>NC_134951.1:131271449-131607454 GCF_965638725.1 Aptenodytes patagonicus | reverse complement strand
AGCAAAACAAAATGTTGCAACCACTTTGGTAGCATTCAGAAGCAGAATTTTCAAAGTAGTGATGAATCAAAGATGTTTAATTTAGAGGAAATTATAAAGTTAAACTACTTCATTGGATTTCCAGGTGCTTTGACTATAAAAATGAATGTATTTCACCTTCCAATATTTCTGTGCCCATTTGACTCTAGCTTTATTCAATCTGATCAAATGAGGAGAGGAATAAATTTTGCTTTCTGGCTCCTGTACATGATCACAAGGTCAAAACATTCACTATACAAGCACTGTAGGCCACAGGGAATATTTAAATCATTAAAAAGTTAACTATCTTCAAACTAAAGACAATAAAACTTTTTTTTTCCCATAGCATTAATGTTCAAAACTAATTTTAAAATCTAATTGAAAGTCCTACATGAACTATATGAAAACTTCTAAAAAAGTCATAGTTGTTCAGAAGAATTAATCCTGCTTTTCTTATTTAGATTTCTAAAGTTCATGAGTGACTAAACCAAGCCTGTTAGATATCTATTATCTTTATGCTTAAGAGGAAACAA
The DNA here is from genome assembly GCF_965638725.1 of Aptenodytes patagonicus. Classification (NCBI taxonomy): domain Eukaryota; kingdom Metazoa; phylum Chordata; class Aves; order Sphenisciformes; family Spheniscidae; genus Aptenodytes; species Aptenodytes patagonicus. The sequence goes on along the minus strand of NC_134951.1, from coordinate 131,606,903 downwards.
CTATAGCGGAAGAACATTAAGTGCTTTAAGCCAAGCACTCCAAGTGCGTGCCTTAACTAAGTTGGCAACTTTATTTTGTTCTTTTTTATGCACGTATTGCAATACAATCTTCAGTTCTATGCTTATGAAGCCTTTTTTCTGCAGAACACCTGCCCCACAAAGCATGCAGAACGGACAAAAGACTAAGAAAAAAAAAAGCAGAGCTTTACTAACTCCAAGTCTTCTCCCTGCCGGACTCCTCCTATTCCTTCCCTTGCTCCAGAAGCCAGAATATGTACAGTAAATACCGTAGGAGCGTGGGGAAAGAACGGATAGTCTCTCGGTTTGACCAAGTGAATGCCACCCATAGGTATCTTGCGTCTGTCATGGCCAATGTTGTAGTCTAACGTTAATGCTTGGCAAATCCTCCATTATATGAGAATCAGTGAAAGACAGCTGTGGCCAAACTTGCAGAAAGACCGTGTGTTCATAATTCCACTTACAAAGGCCAGTAAAAATGTGGACCACTCATTAAAAGAAAAACTGATCAAAAAGAGCTACTAAAAAGTTTATATTTTTGTCCTGAATCTCTTTCCTTCACTATCCCAGCTCTACACCAGAAATTCCTCATCTAATTCCCACAAATACTGTGACAACTGAGTGTTTCACAAATATTAACGAACTAAACTGCACAGAGAATACAGGAATATCAGAGAAGAAATTAAGCTCCTGTTCACTGCAGCAGTCCAATGCTTTGCATTTAGTTTAGCACAGCCTGTGCTCAACTACCAAACAGCCGCCTATTCACAGTGTAAGTTTTACAGAATAGATTTCCAGGAGGAGTCAAGGGTCAAGTTCAACACAGTATCTATCCTTAGGCAAAGAGCAATATGTATGAATTTGTATGGGCAGCTCACATATGATCACTTGCAAAAAATTACCACAATGCAAATTTGCAGAGTCACATACAGATTCCACAACCCTCCTCAATCTTAATTTTTGGTGTTAGGCTGTGAATGCAAAGGGAGACCTAATTAGAAAAAGGTGTGTTGGTTTATAACCCCCATTACCTTGATAGCTTCTAGCACATGAAAGAGAAGAAAGGGAAGAAAACCCAGGTAAATTCAAGAATATAAAAATTTAAAGAGCATTTGTGCAAAATAAAAATGAAGCAGGCAACCAAAACCACACAAAACAAGCGACACACAGTTATAGCTGGTAAAAAGATTTTCCGTATGCTTCAAGAATTTTCAGCTGCAAGTCTCGTATGTAAGTACTATTTGTGTATGGGCAATACTAAGGGATTCTGTGGTTAACAGGACTTGCAGAACCAGGGAAGTGACTACAGAAAACATTGATTTTTATTTGTACTAGTATGTTTTTAAACCATTCCTTCTTACCTATACTGCGAAAATGCCATCGATAAAAAATCCTCTCAGGTAGTAGCTGCAATATTTTCTGCAGGAAACAAAACTAAATAGTCAAATTTTCCGTAATAAACTGGCTCATTCAGAGGATACAGAGAAACTAATACACAAGACATAAATGAAATGGTAATGTATACATAGAGAACACAATAGAAAGCAAATACCTATCATAGTAAGGACTCCTGCCCGTTACTCTACTCCCTTGTTACGGAGAAAGATACTCGGAATGGTCCTGAATAAATACCATGACACTGCCATGAACCACTTTCCCCTTTCCCACTGTCTTGCAAACCCCTAGTATTCCAGAATATAAACTGATTTCTAATGAAGAAGTTACAGATTTCTAAGAAGCTCACTTTGGGTTACATTTTTCTGAAGTGTCTGGTAATGACTACTGTTAGATTGATACAGTCCAGATTTTGAGCTTCTGTGGCTTAGGTCTGTCTTTTTATCAACTAATGGGGTCTGATCTCCCAGCTAAGGCAGAGATGAACAGCGGTGCAGTTATTTTTACTGTGAGATGATTCACCTGTGTTTTCAGTTGGTAAGTGAAACCAAATTACACAAAGCTAGACTAATTTAATTCACAGCACATGCGGTTAATAAAGCACTTATGTGGAATAATATACAGCAGTCTGCCTGTGTAGCTTTGGACTGATCCTAACAGAGGCAGATCAAACAAAGAAAGAGGCTGTGGTCAAACCCATTCCCCCTTAGTTTTGTTACGCTACAGGGCACCAACAAAGCAAAGCAATTTAAGCATATGCTTAAGTGCTTTCCTGAATGGAGTCTTATAATCTTAGTTGCAAAGAACGGTTGGAGCTACCAAATGTTGTTGTTTGTCAGTTTAGTGGATGGTAATGCTATCAAATAATCTGGATAAATCAAAACTATCTGGGGGTCTTTCTTGGGTAAATATGGCTTTTAAAAGGACTTTAAGTTAACAGGCTCTGAGACACCTTTTTTTTTTATCCTTTTTTTCTCTTTTTTAAACTATTAGCAGTATAGACTAGGGCTTGGCAAGTAGGTGTATTAGTAGTACAGGATAGCTAACATACTGCTGTTCAGCCTCTCAAAAAAAGTGAGAGAACAAACATGGTTTCACATAGATTTCACAGAAAAATGTGTCTGGATCTTACAACTTTTCAGCCATTGAAATATGAAATTAAGAAGATACATTTAAATGGGAAACTACTTTTGACATCTACTTTTGGAACTAAAATTAAATTAAACAATGTTATAAATGACTAACAGAGTTCCTTGTAATTATCAAACAAAATCACTGGAACAAACTTCTGCACAACAAAGCGCCATTAAGTTTTCAGAAATACTACATGCAGGATGCAAAACGAATGACAAGTCATTTAAGCAACGGTGACCCATTTGTTGGTCTTTTGCGCATACAAGCTCACAAGAGGAAATAAAGTGTCACAGCCAAGAAAGCAAGAATTGGCATTTTAGGCAATCCTTCAGAGACGGCCAACACATGAATCATTATTGCTGTTAAAAACAGTATGCTCGAGAGATGGAATAAGACAGACTTTTTTTATTTTTGACAACAAAGTGCTTCAGAAATTATATATAGCACTCATAATAGAGTCTTTTCAAAAATGGAACATTCCTTTCTCCATGGCAGAAGATGGAAGTCACGACAAGTTCATAGACTTGGGGAGCTAGACCTCAGGTCACACAAACAGACTGGTCCTCCTTCACATCTTTACCATAGCACATGCTCCCCAAATAGCATTTGGCATTTCTAAACGTTTACCTAGAACAAAAATATAAATCGGGCACATCCCTGGTATGTTCTCATTGTATTTTGTTTCAGTGTTATTCCCACAGCTCCCTCCCCAGGACACCGTGGCAGCAGGGCCTGAAGGAGCGGGAGGCTGGTGGCCAGAGGTCTAGCTCCCTGTCCATGGGCAGGAGGAATGCGCTTGGGATGAAGGATCTGACTGGCTAAACATGAGGCCATGATTCACATTTGGGCTTTACCTGTTAGTTAAGGACCACGTTTCTGCCAATCAGATTGCAGGATCCATAGACAAAGAATTATCATTATCCATATAAATAGTAAAATACTATCAGCCCACCACTTTTCACGACTATTTCTGACATTAATCTTTATCTAACTTGGCACAGGGCAGAAAGGAGCTTCTAATCTAAATCATGAATACTTCAAGGCACTGCAAGAGTGGTGGCACTCTGCATGCAGAGTTTGGTCTGTATCCAGGCACACATTAGACCGATCACACACCACATGCCCAAAGCGCATGAGGAAAGGCTCCATTAAACAAAACCCAAAGACAAACTGGCAACAAAAAACGGTCTGGATTCAAGTATCAGAATACACTGCAGGGATGAACCTTCAAATGTCTTCATGTTTATTATGGAAAACCAGACAAAAACACTTTTTTTTTTTCCCCATTGTTTAAGTCGTCATAAGTAGTACAGTAGATCGTTAGAGCAAAACCAATTTCCTTTCACAGGCCACACTAATAAGATACTTTCAGCTTGTCTCTGGATGTAACTTCTCTCTCATTTGTTTCAAAACACTAACTTTTGAGAACCAATTGTATTAAACTTCCAAAAAATCAAGCACCACTTCTGTATCAGTATGTTTTATTAGAAATTAGTCAAAAATCTGGCAATACTACCAGTGAAAATGCGTATGTTGGTATATTTCAGATGTTACAGTAAAATTCTTTATTGTAAACAAAAATTATATTTAGAAAATACATGTCTACTTCACTAAATGTCTGATGTGTATTTAAACACCAGGCATTGCATACTCATGTATTATGAATGTTTGTGAAAGTAATCTGATGATGTACAAATAAATTTTTCTTAGTTGCCAAAAGAAACAACACATATTTCCCCAAGAGCTTCAGCAATGTTCTTAAAATAATTTTACAGTTTACACATCGCAACTGATTCAGGATCAAAATAAATAACCGCCGCTTGCTGGCTGTTTCAAAACACAATAGCACATTGAAGGAAGCTGGGTTTTACTACGCCCTCTCTGCAAGATGCAAAGCACGTTAACCGTTATTTGGGAAAGGCCAGAGGCACGATGGCACGCAGTAAAGGCAGTACCTTATATGTTACACAATTTCACCTAAACTTGAACACAAAGTTCACTTCCAGAAAGTGAGCTATGGTAAGGTGTAAGCTGAGTAAGCTGATATGGTGGCAAAGCTGCGTAATAAAGACCCATTTTGAAAATGAACTTAACAACTCTTGCATCCAAGTGTTAGTGAATTTTAGGTTATGCCCAGAGGAAACCTGGAAAACAAATGCTGTTGCAGAGTACAACACCCACCAGGAAAAGCAAGCTTAAACTTTAAATTGCATGAAGCTGGGAGGGTTGAGGAAGAAAAGAACACGCTTGCATTTTTTTTCTTTAAAAAACACAGAACCAAACACCCTTGTCAGGTGACTGAATCCAAACAATTCAAGGGTTGAAATAAATAGTAAGAGGACAGAACTTCCTCTCTGAGGAAAGCTTCCATATCCCAAAATCTTTTCATATAGCAAAAATTGAGACAGTTAAGACATTTCTCATGCCATTCTCCTTTTCAGCATCTCAAAACCAGGAAAAAAAAAATATATATATATGGATGCACTTTGAAAAAATGCGAAGATGTGATTAATCACCTGCATAGTACTACCAAACAGTAAACAGAAGTCATTTAAAAAAAACCCCAACAAGTTAGACTGCTAGCATCACAGCTACCTACTGAAGATATGAAAGCTTTGCAGCAGATTAGAATGAATAATCTAAATTCAGAGTCCACATTCGCTCCTGCAATGCAAAAATAAGTTATCATGGTTAAAAGTCTACACTATTAAATAAAAACTTCTGAATGTTACAAGTTAATTCAAAGTTATGGCTAGAATGCCTTTAACTAGTAATTTTTGCATGTGTGCATTCGAGTCCCCAGACTGATATGCAATCTTACGTCACACTGTAACACCATAAGTCATGAACAAGCTCCAGTTGTTGTCCTCTCAACTTAGCATTTCCAAGAACATTTTATACACTCTCCCAAACCGTGGTGTTCTAAAAAACTCATATTGCTATTCCTATAAAACAAATGATAGTTTCTTCCACTTCAGCCTAGACTTTTAGCAATACCGCTGTGAATCCAAACTGGCTATTGACATCTCGTTTCTAGTTTCACAGCACACTAATAAGAAATATTTTAAGAAACCCCACAGTGCGAAATAATATTGCTTTTTCAGAAAACACATAGATCTATTTAATGCTTAGTGCTTTGCTGTATCTATATGGTAATCCATTATAGCACACTTGAAATAGAAATTAGGTATTACTACTGATCAACACATCAGGGTATCTGTCAGTTCTTTTAACTGATTATCCATAGTTCTTTTTCTTCTGGACTTCCTGCATGACTAGGAATAATGTTAAGTTTAAATCTTGGTTTACACAGGATGCTGCTTTTTGAAAGATATATCTCTCTATTTTATCAAAGTAAAATAAAAAATACCAAGGTTTGTATTTCAACAGATTCACTCTGACTTAACCAATACTGCAGTTTCTTTTAAAAAGCCTTTTATTTTTGCCAACTTTGTTGAATCATATCATGAGTGGTAGCTTTGTGCCTTTTATTGTATGCTGCACTACCCTGTTGTAGAACATAGAGAAAGCTAAGGCTGTTATCAAATCTTACACTGAAGATCCCTACAACCTGAATGTTTTCCAGCTTAATTTACACAAAAGTGAGACGATAAGGACTGTTGTTCTGCCTTCCAGAGCTACAAGAAGCTGTTCTGTAACATGCTATACAGAGTCTCTTATTAAACAACAACAAAAACAAATGTGTTCTTGCTGATTGAACATGCTCTCAGAGGCAATGTCAATGACAAGTTCAGAATAATGTTCATTCCAGGAGAATGAATTCTGAGAAAAAAAAATAGCTTTTTCGATACAACCTGTACATGATAAGGAGTTTCTATTAGTCAGTGGCAGGTGGATCTACTTTAAGCCAAGTCAAATGTAGAACAGCTCTCCTATGCCCCTGTGTTCAAGTACTGTTTGGTGGTATCTCCGCAAGTGTTTCAGAGTGTTCAACTACTGAAATCTGCAGTAATTTAGAAATTTTCCAGCTATTATTCACCGATTTACGTGAAGCCAAGAGCCCAATGAAGTTAGTATGCCTGCAGCGGTTCAATCTAAATAAAGGGATACTCCATTTATTGCATCAATAAATTATTTACAGTTATTTGTTGAGGGAAAATGTCTGCCCAAAGCACGCAAGATATGTATTCTTGCCCTAGGCATAACATTAAACAGTAAGATCTCTGAAGTCGAACATATGCAACATATAGTTAGAATTTACTACAGAATGCTGTAAGAATAACAATGTTATTTTAAGAGCAATAATAGATGAACCGATCGGAATTACAGCAGAACAAACTGTAGATGGTTCAAAAAGTAATTTTCTATGTGTAGGAAAGAAGGGCTATAAGCAATTTTATTGTTAGAAACAAATAAGCTCTTTATTGAGCTTGAGAATCAGCCAACCAAGTCTGTGTGACAGACTTGAAGTTAAACAGTGGAACTGGTAATCGCGGTAGGCACAGGGAACCAACTGAAAAGCTGTAACAGAACCTAGAACCTGAATTTAAAGCTGTGACTCTTAATGGTAATTTGATTTCAAGTGTAAGATAACCTGCAGATGGGGAAATTAAGCCACTGAGCTGTACAGACATGAGGAAAATGCAAATGCCAAAAAGGAAGTTAAATAAAGGGGAAAAGTTAAATAAAGGGGATAACCCCAAGAAATGAGAAACCAGGACCCGTGGTAACAAGAACTCAACAATAATTTGGTGGGATTATTCCTTATAAAGAATGTTACAAGTACTTTTCACATTGGCCAGTTTCAAGACACAATTTATTTCTGCAGAATTCAATTTTACTCAGCTTTATTCAAAAATGTAGGAAGTAATTAGGAGCAACATCCTAAGATAAGCAAACCACCCTAAGAAAATGCTACAGATATAAAAGAACATCCTTTTGCACATTCATAAAAATAGCAACACAGCACTAAAGTCTTCTAAAAGAGTTATGAATCAAAAACTGTTGAAAGTTTCACTGATGCAGGTTTTTATGAAATTGAAAATGACCTGCTGAAAGTCACCACTGGCTTTGAGATTTGTTTTAAGCTGCTTAACCAATACTGCTAATTCACACAGTAGTCTATACAAAGTAGACCTACAATGTGGTGGAAGAATTCAATATTTAAAATATCCATAGCAATCTTAGTCCAGAATGAACCAAAGTTATACATTGTAAAAATTATATTTATGTGCATTACTAAGCAGTACTAAAAAAGCAGCTTATATTCCTAAGCTGCGTCAGTGCATACAGCTATCTGGTCACCCACCACCACAGCAGGTGTTCCTGTGACAGATGCAGTGTATTTACTGCGTGTGATCTGTAATCTACTTTTCAAAAGGGTTGCTAACAGATGATAGCCAATTATAAACCTATACTGAATTATCATTAGCATTTGCAGAACAAGTAACTTGTGCACATCTGCAGTAATAAATTTAAGCTATACAGCTGCTTCTGTAATCGTTACATTCACATTCTGATAGCAGACCAATCCATGTTTCAATGGATTTATACCACATCTTAATCTTCTGAGTATGTGGCCATTTGTAGTTTATATTTAGGTGTGCTTCTAAGGACAACAATACTGTATTAAAACCAGTAGCTACTGCTACAAAATAAAGAGCTCAAAGTATGGTTGGGCATGTTCTAACAGTTTATTATCATCTCTGGAAAAACGCTTAGTGTTACACAAAAGCCAAAGCAGACCGTGAGTTTCAGTGTGTATAATACAAATGCTGCAGAGGCTATTAGCACATTTATATTCTCTTTTACATCCACTTAATATTTAAATCCACCTGCTGTGTACGTACTCAGGATACTCCAAATCACACCTAGAAATGATACATTAAAATTTTGCTGCTGAACTTCTAAGGAAGGTCAAAACAGATCGCTCTGTCTATTCCTGTTTATAACCACAGCTCGCCTCTCCTCATTTCAGCAGGGCAAGAGGCATTCGGGGGAAAGCTAGGCTTGACAGATGAAAGGGCCTAGAAGCATAATCACAGCAAGGCCAGCATGAATTACATTGATACCTTTCTGGAGTTATAATTTTGTAGATTCTTAAAAAAAATTGCGCTTACTCTGTGTCCGGACCCAGGGACTCACACTGCTCACATTTTCACCAAGTTCAAGAAACAAGATGTTCCATACAAAGCATGGACTTACAGAAATTAAGAGAGTACAGCATAAACAAACCTCTTTGTACAAACGATAAGAAAAACACGGTATGCTTTTATAAATAAGGACCCATAACACACAAGGGCACCTTACATTATGTTAATGTGCACTGGTAAAAAATAAACAAGTAAAAACATCCATACTGAGAAGCTTTCAGCATACGTATCGTCTGTGGGAGGTGGGAGTACCTAACCCGTCTTCTCAGCTATCTACAAAACTGCAGAGAGCCCTGAACTACACTGACAGTATCTGAAAAACTTCTAGCAACAATAGTGGCTACTGTAAGTGACTTTGGGAAGCTTTAATACATTAGAAAAAGTATCTGAAAAACTCTAAGAATAAATTATTTCATACGGTGAAAGTGTTAAATCAGTGTAATGAATTTTATGACCGCATCAGCACGAGAGATGTGTCTGTTCTTAACTAATAAAGCATAATTATAGAGAATGGAAAGAAATTGATCTATGTATTATATCAAAACCATCAGTCTGCTCTTATTTTACTACAGACGCAAAAAAAAAAAAATGCAGCGTCAGAGGAATCAGTGTCTGATGCTGCAAGAAAAAAATACTTTATTATAAAAAAAAATTCCAAGCTTTCACAATCAAAAGATGGCATAATACTTTTATGGGACCTTACATAAATGTAGTGCACCTTTCGTGAGTTCTGTGACACGCAGTGCTCAGCTGACAGCTATAACAAACAATGCCCCCAAATCATAGAGAACAGTGATATAAGAAACAATATGAACATGTTCTGAAAATATACTACAAATCTGGAGATAACTACGCCCTACCAGAAAAAAAAGCAAATTTGTTTTTCACATCATTTGGCCTTTTAGCTGAAACAGGGAAAAATAATACAGATAATTAGAGTTGCTGTATCATTTAATGAATATCTATTTGGAAAAAGACAAGGCCAAAGCACCTTTAAGAATATAAATTTAGATCTAAGAACTTTGTAATATTAATTATAAAAAAGCACTTTACAAAATGAACTGTTAACTTTTCATATTACTCCCTTTTGATTAGTATTTCTTCTTTGATTAATATGTTGTTTGATGTTATTGTTGAGTGGCCAAGCTATGTAGCTGATGTGTAAAATTAAGACTTCAATAAATTACAACTGAGTCAACTTAGTTTTCAGAGCATTTGTGGAAACGGCATTTGTTACTTTTGCTTAATTTAACACTAGGTGTCACTCAAGAACAGCAGCAAAATACCCACCAAACTATACCAGAAAAGGCAGAAGTCAATTCCTTTCATAAATATTTTTATTGATTTTTAAACTGTTAACCCTCAGCACCTGGATTCAGGATTTGTCAATCCTAAGTAATTACCTATTTAGCTAGTTAGAAGAAAACTCTAGGAAACTTCTGGCTCACACTGACATCAGATTAAATATGGCAAGCTTAACAATCAATTAGTTTTGTTTCCTATGGCTTACAATATGAATGTTTAATTACTTGGCATTTACATTTTTTCTTGTCCTGTGTTCAGACTGATGTGTTCTTGTTCTGTGCATTAAAAGGCCCTCTAAAAAGCTGTTTTCCTACAATGCATTAAGTTATGAAGTGTTAAAGAGTTATAAATGGATTGCAAACTTACTTCCAGGAGATAAACACCATGAAGCTATTGCTCCAAATTCCACACAAATATCTTAAACGATTTCTTCCTCCTCAAAGCTGATGACGAGTAGGCTATAATATAATTCTCCTTGATCGGGACCCAAAGCAACACTTCATTCATATATAACTATGTATTTTTTTTTCTTCTTCGTCCAGTATGTTCTCCTGATGTTTTTAAGCGGTATTAAACGGTCGCTTATTAGCCACCCGTTTTCAAGACACAGGAATACACATTTACCCACTTTAACTGGGTGAGTAAGCATTAGCTATTTTCCATTCAATGACATAGCCACAGAAATTTACTTACTTATTCAAGACCACAGAGTAAGTGTATTAATGAGCTCCAATTAAGTTGCACAGCCTTGCTCAGTAAATGCGGTGATACCTTCTCCGCTGGGGTGGGGAGAGAGAAGGAAGAAGAATTTCTCCTGCCCCAAATACGGTCCTAGCAGATATATGAGCTCATGTTCTTTGACACTGCCTCATGCAAAATCCTAAAGCAGACTCTTTTACTAATATCATAAGTAGCAGAAAACACAATTTGATTTTCAGATTTTAGTCTGAAAATGCAGTCTTGTAGTTAAAGAAGCAAAAGGGAGGGAGAAGAAGAAAAGGGAGATGAACTTGCTACATCATAAAAGTCAGAAGATGAGACCACAAAAATCCAGGACTTCATGTCACCATTTTCATGGCCATTTGTCATATTACAGGCATGTTAGGCTAAACAGCATCATTCTTATTGTCAATATAAATATTATTCTACCTACAAACTATACATTAATGCAAAAAAAATGAAGCCATATACTTCTGAGGTTTTTGTTTTGTTTTTTTTCAATTTTTAGAGAGAGGGATAAGAGTTGAGAACACTTAACCTTTCTTTTAACTTCAATTTCTAGAGTCCCATTGAAAGTTGGGGGTTTTTTTCCTACCACCCCTACCAAAAAATAACCCACAATATAAACAAAGATAACATTTCTATGATGCAATACTCAAGTGAAAAGTTAGTAGTTGGATTAACAAAGAGAAATCAACAGAAGATGCGTGTATTTACTCTTAAGAAAGAAATCAGGCCAATTATTTACCTAATGAATTGTTTAAAACAAAAAAACAAACACACTAAAGGCACCACTGATCTCTGACTTCAGAGACAGGTAGAGCTTACGCTAAGACTTCTGGTGTGCATTATAAAAACGTTTTTATATGTTAGGCTTTCATCTGGTCCACTGATATTTTCTCCCATCCAAATATATTTAGGTAATAACTCTAATTAAAGAGGTCCCTTGGAAAATGATTTATCACAGTCTATTCTTTAAATTAAAGACATCCTAATTTGGTTATGCAAAAGTTAACTAGCTAGTATTTCCTCCCTAGACACTGCAAATGCTATGACCGTCAGTGCTGGGAAGGATATGCTTCCGGAAGTAAAAGATGCTCCACTGAATTTAAAAAAAAAATAAAAAAGTTAAACAAATTAACATTTCACACACTCAGATCAAACTGATATACAGTAGTTGACAACTCTTATCCTTTTACTTTCCTTGTGCTGCAAGACCAAATACTGCAATCATAATAGATGCCTCCATCTGAAAGGAACAGAGCCCCAACTTCTGCTGTGACGCATTCAAAATAAACATAACACTGAACTTCATACTGACAAAGCGTAGGGAAAAAGTACTGTTGTTTTGAACTAGGCCCCCATAAAATACAGAAGCAAGAACATATTTAATTAAAAAAAGGAAAAAGACTTTTGACAGCTTTAGCCTAACAGAGGCTATGCAACTATTGATCACTTGCTCCCAAATTCTACTGAAAAACAAGAGGACTTTTTCAAAGAGTTGATCCTCAGTTCCTTAGGACATATATATTACTGTATGATTTTCAAGTCATTTTGATAAAATCTCTTAACCCTGGATATTCATTTAACCAACATTCCCATTGCATAATAAAATCTTTATTGTTGTTGTATCTGAAAACTTAATGCACACCCTAGTTCTTTTCTGCCTTTCACCTTGTATAGCCATGGACACCTACTGTCATTTTGATTGATACCTGGTTTCACCCCTCATTGTAAAGGTGTAAGTAAGCATATTATGACAATGAGATTTAAAATAAAAATTAGTTTCATGGTATGGAAAACTTACTTCGAAAAGAAAGAGAATGGAGTCCAGCTCCTCCCTTTGTGATTTATTCCCTGCAAGACAGAAAACAATATTGTTTGCTGTAAATATACGGTTGTGAGACAGATGGTGAAATTACACTGTTGTTATTCAACTGAAGTCAAAGATGTTGCACTCGGTTTATTTTTCTTCACCTTTATCTACTATCAAAAGAGCAAGATGTTTCCCAAGTTCAGTGCCTCTCTCTCTTGATTACGAATGAGGGACATCTGGAGTCCCAGATCTGCAAAGCATCATCATTGTGCTCATCTCCAAGCAAACAGCTATTCCTACCGACGTATCTTCAACATTGAGATTCGTTCAGCGGATCTCTGACAATGTTTGAGTTGAACAGACATACGCTTAATTGTAGGATGAAGGCCTTCAATACTTCAGAACAAGATGAGATGATACGTATATAAATGCACAAGACCTGATTTTTGTGCTGAAATGACACTTAGCCATAAAAATGGATTTAGAATTCTTTCCAGTTACTTATGACATTTCAGAAAGCAATTTTCCATGCTTGTCTCTTCTGATACCATAAAATTAAAATATTAGTACTAATTAATAATGTATGAAACTATTAATGCAAATATAGATAATTGTGGACTATATAATCATTAGATAAGCTCTAATAGAATGCTTTTGAGAACAGTTAGGGAAAACTGACTCAACAATTGCTGGCAAAACTCTAAAACTTACCTTTTTGTTTCAAGCTATTTTCCAGTGTTATGAAGTTTTCATAGAATATAAAATAAATTTGAGAATAATTGTTCTCAAAAAATTGCTTCAGGTCACTTCCATCCACAATATCTGAAAAGAGGAACAAACGGAGTTATTACACAACATCAGAAAGCTGAAAATTGTTGTCTTCATGCAAATTTAGTATTACAGAATGAAATAAATGCAATACAAAACAATTTTAGTGACTTCATTAAATATTCTATAGTAAATTGTGATTCCATCCTTGCAAGTAAGATAGGGAAATTTCCATTTTCACTTAATTTATGAAAGTTTGCAGTGTGGCTTAGGTTCATTTGTTTTCGGAAAAGACAAAAAAAAAAAGGAAGAGAAAAGATGGAATGTGTCTTAGCTATCTAAATGGCTTCTGTATCATCAAAACAAGCAGGTACTGTTGGAAAAAACAAACACCAGCAATGATTTCTGTATGCAAATTGCAAATCCAGTCTTTAAATTTAACTGACAAGCAGATCAATTCAGAAAACATCATATTTCCAATTCATTTAAAAAAAAAATGGAAACGCAAGCATGCATCACTTTCCTAAGCCTTAACTTAGGTCTAAAATTTGAAAAAAGTTTTTTTTAAGAAGAAAAAAAATCTAACGTTTTCTAAACCTGACACTTGCAAAACACACTTTACCTTCATCTGTTTGCTCTTTATTGTAACTGATTTGGTCAAGAAAAGATAGATGATTCCACCCAGAATTAAGAGGATAAAGGTCAAGAATTATTAGCAACATGTCTTCTCTTTAAATTTCACATCTCAAGAAACCCATTCATTAATCAAGACAACAAAGCTGATTGCAACAAGACCACCTGATAATATCACACAACTACAGAAGAAAGAATGACTTTAGCCTTGGACAATGGTATTTAAAAAAAAAAAATTAATAACTTTTCAGTAGTAAACTTTGGTTGCTTGTACTACAGAAACAATTAGTTCATGGAAGCTCTTTTACATGATACTTGTTTCCTACAAACTACTGGTCTTTAATTTGCAAGCTAAGCGCAATTATTCCTCTTTATGAATGTGTTCTGTTAAACGCAACTCCAGAAGAAAACAAGGCTTTCATTTACAAGGATTTCATATAAAGGAATGAGGTCATTAAAATCTAAACAAAAAGGAAACTTTCCCTTTAAACTGTGAAAGGAGGAGAAAGGAACTGCCTAATCAAAAAAGCAAATTCTCCTTTTCTATAAATGTGGCATTTCAATGGTGACTCATCTGTTATTCTGATGTAAGCATGCATTCTTACAGCTACATCCTTTTTCTACTGAACTATTTTGTTCCTTATATTCCTTCGCAAGATATACAGGAAAACAATTTCTAACCTTAAGAGAGGCCAACAACAATACTCCCATTTACTACCCTAAGAGTAGATATTCACTCGGAAAGTAACATTTTCTTGCAATTCTGCATGCAAGTTGTCATCCTGATACCACTGCCCATTTCATTTAAAAAAAAAAAAATCCAAAACATAACGAATAAGCCACACACCCAGTAATTCCAATGCTCAGTCAGAGATACAGCTTTCTTGGGCATTTCACTACCAAATTCCTTATTTTTTGCATACATTAAGAAAACACCATTTCTCTACTCCTTCATCGTGCATGTGTTCATGGTGACAAGAAGTGGAAAGCAGCACCAACCATGAATGCTTCACCCTGCTCCTCTGGGCACAGGAGAGGCGGGCAACGTCTTTGCCTGCTAAACCGATCTTTGGCTAGTAGGAGGACCAGCCAAGCTGGTGACAACACCCTTTCCAGCAGTCCCTCTCCCCTCTGCATCACGCCGGGTTGTAGGGAAAGCACCGCCAGACAGGCAGCACCACAGCAAGCGCATCTGAGTCTCACACGCTCCTTGACTGCTCTCTCACTTCAGCTCTCCCCACAACCCAGCTTCTCCCACCCATTTCACCAAAAGACAATCATCACAGAGACCATGACAAGAAAGACAGCTTCTCAAGAGGATTTACTAGAAGTTGGCAGGAAGCCTAAGACAGTAACTTGGATCACTACTATATATATATGTTTAACTTGTAGCAGGATAAGGTTCATTCCTTTGTTTTCCAAATGGAAAACAACAGTGTAAGTTCCATGCACTGTTTATCATTTAAGATACTAAGATAAAATACTGACTTTTGGCAAATCGCATTGACTGAGGAAGTATTTATAAGCATTCAAGGAAATTAAACAGCAAGGTTGGAATTGAATTGCAGGTATTAGGTTATATTTTTATATTTACTGATAAATAGCTCTCAGATTACTACTGTTGAAAACAGCCATCTAGTGAATTCAAAACTCTGAGCACTAAAATCTAAGGCAAGCTAGCAAACATTATCAGCCATCAGATATATAATGGCTTTCCAAAAACAGGTATAATCTAACTCCATTCCCTAAACAAGGATAGGTGATCCATTGGCTAATGCTTCTGATTAACACTTTACAGCTTTTACAGCAACATATAGGTAATAGCGAGACATTCATGAGGGTACACATAACATTTCTTCGATGTAAAATATGAAACCGTTGGCTCATTAGATGACTGCAAGTCACCCTTACTTGCCTTACTAAAGTTTAAAATTTAGGGAAACAAACTACTCAGGTACCACTTAATAAGAATCTGAGTTTATTGCCAAGCTCTCATTACTCTTCCTCGTATTAAAAAAAAAAAAAAATATCTAGTGGGGACAATGATCGTGTCCTTACCACACCAGCTTTCCTTTTATTTTTCTGTTAACTACCAAATGTTATTGCAGTCATTTAAGTAGTTAGAAATCCTCCCTTAATTTCATGAACTTCCAAAGTCACTTGGCTTTATGTTACTTACACAAAGTTCTCTCAATCCTGAGGAGTTTTCTTCATCTCAAGTACTTAAAAAATTAAAGGAGATGAAGAGACAACTTTGCAGTCATACCCTGGTTAATGATAAACTTTTATTACTAGCCTCACCCCAGAAACTACATACAATTTTTACTTACCTTCAAAAAAAAAAAAAAACCACCAAAAACCACAACAAAAAAAACCCACACTTTTTCAGATTAGACCTTTAAATGCTAAATAAAAGCCTAGAAGATAATTTTCCTTCATTTTTTCAAGGGAAGGTCAGCATGGAAACATACCATTACTAAAAAAACCGCTCCAATTAGAACAATTCCTAAAACAATTTTAACACCTCAAATTTCACATGAAATCTAAGGAAGAACAGCTGTTCTAAATTCAGCAAGAAGTTTGGAAGCATTCACTTTTGAATGTCTCTAAATGAAAATTTCTACTAAGCTTGTATTAATCTAGCTATACAGAACTGTGCAAACCAAGGCAGTGGCATAACTAAAAAAACCCACTACTCTCCTTTATTATGTCATTTTTGATTGAGGGAGTTAAATGAAAAACATGTTTTTTCCTAATTTATATTTTTTAAAGAAAAATATTAAGGATTGCACTTGGTAACCTAACAGATTTCATATTTAATCTAAACTGTGTGTAGCCGTATCAGGTCTACCATATATTTGTCCAGTGCTCAACAGAGAAAAGGATAAAAGCAATGGGCATAAGCAGCACCCACATCTGTTAGCAGTAGTACTCCTAACACATACACCAAAGCACAAAACATTGCCATTTTCCAGTTCAGGATTTAAATGACAGTTTCTTCAATGACACGGTTGAAATACGTGTAAAGTACTGTAACCCTGAAAACAGCCCAGCTTTTACACATGCATCCAGGAGTGAAGTGCCACAGCACAGGCTCTGAAGTGCATATTATTAATTCGAACACCAGCCGGCACCCAGTCTTCTGATGCACAATTTAGTCCATCAGTATGCTCAAAAACAAGTGTGAGCACATACACGGTCCAACAACCCACCCAGCAAATATCAAAGTTCAGGATCAACACAGTCCACAAATCTGTTAAACAATTTGTGTTTGGCAACTGCACCAAATTGGTGCTACATTCAAAACAAGGTTATCATCCTTAAGATTATTCAGTATAAAAAAATTGAAAATCCAGCCCCTTAACTTAATCGTTGTCACCATCTTCCAGGCAGCTCGCAGCATATTCAATAGCAGCAATGGGTAAGCTCCCATTTTTTCTTATTTCTAAGTGTAATGTGAATGGTGGTGGCCAATTTAAATCACCAGAGATTGTTCACAGAGACTACCTATAGACTGACTTTATGATTTCCTGCCATAAACAAAGTTCTCGGGCAAATCACACTCTGAAATTAGTAAGAATAACAACGCCACGAAGAAAAAGCTCATCACCTTCATGAAATAAAAACTTAAAGTATCATGTGATACTTCATCCCATGTTATGCATGAGCAAAGAATGACATCATCTAGATTACTGGAGAACCACAGCAAACAGTAGCTGTTGTTCCTATTGCACCACTATTCATAAAAGATACTGTGTCATGACAGAGCAATTTTTGAAACCAGAGAAAAATTCAAGGAAAATATGCTAAGCCATGCAAAGATGTTAAACTGAACATTTCAATTGTACCTGAGGAGAAAACATTGAAAGAGATAGTTCAATTAAAAAAAAGACTATTTTTACCACAGAACAGCCACAGAAAAAGTCTTAAAGAGCAGAGAGACATTTTTATGCTAAAAAAAGTCCCATAGAATCTACCCTGGGAAACAGTGTAGAGGGCTTAATTTATGGCCAATTAGTGTGAAAGAGCCAAACTTGCATGTCACCACCACCATTTATACGACCATTATTTTTCAAGTCTATCCTAAAAAAAGACCACACTACTGACACTTCCACACACTGTATTTGGAAAAAAGTTCCTACTGACTTTACGGAAGTTCTGAAAGTTAGTACATCTTTATAGCAATAAAAAAATAAAGGAAATTTTCTGGTCATCTACCTAACACAAGCAAACATCCACTTTAAAACAATGTTATTATTCTGGTTAGTGTTTTGTATTGCCATGCAGGTAGACTACTCCACAGAAGCAGGAACTCAAATCCTAAAGGGCATTAGAGACTTGGAAGATGTTACAAGCAACACAAATTTAAAAGGGAATCTTTTCTTTCAGTTTGGCTATTCAACAAACTTACGCAGATGGTAGCTAAGAGACCTGAAGCAGTCAAAAACTGGGTGTTATTGATCCTGGTGCTCACACAACCCCTTATTTATGGAAATACACATTCCTTTCTCTCATCCCTCCCCTATTATCATCTTTTCTCTGATTGTTATCCTCCTATATCAGTAGGATCTCAGAATAGTAACTGTCATTTTGTTTACAATTTAATTCCTGTGATTTAAAACTAACAAAGGAAGAAAAGATGGCATCTCCCAAGGAAACATAAAAACAGGAACAGTTATTTTGAGAACATGTGCCACTATGGCCTGAGTGAAGTAGCTGGGGACAGGGAGTGAAATGACTGGGGTGGGAGGAACATTAAGACACGCACACACATTCCTACCCCTGGCCAGCACAAGGAGTGCCACATTTGGGGGGTGGGGTAGAAAAAGAAAATGAAAAAAGAAAAAAAAAAAAAAAAGAAGAAATATCCAACTATTTTTGAGCCTTTATACCAAAAGCTTTGTTTTCCTTAAATACAGGAGACGTTCTTACCATGTGTTGCTTCATTTTCTGTGCTGAATAATACCATAAAACACACACTTGCAACGATATCTATGAAGATATTATCTTCAAAAAGCCACTCCCGTATTATCTAAAATGTTTACATTGATGTTCTCAAAAGCAGACGTCTCAGGAACATAACCAGAGCCTGCTTTGACATAGTCCCGGCAATAAAACGTATCCCCTAGAAGGCAGCCAGGTGTCGTATCACACCATTTCTGCCAATAAGCCACTAATATGCCACCCAGCCCTCTGGCACCAATAACAATTTTCACTTAAAACCAATGTTCAATAATAAGTTTAATCAAAAAAACAGGTCACTATTTCCAAATGTAACAGACACTTGGAAGAAAATATATTTCCTGAGAAGTGACAGGTGTATTTTTCCCCCCCTTGCCAACTGGGTAATAAGTATCTTTACAGAAAACCACCAGACAACACTACCTCCTGTACCATCTGCCTTGAGACATAAATTAATTTCGTCATGCTAATAGGCGTATTTTTCCATTTGTTCCACCTGTCAGGTCCGTCACAGGAGCCTGACAACCTCCTCTGTACCACACTAGCACACAAAAATGTACCACCCCCGTAAGATGGGTATAACCAAGAGCCATAGCAAGTCCAGTATTTCATCTTAAACTAGTCATGTCTTGGTTTCAGGCGTGTCTTTCCAAGAGGCTGAAAGGGGAACATTAACAGAAAGTTACTGTATTTCTTATTTCTTCAAGTCTGTTTATTTTAGTGAGGCTAGTGGAAAAGGAAGAAATGTAAGGTCTGCGAGCTCGCACTCCAGTCTCTTAGACCAATCTTTCTCAGAATGGTTTCACAAAACATTCTAAACCTCATCTCATAAACAAAGAGTTTCCCAAAAATTTTTTTTTTACAATGAAACTTGACATTATTTTAATATTGTTTGTACAGCACATGAACAAAAAGACATATACAGTTAAAAGGCATATATCATAATACAGGTAAAGTATCTTCTCCTGTCTGTTCAAATTCCTGCCCTTAGGCACTTAGATACAAGGTACAATTAAAAAAAAAAAAACCACACCACCAAAACCACACACCAAGCAAACAAAATATTTTATATACCTCCAGTACAAGAAATTTACACATTTGGTCCCCAGAGGGAGATTAACACAAAACTGAACACCAGATTGCTAACTATGGAGATTTTTTTTACATACATTTATGGAATAGGAGGAATTTATAACCAGAGCAGTCACACACCCTTCACTCACAGCTAACTCCAAAGCAAAGGTTCAATACTGTTCACAGAAAATGTGAAGACTGCAGGTGCTGAGGGACTCTAACATGTGAGTGTCTTGTCTCCCAGCACCAGGCACAGTGGTCAGAACTGCTCTACTTGTGAGTCCAAATCGTGAAGCTTAAATACCTATGGATTGGTCGTGCCGAACTTACAGGTATTGTTTCTCAAAAGATGAGCAAGACCTGGCCACTTTTAGAGCATAACACAAGACCACTTATGGATTTGGCCAGCACTTTGTCCACTAATCAATTGATTAGTGGACACGAAAATCTCTTTTTCAGATTAGCTACTTAAATGCAGTAGATCACAGGGGAATAACATCTTTAAATCAGTGATGGTTACTCACACCTGTAAGAAACATGTCTCCAAAAAAATCAGCAGGATGCCGGTAATAAGCTAAACTATCACTGACTCTTCTACTCACTCGTTTCCGTGCTCTCACAGAGTACAACTTTCTCAAAGGGACCATCCCGAGGGAGACTAATCACTATTTTTCTCGCTCAGGATCATACTCAGTGTCCTCACCACAAAAGCTCCTCGCTTTGCTACAGTACATTCAAAACTTCTTTTGTCTATTTTCTCCTATCAGTGGAACGTCACAGGAAAAAGCTTTTAATCTCAAACTCAATCTCGAGCACCACCGATGAGCCCATGCTGCAAACCACAGCGAGGTTCGTCAGTGCAAGTCTTGCAGCCCGGTGCACGTACCAGGCAGAGGACTGAAGGGGAGCACCTTTGCTCTGCAAGGCCTGAGCTGCTTCCTGAGCAGTAACTCTGGCTCCACGCATCCTTCACACCACCAAGAGCAAGCACGTTAGGGGGTCCGAGGGGAATGACACGAACGCTGACCGACCAGAGAGCAGCTCCTCAGCAGAAGATACAGTGCCCAACTTCTGCTCTCTTTCGATGAGCCACTAGCCTCAGGCCTTCTCCTCCAGCCACTTACTTACTTCTCACAGCTTGTTACACCACGTCTTTGAGGCTCCTACATACCTGCCAAACTTGACTGAAACGGTAGACTAAAAAGTGATTAGAGTACGCAAGAAGTAAAAATCAGATCATTTTCTCCTCCTTGTTTCTCAGGAGAACATCTAAAATGAGATAAACAAATACTAACACTGTCGCTGATTCTCCTGATCTGGGACAGTGCGCAAAAGCTCTTAAAAGAGCCTTTTCCTGCTGCAGTTTGCTGACGAACAGAGAACACGAGGCCACCCAAATCCTTGCAAATCATAGCTCACAGCTGGCTTCAATGTTCGGAATAAAAAGACCAGGGTTAAGGCTTCAACTGTAAGGCGACATTAGAGAGGCGCTCAACCTTGCCAGGAAGGGCATCAAAGTACCATTACATGACCCCCTTTAAAGTTAAAAAAAAAAACAAAAAACAAAAAACCAAAAAACAACCAAAAAAAAAAAACCCAAACCAACCCAAATTAATGTTGTGGACAAGAGTAGAGTTTCTATGAATGGACCTTCTGAAGAACACTGCAGGAAATACATTTACATACTGTTTTGTACCCAAACAACAATGCTGCATCTGACACTGGGCGACACAAGTTTCCAAAGCCAGGAGCAGCAAAACACGCCAATAACCTTCTCTAGCAGCTCCTGTAACTTTGAAAGGACACGGACTGCTACCTTTCAACAGCAGGAGAGCTTACAGAGCTCCCCGAAACTGCAAAGGAAGCTTGAAGAAAGCTGAGGAAACCTACGGCAGAAAAGGGTGTTTTCAACAAGGGTTGCCTATGAGAAGCTTTTATCACTCGGTTTTACTCATGTCTTGAGGACAGCTCTTACCCAGCCACGCCAAACAGCATTATAAAACGGTTCGAGGCGCACTGAAGAGTGAATAGATAAGCGTGCCCAGCGAACCGCCCGCGGCTCCGAGGTCTGCCCCGGCGACCAGCGGGCACCGCCAGAAGCTTCTCCCTGAGGAGAGGAGAAAAGCCGCTCCCTCCCGCGCTTCCCGCGCCCCCGGTCGCTCCCCCGCCCGGGGTCTCCCCGGCCGCCGCCACGGCGGGCTGTGGAGAGGCGAAGCCCTGAGGGCAACCAGGGGGCGGGGGGCTCTCCCGCCCCGCCCCCGCCCCCGCGCCCCTCACGGCGCGGCGGGAAACGGGTCAGCGCCCCGCCGTCCGCCCCCCACTCACCCAGCAGCGCCCGGAGGTGCTTGAGGCGGGTGAGTACGTCCCGCTTGGGGTCCAGCGCCTTCTGGGTGGATTTCCTGACATCGGCGTGGCCCTTCCTGGAGAACATCCCGGCTCGGGGCGGGGGGGCACCCGGCGGCTGAGGGGAAGGGGCTCCCCTCGGGGCCGCGGCGGGTGCGGGCCGCGCGCGGCTGTTGTTCGCGGGAGGGGCTGAGGGCCCGGCGGCCGGGCAGGTGCCGAGGACGGGCGCCCACAGCCCCGCCCGCTACGGCCGCGCCGCCCCGGGCTGCGGGGAGGGAGGGTAGAGGATGGGAGCGTCCCCGCCGGGCGACCGAGCTCGCCGCCGCACGGGTGGGCGTGCCAGCACGGAACCGGCCGGCCCCGCCGCCGGCTGACCGGCCCCCGCCCGGGCCGCCGCACTGCGCAGCCGCACCGCCCCCGCGCGGGAAGACTACAGCCCCCGGCGTGCCTCGCGGCGGGTGGCTCCGCGCCGGGCACCCGGGAGCTGGAGGTGCTGCCGCTCGCGGGGCGTCGTCGTCTTTGACGTCACCCTGGCGTCGCCCTGACGTCACCCCCCCAGGGCCTCCCCGCCGAGGCGGCCGTGTGTCAGCCCCGTTGGCGCTGGCGCTCCGTAGGGGCTGGACAGGCCCGAGCCCCGCGGGCACCTCACGCTCTGTGGCACCTGCAGGGCCCCCCTGTCCCCCTGGGGCTGCTGTCTCCGCAGGCGGGCCCGGCCGTGGCCTGCCAGCGCCCGACGGGCCGTCAGCACCCCCCGGGGCCCGTCAGCACCCCTGGGCTCACCCGGGGCCTGCCAGCACCAACTTCGGGCCTCCAGTTTAGCAGCCGGGTGATTTCTCTCCAGGCACGGAGGCCACAACCCTCCCGCAGCGCCGACCGTGGTCGGTGAGACCCCCAAAGGTGGCGGTGCCAAGGCCACGCTGGGTGGGAGATCCGGCTTTGTGTGGGGCTCGGGACAGCCATGGCCAGGGGCAGGATTTTCGGTGAGGCGCAGCTCTCCAGTGGGAGAGCTGTGTGAATACCAGAGGCCGGGCGGTGCGCCGGCATGTTTGAAATGGACGCACCGTTGGGAATTGACACCTAGCTACGCTCGGTTTTATTTATGGGAAAAACCTTCGTGTTTTGAATAACTGCTTGCACCGTAAATAGGTAAATCATAAGTGCCGTCTTTACTCCCGTGACACGTAGGGAAGGTAAAAGACTGAGCAGACCCGTAGTTATGCAACAAGAGCAGGGTTTGCCCCAGAATTAGAAGCCAGCGGGGTTTCAGTTAAAGGCCCTCCGATCCTCTGTAAAAATCCTGAGTAGAGAGGTAAATTTTAATAAGTTCCAAGGCAGGATGAGGTCCTAAAAAAGAAAACAATGTGTTTCAGAGAGATAAATTGCACGTATACTTCTTAATTTTTAAATAATTTTGTTAAAAACTAATTTACATGTACATACATAGAAATTATTTTTCAGCCATGAATCATTGTGGAAAAATAAAATTTCACAAGAATTACTATTGTTAGGACCGGAAAATATATCACTGCCACATCTTGATTCCTGCGAGCCCTCTCAGAGATCGTTTCTTCTGCGAAGGCCTGAGGTCACCAAAGCAACACATCAACAAGCCCTAAACATGTCCTACTAGCGAAAGGACAGTCCCAGCTTCTCCGCTGTAGAGAGACCACCCCTGGGATGGCCACATGGCAAGTGAGATCAGGGAACCGGTCTGGGTGAAAATTAACCTGGCGAAATAAATAAATAAGCAAGCAGTGGGAGTTTGTGGTGGAAGGGGGTTGTAGTCGGTGCTCGTGGGCGCTGCTGGTTGCACGACGTCGTCGTGACGGTGGCACAGCTTTCCCCGCTTCGAAGCACAGCTGGATTCTGTCTCCAGCGAGCAAAGCCTGGCTGTGTCTCATAGTGCTACCCTGTAGAGTCACCAAACCGTGTGGTGTTCCTGTTGCTCTTTAAGAATTCACTTCCTGGAGTCGCAGGAAGAGAAGTAGTGCTGACACGTAGCTTTTTTAAAAAAAAAAGCTTTAATCCTTTTTCTTATACAAAAAAGTTTGAACGCATGACCTTGGAAGCAGACACAGAGAATTTATTGTCGCCTAATAGTCTACTGTTTTGGAGCCCATTTAAGGCTTACAGTAATTCATATTGCATATTCTTACCATAACACTGTTACACAATGTCTCATCCTGGAAAAGTTACAAATCTTCAACAATTGTCTAAAATTTTTGGTCACGTGTTGCAAATAGAGCATCTGCAGCTTCCTGAGAAGAGCGAATTGGGTCATTCCAGCTTTTCCCTTTCATTGCCACAAATCAATATATGCAGTTGGCTGAGGAAGCACATGGCTAAAATCTTGGCTTGCTCTTTTCTTTTTTCTTTTTTTTTCCTTCCCATTCATTTTTAGAAAAACAACAGCTTTCCATTTGTCTCTTCAGGGGATTTCTGATCGTTCCATGTTTTTGTCTTTTTCTGCTTTGTTAAAGAAAAATAAAATCATTGTTATGGCAGATAAAGCAATTGTGATTATATAGCTGCTCTAATGTCTAATAACTTTTGTGAAACTAGGAAAGCATTTTGGTGCTCAGCACCTAAGTGCATAGCTTTAGGCACCCACTGGTTTAAAGTTTGCCAGAAATTCTTCTTGTGAAAAGCTCCACAGAATATAGATTTCATGACTTGAATCGTGGTGCTCTAGGAGGGCAGTCCTTTCTCTCCCTATTAGGTCCTGGAAAATGTGGTCACGTGAAGAGCTCAGTGAGCCAGCATCGTTTAACATTAGCATAATTAGAGTGGCTTGCGGTTTTTTAACTGGTGTGCTTTTAATCACGGAATTAAGGTTATTTGAACCCGGTTCTTGTGCATTAGTGAGCTGCAGAGATTAAAAAGTGCCTCTGATGCTGTGTGTAGACGGTAGGGAGTTAATTCACTGTGGGGCAGGGCGTTCATTTCTGGATGTCGGAGGGTTGACGCTGGTGAGCGAACATGTTGTGACATCCAGCTGCACGCAACCAGGGGAGGTTTGAAGACCACCTTCTGGTTTCCAGCAGCGTTGAAAAGCCTAGGGCAGGGCACATGGACCAAATTCAACCCTGCTGCCATTACAGTTAAAGTGTTAATGTGCTTTCTGCTTAAATGAGGATTAAATCTCATCTCTGTATCACTAGTGGCTCTTCTGAAATAAAAAATAAGCAGGCTGGTAAAGGGACAAACATTGACATAATTCAGTGGATTCCTGTGAGAAGGGGTTTTGGCCACTTGGCTGCGACGAGGAAAACGTCAAAGCTCCCAGAAATTAAGACGCTTCCGTACGGGGTGTGATGAAAGACTTTGCTTCTCAAAAGTTTCTTCCCCTAGTTTTCAGAGCACATATTACTTGGAAATGTAGTCTAATAAAAGCTTTTAAAAAATGGAAGTTAGCCTAAAGATTTCTGACAATTTTCCTGTTTGTTTAGATAAGTCTTTGCATTAGCTGAATCATCACGGTACAAGATGGAATGCTAAACTGTGGATATTCTAACACGCATTTTCTTCTGCATGTCATGTGTCATATAACATGAGACAATAGTTTGTTCTGCATGTAAATGCATCACCGTATGTTAGCTAATCTTTGTGGTGTAAAATTCTGTTGTCTTTTATTAAGAACAAGCAGTCAGTGTAGCAGCAAGGTGAAAACCCATTTAACAGTTTCTCCTCTGAGTTTTAGGTCAGCAAATTAATATACACCTTTAGGAACTCAGAATTATATGCAACTGACCTTTAACCTATTAGTTAAAACATCATAAAATACAACTTTTCAAATGATTCATTTATGAGTTAATGTAGCATAATGCAAACCAGAAATCCCAGTAAACTTGCAGCAATTATTTCAGCCTGTGTAGGGGAACCGCTTGTAAAATCCTATGACTTGTGTTTTCTAACAATATAACAGTTGCAATTTCCCAGAAAGTCAGATGATGCGTTTCCGAAAGTTGATGCTTAAAGTAGAATAATTTCCTGAAAGAGATTGGGTCATTCAGCTTTCAGGATCTGAAGTAAAATCTATATAAAGCAGTCATTTAAGGGGACAAAGCAGTAATCACTTATCACAGAACTGAATTTTTAAAGGTCACAGCACAATGTGACGTCCTAAGTGAGCTGAACATACAAACGTAAGCACGGCAGCGGTGTGAATGGATTCAGTACTCATTTAGATAAATCACTCCCGTGTGCAGGAATCTGCCTTTTTAGCTGTGTGTTCGTTTGGATAACATGGTGGGCAGACCCCGACTTGTGCTGGCTCCAGTGGAGGAAGGCCCGCATCATGTCAGTATGGGGGAGATTTCTGGGAAGTTGTAGCACAGCCAAGACCCCACAGACAAAAGAGAAAATTATGACCTTGAAAATAATGTCTCTGCGCTCTCCGCCCTGAGGAGGAAAGCCTGCCTACTTGTCACAGCCCCTCTTGGCTGTATGCGGTCTTGTTGCTGTAGAGAGCTATTGGAGAAGTTACTATTTCAGGCACCTATTGCATATAAGCAATACAGGTAAGGGGCAGCACATTTCCAGTCTAAAATAGAATAGTCTAAATTATTAATATGCGTTTACGCTACAGGCAGGCATGCTATCCCTGAGTTGCGCAGCCCATGCATTTTGTTTCTCCCCTCTTGGGAGCAGCGTGGTACTTCCAGGGAGTAACGGGGTCACGCCAACAGCAACGGCCCCGCAGCAGGCATTGCCCCTGCTTCTTCGATGCACGGGGCAGGGGAGCAGAAGCAAAGCGCGCAGTATTGGTCTTTGGTCGTGTTTACTGCACTTGCTTCTGGGCTGCCAGCTGCCCAGGCATGGGCTGTTGGCTAACGGGAGCCCACGAAGCAGCGGCAGGACACGAGCTCTGCGCATTTTCTGCTGGAGCGAGTCGCTGGGGCACGGATCGTGTTAAGGGGAGGATGCTGAGCAGTACTGTCCCCAGAGAGCTTTGCCTTGGAAAGGAAGAGGCTTCCTGAAATTCTCCAAGACACAAAAGCTGCAGGTCCACTGCTGCGCCCTCTGAGGAGGGACATTTGCCCACACCCCGTGCGTCCGCTTGCTGGCGCCTCTTCCGGATGTCAGGCATGCCCAAGGCCTGAGCACCACCCAAAGGACAGAGGAAAAGCTCAGCAAGGTCTCAAGCCCAAATAGAGCCACGTGCCTGCGCAGGGATGCCTCTCCTGCCCCAGGGCCGTCCATTTGCTGCAGGGGGAGAGTGACCTCGCGAGAGACCAGGGCAGCGCTCTTACGATCCTTTTAGAGACCACTCCATGGCAGCAGGCGCTGGCCTGGTGCTGGCTCCTGGAAGCCACAACCTGCTGGTCCTTGTGCCT
Organism: Aptenodytes patagonicus; assembly: GCF_965638725.1. Classification (NCBI taxonomy): domain Eukaryota; kingdom Metazoa; phylum Chordata; class Aves; order Sphenisciformes; family Spheniscidae; genus Aptenodytes; species Aptenodytes patagonicus. The sequence goes on along the minus strand of NC_134951.1, from coordinate 131,579,286 downwards.
TACACACTCGGCTTGCCACGGACAACTGGCCCAAGACTTGAGGGTACAAGCGCATGTCCCACATTGCCCTCGTTCAATCTCTAAATTTCTTTCTGATGCATTGTGTGAGAGCGTAGCAGTCCTGAGGAGTGAAGGCTAGCTATGGGTCTCAGGGGTTTGCTTATCATCTTGAAGACATGCTTACTTTCTAAATTTCACATCAGAAAGATGACACAAATCACATTTCGATGGTCAGAGAGCAGTGACTTACCATAGCATATAACAAAATGTATCAAACAGAATCATAAAGTAATAAAAAACCAGGATGTGCCTCATTTGCTTTAATCTTTTGACTTCGGTGGGCCAGGAGAAGCAGGAGTTGGCCTGCGTTTCTGTGCTCTTAATGCATTAAGGTCCCTAGTCACAGTCGGGTGGAATCTCTGTCCTGTTTTCTTCCCTGCCCTAAGCAAGGGCAGGCGGTGGTAAGAAATTTCTGCCTGTTGCTGCAGAGTTTGTGGAAAGGTGAAACCTGCCACTGCAGCTGTAAATACGGCTGCCTGAATTTCACTAGACTTGATGAACAGGCAAGGTTACTTTTCCTGTTGAGTCTGAAATTTTAATGACAGAGATTAAATTACAGAACTTCTCTGCTTACTTGTGTCAATATAACACTTTATAATGAGCCCGGAAAAAAGGGTAGGGGAAAAGTAAATAAAAGACTTGTCTCCTAAATAACGTACAGGTGAGATAATCATTTCCTTAGCATAGGATGCCGGTACTGATTATTTGTCCTTCAGACCAAATGCTTCAAATTGTATTTATAAAGTTATTTTTTGTGTCCTGTTGCATATCCTTGGTCTGACACATCCATTAAGGCACACTAGCTTCTTATTCCTGCCTTTGAATCAACTCACTTGATGCTTCCTGACTTAGGTGCAGTGTGTGGTTGCTTGGCAGAGCTTTGGTACTGTGCCAGCGTGCCGTGTATGGAAATGAGACTCCACTCTCTCAGTCTTGATATGACTAAGCTTGTGCAAAAGGTTTTTCCAGCTGGCTCTGAGTTTGATGGGTTTATTTTCCTAACAGTGTTCCTGTAGGGTATGCAGGCATGGATCCCTGCACCTACAAGGTACTGCCTTAGACTCAAAGCCATATGGTTAGTGCTTAATTTCTAATATACACCTGACTTGTCCTAAGTCTGGATCCTCCAAACTGCTTTCCATGGATCAACTTCTGCAAAGGTTTGGAGTTTTGCTGAGTTTATGAAAGCAAAAGCGCCTCGTCCATTTACACTCGCTAAGGATCTCCCCCAGTGACTCTCATCTGGCAACCGAAGGGTTTCTTATTGTCCCTTTGCCTGTTGCAGATGAATTAATGAATGACACAGATGCCAAAGTGTTGGAGGGGCTGGCAAAGCAAAGGAAGTAGGGAGAGGTGCAACCACTGCCACAGCTTATCAGGCAGGTGGAGAAGAGCAGTTCAAGGCATGGCATCTGCGGAGGATGTCTCCTGAAGAAGCATGCTGACTTCTCAGATAAGCACACTACAGCCTGCAGGCATCCCAGAAAACAGTTAATTATTTAACATGAGTTACTTATTTAATACTTACTTCATAGGAGTTGAATATTTACTTTAGGAAAAGCAGACAGAACTCTTTGGTACACAAAAGTGCTTCCTCATCAGAGGGATTTAGTTCTAATTTAAGCTGAAAGTGGTCTGTGCTGCAACGCGCAGGTCTAGGTTAGCATATGGAATGGGGACTAGCAGCAGCGTTTTGTCTGGTTCCTTTGGAGATAGGCTGTAACAGTACCTGAAGATCATCAGCCGTGGGATCAGCACGAGTTGTCTGCTATATCTGGTCATTTGCAAAAGATGTAAATACAGTGGAGGAATCAAATGCCAGATGCAGATGTCTGAGCGTAAAGTTGTGACATTTTCCCATCCAGCCATAGCTACAGCATCAGGTGTGAGCCTCTGCACGCGGCAAGCGAGACACGAGGCTTGGAGACTGGCACGGCAGGGTGAAGGTCAGTGGCCCTTCAGAGAGATGGCAAGATCTGGCCCTGGCCCTCTTTTGAGCACAACTTCCAGTAGGCTGCAGGATGGCAAACAGTGAGTGATAGCACTGAAATAAAACTATGCTGAAATAAACCACACGTAAAGCTGGGAGCAGGAGTGTCCCTAGGCAGAGTAGTTGTTGGGAACCGGGTTTTCAAAGGTTCCTAACCCTGGAAATCTGGCAGTAAAAGGGAGTGGAGCTTCTGGGTGCTGGGCTACTTAGGAAAAATCTGATGGAAAATTTCTAACCATTGCAGCATATGAGGCATTAAAATGTTATTCATATAGTAAAAATGATAGGAAAAAACTGCTGTCAAAAAAAGACATCGGATTTTCTTCTGCCATAATTTCAAACTGTGTGTAGAGGGAAAGAGAAGAATTTATGTCTATGGATGGAAAAAAATACAAACTAGAAGGAACATGGGTTGCATGTCCCTTGATGCCTTCCAAAAGGAAACAGCATGGAGTATTTGGAAATTTCATGGAGTAAAAATATCTACCCACTAAGGAGAGATCAAACTACGCTTGCAAAAGATTGAAGTGCATGAAGAGATTTATGGCAAGTTGTGAAAGCCCATAACCTATTGCCCTGGCCAAGATCTTTCCGTGAGGAGGTGTTACAGCTCAACTTGAGACTGGACTAAGAAAGCAGAGATGGCTTACACCGTAAAAGCAGGAAAATCACTACTCTGCTTCCCTGTTCCATGTGCCGCGGTAGAGATAAAGTGCTGCTTGTCTCAACTGCACTAAATCCGAGATAAGTGTTGTTTACTTCACCCCTCTCCAAGAGGAAAGGTGACTCGTGGTCTCGGTAGAGCTCCAGCAATTTCCTCCTGGCAGCGTTCACCTCTGCCTGCCCAGCATCAGCGGAGATCCCTGGAGCCCCTGCTCCTCTCCTTTGGCTGCCTAGGTGTATCCTGGCTTTTGGGGACACATTTTAACCCTGTCCCTGCCAGCCTTTGCCCCTCTATCTTCCCTGGAGCTGACTCTGAACAGGCAGGCAGAATATATCAGCGGTACGGTCTTAAATAGTGAGATGCTGACAGTCAGACTTACAGAAATACTTCTGGTCCTAAGAAATAATGCACAGAGGGTAAGAAGTAAGTTAGAGATGAAGTGTTCTCCCATATGAAATAAGTTGTCCTTTTCCTCTTGTGCTCTGCTCTGCTTTCTTATTTTTGTTTTTTATATTGCCATATATTTAACCTAAGCTCTCTTTTTTTGACTCAACAGTATTTTCATTTTTCTCTCAGCTTGTTTTTGCTCTTTATCACTCTAAGGAATAATAAATGAGGAAGGAAACAGTTGACTGGGATCACCCTTAAGCTGAGCTTTGTTAACATCAAGTATAACCATGCAGATTGTCTTAACCCTGAGTGCAATTTATACCAACAAAACAGACTTTATCTAATGGCTATGTAATATGTTAAATTCTCCTTCTGAATGTAAGATCTCAAGTTCTCTTCTACATAAGGAAGAGAACAAAAAAACCTTCAAAATAAACCAGAAACACACAAAGCAACTGCTGGCCACTTATGTTACACAGATTCTTCTTTTCTTCTTTTGCAAATAAATGACTGCAGAAAACAGTGCAGTAATTATAGTCTTCAGAAATGGCTCAGGTTTTCCTTCATGGACAAGCATGACAAAAAATAATAAAAAATAATTTTTACCAACACAGCTGGTGTTCAGATGAAATTATGTGGTTAGCTTTGAAACGATATTAAAAGAGAAATTTTAATTAACCTGTACCACTGAGTCAGAAGATAATATCTGATGTATATAACAGGCATACAGACAAAATACAATAAAATAATTATTTGCAATTAGATATATGCGTTACAGACAATGTTATAATTAAAATTTACTTAATGTCACAGGAGGTCCTTTATTATCAAAATAATTTGTAGAAGGACTGTAGAAACAATGTGATTATTATCCATCGCTCTGGAAAAAAAATCTCAAAATTTACCAAGAGCCCGAAGCATTTCTGGTTTTGGAGCAGATACCGGTACAGTCAAACAGATGGACTCTTTTCCAGTGCCAAATCCATTGGTCACCTGAGTGTGCGTAGGTCACCTATTTCTTGATGTGTTTCTCTTCCATGGTCTCCTGACAGGCAACAGCCAGCCAGTGATATCCCCGTGCCGCTGCACGGCTGGGAGCAGGGTGCACCTCCAAACGTGAGCAAATTTCTGTGCAGGTCAGAGGGAGGGAGAGATGCCACGGGGAGCTGTGCCGTTCTTCCACTGGGAAAACAAATCTCTTTTTCTTTCATTATTTGCTTGTTTGCAAGGTTGGGGTGAGATGAGCTGCAATAAAACTGAGTGATTAAATTTACTGGGGCTGATTCTTGTCTCTACTGTGGCCCTTCCAAGGCACTCAGGCCATGAAAAGGGGCCAAAACCAAGGAAAAATTACATTTATACTTGCTTGAAGGGCTCCTTTTCACTTTTACGTCTCTCGAAGAATTAGCAGAGTGAGGGTCAGATAAGCACAGACTAGTAAATCTGGGGGGATTACTCAGGAGCGAGGCACAGCTCAGCCTCCAAGAGCTGTGTTTGTACAGTCAGAGAGGCCGATACAGTCGTAGGAACATAAATGTAGTTGTTCGCGATATACCCGGCAAAAGACGTGAATCCTCAGGGAACGGCAGCCAGACGTGAGCCCTGCTCCTCTGCCTGCGGACATGGGCGCTGCTGCTACGCCATTAAATAACCTCTCAGCCCATGTATTTCGCTGTCTGAGAAAAATAGCCTCAATGTGTCTCTAGCTAGCAAGGGATGGTGGCTTCTTGGGGTAGACTAATTGCCAGTTTTCAATAAGGGAAAACCTCGTTTTACCCAGGTGATACCAAAACATTAATTCCAAGGTGATGTAAAGATTTCATTCTGCCACCTTGCACACTGCCGCATTCAAATACTCATTTTAATGAGTCACGCCAACGCTTGGAGGCTTTCTGGGACCCTGTACCCCCAGGCTGCAAGGAAGCCCCTCTCCGCCAGTTCAGCCTCTGCTCTCCCCCAGCAGCCGGCATGGCCCTGGGTACCGGCTGCTCCAGCTAGAAAGCTGACCCTCTGCAAAAGAGGTTTCATGTTTGGGGAGAGCTGGGTGCCCCCGGTGATGCCAAGCATCTCGCCCATTGCTTTATGAATAGCCTGTCCCTCAGCTTTTGCTGGCAGCCGGTCCTTGCGGCTCACATTAAACAACCCCAAGGTGCCAAGGTCGGTTCCCAGTGCCAGATGCTCACTCTGGGGCCTGACCTTATTGGTGCTAATGAAGGTTTTGGCAAACCTCTCCATCTGATTAACATTTCCCTGTTCAGAGCCACTGCGCTGTAATTGTGGGGGCTGTTTTGCTGTTTCTCAGGCAGACCTTTTCTCATCGCCACTTTCTGGATTTGTGCCCCCGCACTTGTAAAATTCCTCTTGCAGTCAATGGGAGATTTTGCCTGTGTGAAAGAATCCAGCCTCATTACAGGGCGCGTCTTATCCTAGTGACACATCTTTCTGGGAAGGATAGAGAGTAGCAATCAACCGTGATGAAGTTAATGTTTCTTTATGGAAATACTTATTTCTTCAAATCATAAATAATAAGTAAAATTGCTGCAAAATGTATTAAACTGAAGGAATGGCTTGAGGGGAAAACAACCCCCCTAGTATATCATCAGCTGCTGCTTTATCTCCCCTAGGCTTCTCCACTTCCCCGTTTTCAAAAGAACAAAGAGAATCTGCCAAAGGTGCTTTGGGATTTCAATGAAAAATAATGAGAATTCATTGCTAATTAGGGCTCCAATTAAAAAAAATGGTCTTTGCAGGGACACTGTTAATGAACTTGTAAATTGCAGCTGCAGACTTGCATCCCTATAAACATTCCCCTTGTTTGATTCCATTTGTGTATGCAGAAGTGGTGAGCAAAGGTTGCTGGTGTGTGTGCAGGGATGGCAGTCATCACTTGGCCCCTGCACAGGAGTCCAGCAATCCCTGCCGGTGCCAGCTGCGCAGTCTGCACTTCAGTCACTTTGGGGACACGAGTGGCATATCAGTGCTCGCGGCGTGTATTGCAGCAGTGGATGCAAAAGGCAGCGGTGTCGATGGGCTACTCTCTCCATATGCACCGGGGTCCCTGCCCACAGCCTGGCTCGGGGGGGAGCTTGCTGCAGCCGTCGTACTCGGCACAGATAACCCTTCTTCCTTCAGAGCGGGGAAATCACCCCGTGTTTGCAGGCAGCCTCGCACTCCCCTCCGCGGGAACGTCCCACCCTGCCCCGTGCCTGTTCGCTCACTTGGGGCGATCATTCTCTGGCAAACAGGGACAGTAAGCCAAGTCGAAATAAAGAGGAGAAAAGTGAGCGCTGAGGAGCAGGGAGGATGAAAAGGGGGATGTTGGACATGCAGCAAGGCGCCATTACGAGTTGGGCCTGGCTGGGGTCTGTCCTTGCCCACCACAGTGCACGCTGGGAGGTTTGCCCTTCCCACCAGTGCCTTGCCATCCTCGCTCACCAGGACAGCTGGAGAAGTGCAGTGCAGCTTGCATGGCCATGTCTCCATGTGGGCTGGCGATGGCCTCTCAGTGCCCAGAGCTATCAACGGCACTTTGGAAGTGGGAAATGGCAATGGTTAATATGGGGAATTGCTGAACGCTAAGCTGAAGGTTTAAATTACGATGGCCTTCATCTCACAAAATATTTGGCTTTGTAGAAAAAAAGAATGAAAATTCATTATGTATTTTTGATCAGTCTTAATCTAATTAGAAACCTCTTTATTTATTCATGTAGTACACTGTTAAGAGTGGTAGACAATCACAGGTACTTCAGGGTAAGCATTGACGTGTGACTGCATCTTTGCTCGTGACAGCAAACAGCCAAGTTGTGTAAATCTGCACCTTCATACACTCTAAGGGGCATTTTAATTAGGATAAATGGCTACCACAACCTTCCTCCATAGTACTTAGTGGTTTCCAATGGCGGTGGGCTGTGTATGATGACCAGCTCCCAGGTCAGGGAAGGGGGAGCCTGCATAGAAGTAAATGAGAATGTAAATGTGCTGGGGGGAAAATCACATTATTTCGTCAAACTGCTGATTCAGGTACAAAGCAAACAGAGCCAAACCCAGCCATGCTGTAAGTCCACCAGCTACAACAGTGGCTGCACACATCTGGCTGCATGCACGCATGGGCGTTTCGTACTGGGGAGCAGGTACCCAGGCAGACTGATGCGGCTGCAACAAAGCCCTGCTTGCGTGATCGTTCCTCCCTCTTTCTCGGCTTGCCAGCATTTGCCAGGAGGCACATCCCCATGGTATTTTGTGCCAACACCCTGTTTTCCCCTTCCCATCGCAGGAGGGCTTTTTCTCCCAGGAGAATGGTATGAAAGCATTGGAGGGCAATTAGCAGGGGGTCTGAAACACTCCTGAAACCTGATCAGAGGTTGGAGATGGCAAAACATGGATAAAATTCATGTTAGTTGTACACATTTTCCCATGAACTAACAATGGAACAGAAACCCACACAGTGGTTGATGTTGGCAGGCACTTCTGGAGATCTAGTCCAACCCCTGCTCAAGCAGGGTCAGCCAGAGCAGGTTGCTCAGGACCGTGCCTGGTTGGCTTTTAAGTATGTCCAAGGACGGAGACTGCACAGCCCCTCCAGACAACCTGGGCCAGTGTTTGACCACCGAAAAAAGGTTTTTTGTATGCTTAACTGGAAATTCCTGTATTTCGGTTTGTGTATTTTCCTCTTTCCCAGGGTTTGAAGAAAAAGTTGTGGTGATGGAAAGAAGGATAATGGGGATATCCCAGGCTCTTGGGTAAGAGCCTCTCCCAAAATCAAATGCAGCTAGGGGAACAAATAGTGCATGAGACGTGGCGGGTAATTATTCTGCTCCCTTTGCCGTCAGCGAGGTATTTTGCTCCGGAAGAGCTGGGTCCGCCCTGGGGGGCTGCACTTGAAGAGAGGTGCAGAGAGCAAACCGGGGGGGCTGGCTGGGAGGCAGAGGTGTCTGGGAGCAGGCTGGGAAATGCAGTCCCTGCAAGAAAGGGGATTTAGGTTGGCTGATGCAGGACGAGAAGCCATTTGCTCCTGCACCGGTCTGTCCTGTCTGGGGGTCCGTGGGTGCGGATGTGCATGGACCTGTGCCACGACTCTGCAGTTATTAGGGGGGAATGGTTGTCTCCAGCTCTCAACACACTCAGGTTTTAAATGTGCTGGGGACTAAGGGTCTAAGGGCTCTGTGGTGCCAAATTCCTACACGTCCTGCTCCCCACTGGAGCCCTGGCCTCAGACCCTGGGGTTGCTGTATAGCCCCGGGCATGCACGGAGGGTCCTTAGGGATGTGCTAAACTCAGCCAGGAGCCCTGTGCAAAGCGAAGAGACAGCCCTGATGGGAAGCACCTCTTTGGGGGGGTTCCTGCGCTCCAGTCCTTTTCCAAAGTACATTGCCGCAGCCCAGCTGCAACCAGCTGGTTCGTTCGGTCACAATTGCCTGCCTGCGCTGAAGTTTTTGGGGGTGGGTTCTCATTTCAGTCCAGGACCCCATGCCTGGGGCACTAATTCACACCCCACCTCTCCAATGCACCGCGTACAGAGCAATAGGGGTGAAGTGCAACATAAATATCAGGAGCGCGGGAGGGAAGTGAAACATTTCATCCTTGTTCTGGAGCTCGGTATTATTTTTTTCTATTTCATCCAGATGCATAGATTTTATTTCTGGTAGTGTGTCACAGCTGATAATATACATAATGGAGCCATTCAGGGGCATCTCTGAACATGCACTTTTCCCACATGTAAAAATGTACCTGAAATTTTGAAAGATTGAATACTCATTTGCCAATTTAAAAAGAAAATGGAGAGAACAAGAGAAAGAGGCTTGTAGAGTTGTAAGTCTTCATAGAAAACCGATGGAAAAGCACATGTACATTTAGAATGATGTTGACATTTCTGAAATAAGAGATAGAGTGTTTTATCTAAATTATACCAAAGCCCTTCAAGATAATGTGCTGTGTAATAACTATAGTTTTAGACACTATTTCATTTTCAATTTTCTAGACAAAAAGCATGATTCTTATCCACAATTTCAGTTCAGTGTTTGACAAATTATTAGCATATACTTCCCAGCTATACCTAATATAGGGAAAGCTGTATTTTAGGGAAAATTTAGGGAAAAAGACTACATTTCCACCTTCCCCTCTACCAGCTTTGTCAGCATTTTGTATTGCGTGGAGAGGAGGCAGAGGTTTGTAAAGCACAGAGTGAAAGGAGGTGTGGGAGCACTGCAGGCACTAATAAGCCTGAGTTGCCCTGACAAGCATCACCTGGACCCCCACCCACGCAGCCCCTGCCCATTGGTTTGGGAACTCCATTTAAGCCCAGGGCCCCCTTCCCCTTACTTGGGCTGTGCTGGGGGTGTCTCTGTGCTTGGTACTGCTGCTGGCTCTTCTGGCTTCTTCACTTCTCCTCCTGGCTGGATCTTGGACCTGTGCTGCCGGTAGCTCCTCTCTTTGATGCTTGGGCTGTACCTGCTCCTCACTCCCATGGACCTGGCCTACCACCTTGGTGGGGCTGGGCTCTGGCCCTGCTTGGGGAGGGGTGGGTGCCCTCTGCTCCCCCCTCTCCCCCCCCCCTCTCCCTTGTGCACTCACTGTGTGTGCGTTTGCAAATGACACCTTGCTTAGTGGTGCTGCTAATTCTAGTGGGGTGGGGGTACCCTGCTTGCACCTCAGGCTTAAGGTGAGTCACATATCCCTCCTGGTGTGTGCTGGCTGGGAGGAAGACTGACCCCCAGACCTGCTGAATGCTGTAGTAACCCCCTTGTAGTTCACTTGCAGAGCATGCACAGGCAGGTTTTGGTGCTTTGAAGGGTCCTAAAGCACCACAGAGCAGCAGAGAAGTCTAGGCTGACTGGAGAAGGCCCTCAGGAGCCTCTTGGAGGAGTTGTTTTGGTGTTTAAAATAAGGTCCTGAACATGTGCATTTGTACCCCCCTGTGCAAGTTGTTCCTATCTGCGGTGCTGGCTGTGAGTGCTTGTGTGTGGCTTGTGCTGATGGGTCTGGGCTCATGTTACAGAGGTGTTTTCCTTCTCTTCTGGCAGCTGAAAATGTATGAATCCTTTTGACACCCACTTGGCATTAGTGATAATGCCCCTGGCATAGCCTTGTCTTTATCTGGAACCAAAGCACCATGAGCTCTGGAGACCATGATACAGGTGAACCTCACCTGTATCTGCCGTGTGGTGAGGCTTGGTGAGTGGTCTCTGCAATGCTGTATTGACTCAGGGTTCCTGGCTCCGGGGCGGGGGAGTGTAAGATGTAAAATAGTTATCTGTCTTGAGGGAGCTTGCTCCTTTTTTGCAGGTATCCAAGTGAATTGACATGTTCTGGTGCAGGATGCCCTTGGAGGGGCAATGAGATAGCCTGACCCCCCTGGAGTCCTTTGGCCTGGTGCTCTTGTTTCCAGTGCTACTTGATCAATATTCTAGAAAAGTACAGCAATGTGGGAAAGTTATTTCCTAATTCTGTATGCTGGGACACATCTGCAGGTGTGCTGCATGCTAGTGGTGCTGAATAAGGAAACCTGGAGCCCTGAGTCAGAAATTCTGTTTAATTCTCATTCAAAGAGCAAGCTACCTTGACAGAGTTGGCAGGGTTCAGCAAATAACTTGGATGATAGATGCCATGCGCTTATCTGAAAGGTGTTATTTCCACTCACATCTGGTGAAATGACTAAAGCATCCTGGGTGTGATGGGATGGTGAGCCTGCTCCCTCTACAGGGAGTTTTCACTTCATTGGTGTTGATTATCTTCAGAGGTAGAAAAATTCCTTTCTCCTGAGAAGTTTCTTCCAAGATGCCAATGAACAAAATATGGAAAGGTGTTATTTTTGAATATATACTTATAAGTAAGTAGTCCTCAACAAAATGTGAGTGTAGTCACAGGGGTGGAGGTAGTGCCCCAGCCCCCTCAGCAGCTGGTGATCTGCTGAGTGGGAAGAGGATATTTCAGCATACCTTGTAAATAGTAGGGAAAGGAGGGTTTTCATGACAACCATAAAGCAACAAAATATAAATTAAACTCTGCTAGGAAATTAAATTCAAGGAACAGAAATAGTTTCGTTGGCACGCCAAGAATAATGCTGGCAACACTCAAAATGGTTGCTAAGTGAGGGGGCAGAGCAAGAAAAGGATAATGGTAGCTGTGATTATTATTGCTACCTTAACAAATATATGCATTAAAGGTAATAAAATTATACTTTTAAAGCTACGCAGCTTCCCAGTGTCAGAAGGATTTCTGTTTGTAAACAGAGTAAGGGAACCAAGGGTCAGTAAAGCCTCGGTATGCATGTTGGTGGTAATCTGTCCATGGTCAAAATAAATCTGTTTATTTCTGTTGGTCACTAAAAGGTTATTCCCCCTCTATAAATATGCAGGGGGATTTTTCTTTGCAACGTTTAAATGGGTGCATGTGCTTTGGTAATAGCAGTGTGTGATCAGAAGGGGGAACTATTATAAAGAACAGCTAATTGCTGGACTCGCAGGCAGTGCAAGTAAAATGACTTTCATTAATCTGTGCCTTTATGTTGAGCACATGGGCCCTGATCTAGCTTCCCCTGAGATGGAGGCAGAGCTTTCCTTCGATCCCACACCCACTGCAATCAATCTTGTGCAAAGTGCCCACTGGAGGAGACTGAGAAAGAAATGGAAATTGCTGTATTTTGGTCCTAGATTTAAATGATTTTACCTTTTGCTTAATGATATTTGTTGGTCTTCATCAGATGTTAAGATCCATGGCTGGAAAAGTGCTGTATGAGCGTTAAATGACTATGGAAAATAATACAAACTTCCCCCAAATCAGTTTTTTGTGTGTTGTCTTGGACTAGTGCAGAAGTCATGTCATCATAAGAAGCCAAGGCATAACAGAAATGCTTCTGCAGTTAAAGTTACTGACTAAATTAAGTGAGCTGCTATTTTGGGGCAGGCATTCCTTTCAATAAGCATGACAGCAGAGATCCCTAATACTTCCCTTGTAGCTGTATTGCGTGGTACAGCCATCCTTAGGAAAGGATGTTAAAGGTGTAGGTCCTTCTGAGCCAGGCTGGCTCACTGGCTTGGATGCAAACTTGGAGTAAAAATATAACTTGTTTACTTGTGAAAGCTTACCTATCCCAGTGTGTATTGTGATACAGTTCTGTGTTGTGACATGCTGTTGCTGTGTTACCCCTGCAGACTTCACTACAACCCCTCTCTGCCTGCTTGCTCGATCCCCTTGTTCCCCAGCTAATTGGAGTTTGCTGTTTTATACATGCTCGTGCTATTTTAGAGAAGTTTTTACAAAAGGGATAGATTGTTCTTAAACATACCTCTCTGCTCAATAAGAGTATCTTTGCTTAAATACAGTACGGAATTTCCTATCTGCTTGTCAAGTTCACTTGTTGCGATGAACCAAGAATATTTCAACCAAATAGATACCTTGCACTATAGGATGAACTGTATTCATCCCACTGATTGCAGTGATTTCCTGAGAGCTGAGAATCAGGTGCCAGAAGGTCTTTAGGGATGAGCTGGGGGCGTTCAAGTTGCATCCGTCGGCAGCAATGGAGTTGAACGAAATCTGTCCATGAGTTCACTTTCTGTAGCCTGATGTTTGCTAGAGGCTGGGCAGCTTGAAATGTGCCTGTAACAAATTTGTGTGCTTATGCCTGCTCTGCTGCAGGGGAAGGAGTCAGGAGGGCTGTGTGGTGCTGCAGGGGCATGCTGGGCTTATCTCAGGGCTCACTTGTGGCACTTGGCTCTGCTCAGGAGCAGCCTGAATATTGCAGGTCCTGCCATTTTCTCATTGAGGGTCTCCATTGCAGCATCAAAAAAAGTAAACATAGTATGGGGAAAGTATTGGGGGGGGATTCGAGTTTTGAGTTTGGTCAGGTACTGTCCTTATGCATGATACCCTGTCCTGAGGTCTCACTTCAGTGTAGGCTTAAACATTGTTTTTAATAGTTTGATATGTAACAAAGTACTTTGGGCTTCACTTAGGACAGTTAACTAACAGTTGGACATGAGTATGTTAGTATTTAGGTTTGTCTCTTAAAGAAACAAACTTGGGCAAAGCCAGGCTGTTTTGCTTGTGTAGCATCAACAATGTTGTTGAAGGGGTAGGATGTGACTCTAATTTCTATGTGCAAAGTTAAAAGTCAAAACAAGTATTCTGCTAAACTCCAGCATTAGAGGGAATGTGGGAGTTTTGTTAGGTTTAAGCAGGAACTAGATGAAATAAAACATGAATGTACAATAAATTTGATCTTAATACACCCAGCTAAACACAGCTGTGTGAGTGGGTAACCAGAGCGCTGCTGGGATGTGGCTTGAGGAGCCTGTCCTGGGTCTGGTGTTGGGGATGTTGGCTGTAGCATGGGGCTGCTGCATCCCTGACTTGGGTGGCAGCAGCAGTTCTGACTGCTCTGTGGAGGGCAAAGGCATCTGCAGGGAAAGGTCCTCTGGAGAATGCTTCTCTGGAGTGTTTGTACTGTTTTCAGCGTAAACAATGTATTTGCTTCTGTCCTTAAGAAAAGGAGAGGCATAACAGGATGGCAAAATGATTAACCTGTGTAGAGAACTTGCAAAATTATCTTTCTCCTTGGTCATTAGGCCAGACACTTGTGCGGCCAGAAAAGCTACAAAAATTGTTTGTAGTGTAAAAGATTATATTCTTGACTACCTGCTTTAGTTGGTTCAAATTATAATGTACTATAGTAGTATTACTATTTGGTTTTCTGTCCCATGGTTGTTGGCAGCTCCCATACAGAATCCTTGTTTTAATGTTTATTTGAATGTTAATTACTCTATAATAGCGCAATAATTACCACGTAGCTACAGAGAATTACATGGTTGTCTATACTCTGTAAACCAGTGTCAACCTCATCTGCAAACAAATAATTATGCAGCTAACATACCTATTTAACTTAAACATTAATCAGCAGAGAAACAGGAGAAATGTAAAAATGCAGTTGCTGCTTTTATAAATAATCCCATGTGCAAAATTCTTTAGTTCCCTGATTTTTTTTTTACTACGACAATGTTAGATGATATGAACTGGAACCAGGGAAAATATTGCTATAGAATCAAAGGTTGATAAAGCTACCTCTGAACTGTGTAACTATATGCAGTGTTATTTCATAGCCTGTTATTTCTCTAGCTGCAGGTTGTGATCAAGCAAATGAAAATATTTCCAAATAACTTCAGATGTGCTCTGGCTGCATCTGTGAATTTTGGGGCCTCTTCTAGAAACTGGGAGGAAAACCACCAGGTGGCAATGTGCACAAGGAAATAAAAAAAGCTCTCAAATCTGCTTGAAAGCCGCAGCACTCCTCAAAGATCAAATTATTCAGCCTTGAGATTCAACTGTATTGACACTTGTCCTGTTACAGGAGTTAGTATAAGATTTCAAGTATCTTTTCTATTTTAGAAAGATTTTACAAGTGTAAGAATGTAAATTTGTTTTTCCAAGACAAAAACAGCCTGTAAGGGTGAACATCTGTGTTTACTACTTTCTTTCATGCTGGTGGATATCTTCAGTAAATCTGTGTTTGCTTTAGGTTCAAATGTTCCCCATTAAATATTTGGAAAATGTTTTCTTGTGTTGCCAGTTTCCTACGTGGAGACCTGTTCAACACAGCCTGTTTATGTACTTCTAGCATTGCTGGTGCTCTGTCTGGGTATGGGATGTGGAAACAGCATTGCAGCTTTTGATAGACTGATCCTGCCCCTCCACCTTCCCTTGCTTCTGGTGGGGGATGTTTCCAGACTGGAACCCGTAGCAGAGGAAGGACATTTCTTGGGTGCAGCAGGACCTACTGGTACACTGTGTATTTAAGCAACAGTGTACTGATGATTGAGACAAACTGTTTATCCAGTGTAAATCAATTTGCAGATCTGGATTATCCTCAGGGATGCTGGGAAACAATCTTGAATGATGTTTCCTAAAGAGTGCTGGCTTTGTTGCCTGTTTATTGCTTTGGGGAGGGCAAAACTGGCTAAATTCAAGGGAATGCACCTCAAAAAACAATTTTCTGGGTTATCCTGGCACTGGAGGAGCAGCGTGTGCCCAGCTGTGACTTTTGCACTGCTTGGCGGCAGAGGGAAGAGATGTGTGATGTTGTGGGATGATGTGGTGAGTTGGAGCAGCTCACCTGCAGGCAGTTGTCCTTGCACAGGGTCTGCTGGCCACTGGCCATCCCCTGTCTTAGCTATGTCTGCTGTTCTGGAGCTCTGCCTGGCTGCTGGGACCTCTAATGTGTCGAGGTGGGCTAAAAATAGGCAGGGTTCAAGGGCAGCAGCAGGTCAGAGGGGTAGTCGGTGTGTTTGGCATGGGAAGGCAAATTCCCTGTCCTGCTCCCAAAGCAGTGCCCAGGCTGGAAGCTGTCTGTCAGGTGCCTGCCTTCAGGGGCTGGGCAGGAGGGGAAACACAGTGCTGGGGCTGGTTTTAGGAAACACGACTTCCCATTAAGCATCCATCAGTGGTGAGTCAGGCTTTTGTCTCTTGATGCATGATTGCGTCAAGAAAGTAAAACTTACCCAGCTTTGGCTTGCTGGAACATAGACATGAACTGCAGGAAATTGAGATGAAGGGTCAATGATCACCTTCCTGATAGGAGAGATGCCTTTTAGGGAAATACTATCTACAAAACCACTGTTGTTAATTCTTGCAAAGCAGACCTTTTTTGTACTCAATCCCTTTCTCTGAGGGAAAGAGCATACTTGGTTCCCTGCTTTTTTTTATGAAGTCAACTCATTTATTTGCTCTTCAAAAAGACTCTTTACAGCCCCTATAGGACCAGCAGCGTGCGGCTCTGGGATGGGAGGCTGCTCCGGTGCTGCGTTCTGTGCCAGGACAGCTCTTCAGCAGCAGGGATGTCTGCAGTCCACAACCTGCAAATCCTGATCCAATGGAGACATTAGCAAAATTAAGAGTTTAACTGTTACCCACATTCTCCTTGAAGCCCAGCCTAAAGCATTAAGACATGTTGATGGGTTGTGAGTCAATGCGGTGCAAGGGGAAAGTTAATCTTCTGGCAGAAAAAATGCTGTGAATTATCACGTGTTTGCTAATCTGGGGGCTGCTTATTCCCCACTGAACGTCTTCCAAACTCTGCCCAGGAGAAGCCCTGATGCTGCTGAGGATGTGGCTGGTTTTACTGCCTGTAAACGGTAGGTGGCATCACCTCTGAGTGATGGAGCTGGCAATTGAGCCGAGTCAGAAGGAAGCTCAGCTTTGAGTCTTTCTGGGCATGGTTCCAGGCAATAATATCTTTTCCCACCAGTTGTGAGGGATCTGAACTTTAGTTTGCATGAGAAGCTTAAAAAAGCAACTGTTTAAAAAACAGAATCCCTTTTCTATCTTGTATGGTGCCTGGGGGAGAGCTGGTTTGCAGAGCAAGGCTTCCAAACAGTCAGCTGGCTGTATGCAAAGAGATGGTGCATGAGTACATAGGTTCCCTGAACCTGGTGGGGCTTGGTGTGGCTCTGGGGCTACCCTAAATAGACTTAATGTCAGGGTCACTGCCTACATCATTAATAGCATGAGACAAGCAGAGCTTTAAAGACATAGTAATACATTCTGACCATGCGGAGAACAGGACCAAGCACCTCAGAGCAGCACTGAAGCATGATTTTTACAAAGCCTTGCTGATATATCTTTGGCCATCTGGCACTGGCCATCTTCTGTGGGTGTTTCCGCTCCTCTGACCATTATGCAGGCATATTGGGGATTTGCAGGTGAAATACCATCAGCCTATTCCAGAAAGCTCTCTCCAAATCCACTGCAAAATGCTCACAAAGCAGCTCTGGGTTCTTGAGTCCTAAACCCCAGCACCCACCCTGCTGCAGCAATCTCCTGGCAGCATGAGGGAAGATGCAGCAACTGGGACCTGGGCGTGCTGCTGCTGTGCTGGCCAGCCTGACAGCAGAACAGGCCACTGAAACCCATCCTGCTGAGCCCCAGGCTAGCCCCTGCTCTTACCTTTCCCAGCTTTTCTGGTCATGTTATTCAAAATGTTTATATTCTTTTGCTGTTTGAGCTTTTTTGTGTAGTTGCAAAGCTTTGAAAATGCAAGGTATTGTCCCCCAGAAAGCATTTAAGTTTTTTTCTGTGGAAAAAAGTCAGCTCTTTGAATCTGGCTCTCTAAAGATAGTATTAGTAAAGCTATGCTCTTCCCAGCACAGCTCCTTGGTAGGGACAGGTCAGCAGGAGGTAAAGTTGCACACTGCCCAATACATCCACGAGCTTTAGCCACTTGATTTGAAACAATTGTTTTTTCTGTGGATTTATAAGGGCTCAGTTCAGCACAGAAACAAACAGCAAAGATGATGTTCACTTACATTCATCTGTGTCCTGCAGGAGAGGAAGGCAAGCTTCACCAGCCCAGATGATTTTCAAATGAATTGCGGGGCTGGGTGGGGAAGTCAGAGGCTCTTTTCTGAAGAATAGAGCCCTTAGTGTCTGTGCTGCAACACTATTCCCCTTCTGTCCGTCTGTCTTTAGCTCTTTGTTATGTCAACATCTGTAGCTGTGAGTAAATAGCATAAGGGGAGAATACATATTGTACTCCTGCTAAAGCAGCCAGGCTGGGTGGGGGCCAGATGACTGCATGAACTGTGCTGCCTCTGTTTGAAGCGGAGGAGCTCTGGAGTAAATGCATATATAGGGCTCCCAAAGACCCTCGTTTTATGATGAATGATATTGCTTAGTGCTTCATTGACTGGATCCTCAGCCTGTGCAAACCAGAATAGCCCTAGTGTCAGTCCTGTGGATATGCTGGTTTACTGGAGCTGAGCACCTGATGCTGTAATCAAGACAGGATGCAAGTACTTATCTAGTTAATCAATGAAACATTCATGTTTTCTCTTGTCAGCTCCCTCCAGATATTTTTTCAGCTATGCTGATTCTAATAAATAAAAATTGCAAATATTTATCCTTGTATAAATGCTCAAAACTGCTAGGAGAACTCATTTTACCAAAAGGTAATCTTAAAATCCTTCTTTGCTTGCAGCCAGTGCCACCTCCTTGTCCTCCTCCCAGCCAGTTCCAGGCAAAGTTGGCAGCAGAGCTGGTCTCAAAGTGAAGGAGCTCTGCTATTTTTGTGGAAATAGGCAGCTGAGGGAGGGGGGAGGGAGGTGGTTAGTGACTGTAGAGGGGGTGGCTGCTGTGATCTTGGCTCTTGCAGGCCCCCAGAGATGTGGTGTGGGAGATTGACAGCGCGATGCTCACTATCTCTGGGGCTTAGAGACCAGCTAAATGTCATCCAGCTGCAGGAGGGATGCAGCCCAGGCAGAGTGCCTTCTCTGAGAGGTTTGCTGTGTGTGGGGAGCAGCTAGATAGTGCTGACATCAGTCCATGTGGCATTTTCCTGCTCAGGGAGCCAACTAATGAGCAGGTGATCATCTGTTTCAGTGCAACCTCAGAGCACACTCTTTCCAAAGAAAAAATAAGGTCACAAATACTTGCCAAGTAAATATTGTGGTGAACTATTAGTTAGGCTGCAAGAGTAAACATTGGAAGATGTGCTTCATCTCTCTTCTCCATTTGGCTGCTGTTATATAGCTCTTAAATTAAAATGCCATCTTCCTTGAAGCTTTTTGTGGCAGCCCTAGCCTCTTCTGTACAGGGGGTGCTTTTGCTGGGTCATGCTGTGTTTGAGCTGTTCTGCTTTACATCTGTGTTCTTACTGAAGGGGTCAAGGTACCTCATATGTGAGTTCACCTTAAAGATGGCTTTGTTTATTTGCAGCATCCTTGCATCTAAAGATGTCAGTACAACTACATTGCAGTGCAAGGTGCTGTGCAGGCATGTGGTATGAGGAATCTGTCTAAAGTGTTGATGAACTCGTTAGGCAAAGGGCAAGCAGGATCCCAGGGAGCCACCTGGGGTCAGGCAGCAGTTCTGGGCATGGAAATTAAATCTGACATTGCTGGTGCAAGCTGAAGGCTGGAGCTCATGTGAAACATGCTTAGATAAAATTTTGCTTAGACCTGTGATCAAAATGTGTCCTGTAGCTCCCTTTGAACAGAACCATGATGTTAGTGGCTGGAAGTCTGCAGAAATACCAGGCTGCTCAGATGAGCAACTTGTTTCACGCACTTAAGGGTATGTTTGCATCACAAGTAATGGAAACTTAATCAGCTGTGCTGTTGTGAATCTTGTTGTGGGATAATTGGTCCTGCCTCAGCTAGGTGAGGGGGCTTAGGTATTTCCTCTGTGCTGTTCTGCCATCTAGCTGTGTGTTAAGTAAATACATTTAAAAATAGTAGATGGGTTCCACAGCCTGAAGGAGGAATAAGGGTCAGTTCTCCCTGAACAAAAATACTTTCCCCATATTCAGTTGAGCTGTTTCTATACCCTCTATTAAATTAGCTGTGTAATTATTCCTTCCGCTGAAGTTTGCATTTGTTAGCTTCTACGGACTTCATTTTGTGTGTGTGTTGGACTAATATGTAGCATTTCTCTGTAGCACAGTCAGCTATCTAGGAAGGACCCAGGCACCAGATTTCTTTATTTCTATGAAGGTGTTGGAAAGAACTAGCTGGAAGACTCTGGGTCCATAACTTGATTTGCAGTTTTCCTATCTCTTTTTACAAGGCTAGAGAGATGAGGGGGGTCTTCAAGGGAAGTTTTCTGGGCAAAATCATGCCTGCAAGTCCTGATGCAGCAGTGAGTACGCTGCTGGTAGCCATCATCTCGACAGCTTGCGGCTAGAAATTCCAACACTGGCATTATTTCACATGTGAAATGCATACCTATATTACTTCATAGAAATTAAACTGAGGGTCAGAAGGGACCACTGGCCCAACCTGGGCTATAATACAGGACAGTTTCACTTCCAGTGTCACAGACCCTCTGTGACACCTCCGGACTATGCTTCCAGAAGGGGCTTTCAAGGGTGGTGTGAAGTCATGCTGTGGTGGCTGGTTCTGGCAGTTAATTCATGAGCTTTATAAATGAGCATCTCTGTTCTGCAAGCATCTGAAGAGTGGCACAGCTTCACTTGTGCAGCTCACCCCGCTGTGCTGGTGCACGGTGGATGGGATCTAGGCAACCTGAGCCTCTGAATGGGGTGTTGGACTTCAAACCATGGACTTGAGTGCTTTTCCTTGGTTTTGCTATTGCACAATTCACCTCAGCCAAATCCTTTGTTTACCTTCTGCCTTTTTTCCTTGTGTATTTGGACTTCAGTCCCCTTGGGGCATGATCTGCCTCTCATGAGTAGTCCATATTATGCCTTGCAGGATCTCGGATGTGGCCTGACAATATTGCTGTAGTTCTAACAGCTAAGGGAATGGGCATTAGCATTAAGGAGATGTATCTGAGTAAATATGCATATGTTCCACTATTTACAGAACACTTAATTATTTTTGATAGCTAATTAGTGTTTTTTCTATTTTGACATTTTTACATTAACATAATACGTGCTACAAAAGACAGTTCATGTGGGATAGGGTTTCCTTCACTTTGCAAGGGGCCTTTACCTGTCTTTTTTGTTCTGGTGCATTCAGAAATGCTGTTTGCAGGCCCACTAACCATTCTCATGGTTGCAAGCTGATTTTTTCCTCCTTTGGAGGCTTGACAGTAGACTCTGTTTCCATTGAGCATAAGGGGAAGACTTTTAAAAGCACAGAGGACTGTAAGGAACCTAATTTCACTGGAAGGTTGGGTGCCTAATTGCCCTTTGTGCCACTAAAAAAATCTCCCCATATGTGTGTTTTGTTTGTGGGCTTTTCCCTCCCCACATGGACAAAAATCGATTGATCAATGTTTGTTACAAAGTTATGAACAAATGTCTCTGGTCTCATTGAGGCATTGATGTCAGTGCAGTGTGTTCTCACAAGCAAAATTAGTTGCAAAGTCAGCAGGAGGCTTGTGAGAACACAGGCTCTGGGTTTTGTTTGCATAGCACACAGGGCTGGCTGCTACTTAAATAACAAATCATCCCTCTCTGCTCACAGATCTTCTGATGGTAGTGGTTTTGGTTTTTGTTTTTGTTTTGGGAATTGTTGTTTGAATAAAAGGTCATTTACTGCCTTATTGAGGGGAAAAACAACAATGTAAATGTACAGTGGTGTACTGCACACTGGGGTTTTTCAGCGGGTCCACAAAGGAGGTGGTGTGTGGGAGCCGTAAACAGCCCCAGCACGCCATGTGTGAACATGTGGCTGCGTCAGCCATGGGTGCTGAGTGGGGTATGTGGGGTGCTCAGTGCCTTCACGGGACCCAGCACTGCAGAGACATGTGGGATGTGTGGGGTGCTCAGTGTCTTCACAGGACCCAGCACCACAGAGGCAGGCACATGGGGAGCTGCCAGTCAATGGGCATCCCATCCTGGCCCTGCATGGGACTTCCCATGTAGCAGTGCCCTGGAGGGGAAAGCCAGGTGAAGGAGAGCTGGGGAGAGGAGGGCTTCGGTGCTAGCACTGCTGTATTTAGCTTCTCTTGCCCCAGTGGGCTCAGTTCTGGTGGGTGCCGAGTGCTTGGTCTCCAATTAGCAAGGTGCAGATGCTGTTGTTGCTGGGATGCGGCATATGCCCAGAGCTAAGGATGCAGTTGGTGAATCGGGGCACTGGCAGCCTGCAAGAGCAGGCTGAGGACGAGATTATTCTGCCACTCAACTCCCAACAGGGTGTACTGACAAGGATGTCACTCGTACTATAACTTGCAAAAACAGAGATTGCTGGTTGTGGTCAGGCTGGGCAACCATCTCACCTTTAACTGATGGTGGTTCCAAAGGTGACTGGTCCCTTGAAAGCCTTGGGCTGGAATGGCACAGGTCTTGAACACCCTGGTCAGATTGGCTGTCACTGGAGCAATGATGTATTGGTGCTCTAACCAAAGCCCCCCTCCACATGCTCTTCCAATATTTAACCTGCACATTTACCAAGGCTCATCCTTGTTAAGTGCTCTGGCTGAGATTTAGTATTCATGACTGCTGAAGCAAATGGTATTTGCCACCCTGATGTTCCCATTTAACCGCTGCCTCTCACATGGGGCTTCCTGCTGGCTGGGTGCAAGTCCACTCCTGAAACACTGCTCAGGCCCAGGGGATCACACTGCAGGGGCAGGTGGAGATCCTTGGGGATGAGCTTCAGAGCTGGGTTGGATCAGAGACCCGGGGTAGCCTCAAGCCTATATCCAGTTTCTGCTGTTGCCTGTTGCTCCTCCAGTAGGACTGCTGCTTGGTGCAACACCTCCACTGTGGATGCTGCTTCCACCTGCAACCTATTTGTAGCAAGACAAGAAAGTGAAAAGGGTTTGGTATCGGCTGTTGTGGGCATCTTTGCTGTTCTGCATCTTCTGTTTGTTCAGACACTTGTGATGAGCCTCATCTACTGTACTTACAGCTTTTATCTTTTTTCCTGCTAAATTTAAGTCTTGCAGTAGTGTTAAGCTGTCTTATGTTTTGCTTCACTTAAGTTCAATATTTACATGTTATTTTAAATATATGTAAACAAACATGTACTGGTAACACTGTAACAAAATGCAATTATCACTTCCTCCCACCTCTCTTCAATGTTTCTTGGGTTTCTGCTGTAACAGCAGGAACCAAAAATGTGCAAAATGAAGAGATATATTTTTAATTTTTGGGAGTTCTTAAAGGGCTCCTTTAGGTTCAGATTAAACCCTACTGCAGGTTCAAGGGAAAGTTTAAGAAAATCAATTTTCCCAGGCTAAAAAGAGCAAAAACACTGCAGTTTATATAGTGTCCTTTGTTACTTGAATCAATAGCTCTGTTCCCATGAATGGCTGAATAATCACTTTTTTATATAATGTTAGTACACACACAGACTTATCTCCTCCAGACTTTGTTGTTGAACCTGCAGTAAAATATTTTTGATCATTAACAGTTTCTTGCTCTTATCCTTATTTAATTTTTTCCTGTATCTGAGTCTTGCTCCGAGCTTGAAATGTGGTGATTATTCCCTGCTGTGGCACTGGCATGCAGTATAAAAATATTTCAAATAAATTAATGTTTTTCCAAGAAATCATAAGAAATGTCAAGCATAACAGTAGCTAAATGCAGCATCATTTGGGTTTCTTTTTGCCTGGGAACATTTTCAAATTGTCTGTTCCAGAATCACTAATAGTGAGAGAAAGCGTACCCATCTTAGCAAATAGCCGTGTTTCAGAAGAAACTGCTCAGATAAAATGCATCTGATTGCTTTTGTCCTGTCCTGAATCAGGGTGGGTATTTCTTCCAGTGCTGCGTTGGCTGCAGATGCTGTGAAGAGCCCTGTCCCCCTTTCCCTCCGTGAGGGGAGTTATTTTCCTTCCAGGTATTCCCACCCCTGGATGGGGATAGGAGTGTTTGTATGAGTAGAGGTTGCAGACCTGTAGCAGGATGGGTGTGCAGGTACCTGTGTGTTAGAGGTGTGATGGGAAGACACTCTAGTAAGAGGCTTTTTATTGTCTTTAATGGTTCTGCTGTCTTAATTATGATATTGCAAATTGCCTTGCAAGGACACGATTCCTTCAAGAACCAGGCAGGACATGCCTCGGAAAGGCTGGCTAAAAACAAAAGGCTTTCTGTTTTGTTTCAGTAATTCATACTTATTACTGCTTTGTATTTTAAGCATCACCTTTTCCACTTACAAACAGTTACATTATTAAAAAGATATTTTCAGCCGATAGTAACCTTGGTAGTAGTTGTCAAGGCTAATAGTTTGACATTTCAGATCACCCACAACTAATCAGCTGAACGTGGCAGCACATTGGAGAGAGCCATTAGGGATGTGTGGCTGCAGCGCAGTGTGCCCAGGCAGTGCTGGTGGCTGCCGTGTAACCCGCCGGATCGCCCTCGCTGCCTGGGCGTGCGGCAGAAAAAGGGCTTTCGAAGGGCTGGGGAGCATCCAGCCACGAGGCAGTGAGCAGTACGCCTGCTCTTGAATGGCATGTATGGTAAGCACCCAGTCTTCCCTTCCAGCTTCTGCAAGAGGCTTTCTCCATCTCCTGAATGACTAGAGTTGTGGAGACCTTCCACAGGGTGTCCCGCCTGTCACCCAAAATGATCTGTGGCCAATGGTTTCCATGGCTGTCTGTGCCTTTCTGGAAGCTCAGGGAAGTTCAAAGAAGCCACACATTGTATCTAATCTCTGAAATCTTCCAGTGCCCAGGCCTGGGAGCCCAAAAAAAGAACAAAAAGGAAGAAATAACTGTCTTGCTTCTCAGGTCTCCTGCGTGGCAGAGTTGCTCAGGATATTTCTTAAAGTGTTTGAGCTTGTTGACTGAAGAAAGCATTTCTGCTCAGGTGCTGGCCAGGCTTTGCATCTGCAGTCTAGTGGGGAAGAGCTTGGTGCCCTTTAGAAGCCACCTGAGCAACTGCAGCTCTGCCCCAGGATGTGGCACATACCTCCGTGGGCCTCTGATTTTGTCCAGGATGGGGGTTATGACAGACTTGTTCTGCAAAATGCTCTGAGGTATATGATAAGAAATTAATTTAACCACATAGCATGTTGGAGTGCAGGACAAGGTGGCTCTGGGCTGAGAACCAGCTTCTGCAAAAGTCCTGGCATGAGCTTGGGACTACAAAGGGGGGAAAAAATCCTACCTTGGTATCTTGCTAGCTGGCCTCTCCGTGATGGTGTGGATACAGACAGTATAGGCTGACCTGCGTAGATCACATTCTGTTTCCTAAAAAGCTCAGCTGATGTTGCTGCATTTCCAGGGGTGCACCCAGGGTGAACCCTCATCGGATGGCCTGTTCTCTCCAACAGGCAAAACCAGCCTTCTTGGGGTGTCTCCACTGGTGACTTTTGGTTCCCTGGGAACCTCTGAGCAGCTGCTCTGGTTTCATGAAGGGCACAAGCAACTGCCTGTCCTTCCTCTTATTTAATAGGACAGAACTATAAAGACAGAGTTCAGAGCTTCTTTGTGGCTCTGCCTTTGTAAGGAGCTTTGCTGCTGCAGAGCATGTCCAAAACACTGAATTGGCAGAGAAAGATGCAGGTGAGGTCTCTGCTAATCTCCACTTAAATTTTCAAATTATTGAGGTATCCAGTCCTAGTGATGGCATGAAGAAGTCAATGTTGTGTGTGGTTCCTCCAGTGCCCACTTAAAGATAATGTGTTTTCATGGACACAGTTCAGCATATAAAAGACAAGTTTCCACCTGGTTACAGCACCTTGGAGTAAATGATGAACGCTAGGACTCTTTTCTTTTTTCTATTTTTTCCTCTTCAGAAACAGTGAAATAGAAGTAGCTTAACATGGCTGACACTTCTGTAACTAAACATTTGCTTGATGCCCACCTGAGATCATTAAAGAAAAGGTGCAAGGTGTTTGCAAAGCAAACCTGGTGTCACAAATAAGCTTTTTTCGAGTCTGTCCAAACCAGCAGCACTGCCCATATGTTACATGTGAAACTGGGGGGCTATATCCACCCATGGGACCATGTAGGTCTTATTTCTAATTGTGTTGCGTTGTGGTAATGGTCTGAGAGAAGAAATTTGTCTGGGATATGGTTTTTTTCTTAGCACTCTTATCAATAAGAATGTTTCAGTGAGATCTTTATTCATTTTAGCTGGGGTTTTGTGAAGCCTGGAGTGTAACATGCTTGTGTCCCCGGTGCCTTGTCCAAATAGCTGGAGCCTGGAAGAAAACATTGATTTTTCTTGATGCCCATGACCACTGGCTCCTGATGCCAGTTGGGATGTTTTAGCCTTCTGGGGCTAATTAGACATCTGTATTTCAGCACAAACTTGTGGCTTCTTCAGACAAGCATTTTAAATCCAAAACTTGTCTATTCTTATGTGCTCTCAGTGCAATCCAGCTCACTTGCCTGAGCTGCTAGGGCAATTAAATTGTCCCCATATATAGTTTAGCATTACATTAGGCTTTTAACCTGGCTGTTACAAAAATATTGTCCATACATGTATCATGACTTTAAAAGTAGCAAAATAATTTGCAGGCATTTTTTCCTTGCAAGATTCATCCAGTGACTGGTGACAGGCAGCATGTTGGCCAGGAATGGTTAAAGATAGTTGATTGACTTTAATGTGGAGGGCACTTAACAAGCATGTGCATCCTATTTATCTGTGACTGGAGGTGGGAAGAAACAAGTGAGCCAAAACTGAAAGTGCAGTTTAGCTGCTCTATGCCTCTACTCCTGATGTGTATATATACCATTTTCCTGCTCTGGACATGGAGGTATTGCCTTGCTACCTGGGCTTATGCATTCCAGATACACAAAAACCCTCTAGTGCACAAAGTTTAGAGGCATTTGGAGCTGTAGCTGGAAGAAGGAAACCTTGGGTGGATGCTGAGAACGTGAGGAGTGAATCTCCAGTGTAGCTGGTGGGAAATCCCCACTGGGGTATCCTAGCATGTCTTATTCCATTGCCAAAAGGATGCCTGGGTAGCTGGACCACTTCTGGCTATACCTCATTATTCAAATAATGCCTGTCTTCACTTATGTATGCCCTAGGCAAATAACTTGTTAGGGAGTCGGGAGAAAAACCAACATGTCAGCTATGGGTTTGTGTGGCTTCTGAGCTCCTGCTGTGTGCAGGTGCCTTCTGCTAATGGAAACACTTCTTCTTTTCTACCCTCTGACAACTGCTTGAGTTTTGGAGAAAGCATGAACTAAACATCTTTGTTTTCTGGGATTTTTCCTCATTGGCTTAATTGCAATAACATTTATATCACATAATATAGTGCGGCAGGGTTGTAATTTTCCTATCATCTAAATTGCAGGCTGAAAATTGTGTTAAGAAAGGACTGTAGAGAATGAATTGCTGCTTTCAAAATGACTACTGTTAACTGACAATGTGACCGGCAAATGGTTACCAGAGGCAGGGTGGGTTTGTGTATAATGTTAGTGAACTCTAGCATGGTGTTTCTAAACACATCTCGACACACTGAATAATACATTTTCAACTAAAAGCAACTGTCTCTCTTCAAACATGCTTATATTTCTCGCAGGCCCTTTAAAAAAAAGGGACGCATTCAATATGCCTAATTCTGTGTATGTTTATTGCTGAAGGAAATACAATTAAAAGGGGCTTTTTAAATTTGATTTTCACTGTTATTTGTAAATGTGTTTGTCCCTATGAGACCCATCAGCTTCACCTGTTTCTAAGCAGCTTGGCTTTCCTGGGGTGGTGATTTCAATTATGTTCACATGGGACATGAAGGGCTGCTTCCCAATAGCTGAACAGTCAGTTGGATGAGTTAGAGAAACTCTTTTAGGTAATTTAGGGCCTTTATGAAACCCCAGTGCTTCAGCTCTGACCTCTGAAATACCTGTCTGCCTTGGTGCAGGTAAGAGATGGGCTGGAAATGCTGCTTTGACATTTTGTGAAGTTTTCTTCACTTATATATTTGAATACAAGTAGGATATGGAAGTCAAAATGATAACAATTCAAAAGGTTTTAACACAAATTAAGTCATGTCTGAATATAGGGCTTTCAAAATGTACCTGTTCTGTGCTCATAGGAAAACATTTTTGTGGATTTTAAGTTAATAGCTTCTGGGTGGGGTTGGGATGTTTATTTTTTCCATTTTGGCTACTAATAGAGGTTTTTGCTTAGTTTTAGAAACACAAATGTTGCAAAGCTGGCTTTTTAAAAAGGAACTTAATTTCAGAAAGCAGACCGTGGCAGTGCATCATCTGGGTTTTCAAGCCTGTCGGTTTGGGCCTGGAGGGTTTGCCTGGATCCCATTTGGTTGTTCCCATTGTCCCATCCCATTTGGGTCTCGGTTTTGCATGTAGATCCTGTAACATCTTGGTGTTCTGGTTCAGGCCCACACCTGATGTTATAGGAAGGGGTTTATTTGTTGAATGAACGGGAGCACTGTGTGATCAGGGAGAACAAAAAGCGGACAGTTTCGTTACTGTACGCTCAGATTTGCTTTCAGGCTTTTCTGGTTCAGTCAACTGCGATGCTTTGCTGGACATGTTAAAATGCATTAAAGTGCCTGGCGCATCAAATGCCCAAAGTCCCGTGGCGTCGCTGGGAGATGTTGCAGCATGCATATTCACAGCGCCTTGCCTCTGCCTTGGCAGGAGGCGTCAAGGAGCTTTTCTCCTGGTAATGCAGAACGCATGGGTTCATAATAAGTAAATGACCAGTTAATTTAATGTGACGGATGGCTTTGATATATTAGAACAATTCTTATTAATTGTTTTGAAAAACACCAGTGTGGTCGTACTCGGAATGAATGCAAGCAGCCTGTGAAATTGCCAATTTAATTAGCGGGTTTTGCAAGGGTACAAAAAAGTTGCTGAATTAACTTGTCTTCTCACTGAATAGTCCAACTCTGTATGTGTAAGCATGTATTATCTCCATCTTGCTTCCAAGCTTAGTTTTAGCTGTCAGAAAAAAATTCTGATATTTGAGTCTTTTCCTAATTTTTATATACTATTCCACAACACCATCAGGATTTCATTTTTTCCTAAAGATATCAAACAGGGTTAGTTTAGTAAAAAGCATTCTGTGGTGCTCTCACTCATGCTCTGGTTGGTCTGTAAATTAGTTCTGTAAACACTACTTGCAGCAAGTATTAAGCCCCTTTTATCAGATAAAGGAACTAAATGTACTGGGAATAAAACCTTTTGCATGTATAATTCTGATACAAAAAGTCCAAAAAAGCTTCTGATTATTTAAACCTTAATTTTTTCTTCCTTCCATGACTTCCTGCTGGAAGAACTTTTTTTTGTGCGTTGCCAGAGCTGAGGCCTTAAAGTTTTGAAGCAGCAGGTGAAGAAAGCAATTTCATGGTTCATGCCACCATTAATGTTCTGTTGTAATCTCCAGCGAGCAAGCCCCTTCCGTTTAAGTTTGGGATAATGAAGGGTTTAACTTTTCGGTTCTGTCAAATTAGTTGTGGGAACGAGAAGAGAGGCCTGCTTCCCTTTTGGTTTTGCGGAGATTGCCTGCACAGACAAATAAGTGAGCATTACAGGTGATTCTCTGCGCGGAGGTAGAGAGGTTCCATTTATTGCCATCAAATGCATTAAGCTGGAAGTCAAAGCCCTTAGCTTTTTGCTTGCTGCTAGTCTGGACCAGAAGACAATCAAACCATAAGGGTCATTTTCTGCATGAGCTAACCTTTTCCTCTCTTATGGTTTGAAGCCTTTGTTGACAATGAGATGCTCAGTGGGAACATTAAATTAACACTTCATATTCGTGGCTGTAAATTTACTGGCAAGCTGAGGAAAAGTCAGGGAAAACAAACACTCCATCATTTCTGCTTCATTTAGCTGCTGAATGGAGACACTCTCACCTGCAGAGAAAAGAGGTCAGGGCAAACAGGGATAATTTTAATCTGACTCTCAGCCTAGTCTTTAGTGGCAGCGGATTGTGTTGCATTTTGTGCTGAAAGTAAAGGTGAGAGCGAGGTGAGAGCAAGAAAATGGATAAGTACTATGTGAAATGCTTAAGAGACCTTGTCGCAGGCAGGCAGGGATGGCTGGCTGGGCTGGTTACTACGGAAACTAGCGGGCTAAATACTATTAATTTTGCAAACTACAAAATCAGTTTGCTCTCAGATAATGGCTGCGTTAAGATTTCCTTGTGTCAGCCAGGAGATAACACTGAATTCCTCTGCTGAAGGCTTAAAAAAGCCGAACTGTTTTTCTTTCACTCTGAGGTAATGATGCTCAATGGTGACTTCATCCAAGGCGATGGTTTTCAGGGGCTGATGGGCAAATAATGCTTGTTTGCTGCAGTGCTGAGTAATGTGACAGCACTTGGTTGTCACCAGCTGTTAGTGTGTGTGACACTGGTGCCCAAGTTCCCAAAACACGTGGGGTGTCTTAAAACTGGCTGTTCCCGGGTTTTGCCTTATTCTGTCAGCAGATGAATGTTAAATTCTGTGAAAAGGGAAACCTTAATTACAGACAGGTGTTTGGAGAGCAGAAAGATGGTCAAAACAATGTGTGTTTTGATCGTGTGGCTCGTGTTGCTAGATACCCGTGTTCGTCAAAAATCTGTTAGCAAAAGGTTTTAGATATTTGCGTTATTTTTGGTGGGTGTTGCTTCTCCGGCAGGGTTCAAGCCCAATGACTAAGAAGGAAAAGCTCCCGCCCCTGGATGTGGAGCAGGGAGGCGAGGCGCCTGGGAGCAGGACGGCGTTTTGGAGGAGGAGGGGGTTTCTCCCGGGCTGTTGGCCCTCTCCAAAGGGAGACACCGCGTCCCCTTCCAGCTCCACGGCCGGCTCCTCCCGTGTCCGTGTCCCCCCCCCCCCCCCCGGGGCAGGGCTGCTCCTGTGGGGAAAGGGCCCCGGCCGCCGGGGGGGGGGGCTGCCGCGGGCGCCCCAGCCCTGCCTCTCCCGGGGGTGCCGGTGACCGGCCAGGCGGTGCCGGGCGGCCTGTGAGCGCCTTGTGCCGGTCCCGCCTCCCTTCCCGCAGGGCGGCGGGGTCAGGCTGCTGGTTAGCCCGCGGTAATGACCTCGTTAGGGAGCTGAATGGGCCGCCCCGCCCCGCGGGGGCTCTCCCGGGAGCTGGCCGGCCGGGCTGAGCGTCCCCGGGGGCGGCACCGGGAGCTGGCCGGCCGGGCTGAGCGCCCCCGGGGGCGGGAGCGGCGGGGGGAGCATCCCCGGGAACCGGCCGGCCGGGCTGAGCAGCGGCGGGGGGAGCATCCCCGGGAGCCGGCCGGCCGGACTGAGCATCCCCGGGGGCGGGAGCGGCGGGGGGAGCATCCCCGGGAGCCGGCTGGCCGGGCTGAGCATCCCCGGGGGCGGGAGCGGCGCGGGGAGCATCCCCGGGAGCCGGCCGGCTGGGCTGAGCATCCCCGGTGGGGGGAGCGCCCCGGGAGCCAGCTGGCCGGCCGGGCTGAGCATCCCCGGGGGCGGGGGGAGCGCCCCGGGAGCCGGCCGGGTTGAGCATCCCCGGGGGCGGGAGCGGCGGGGGGAGCGCCCCGGGAGCCGGCCGGGCTGAGCATCCCCGGTGGGGGGAGCGCCCCGGGAGCCGGCCGGGCTGAGCATCCCCGGGGGCTGTGGGAGAGGCGGTGAGAGGGAGGCAGTGCGTGGCAGAGGAGGAGATTAAGCAGCTGAGAAAGTGACAAGCCGATAATAGAAAACACTTTGGATAGTCGTAATCCTTGACATGCAAGGACAAATAGGAATACTTTTGTTCTTGAATTTAGATTAACTGTCGGTTCAGGAGTAAAACTTCAAATAACTTGGTGCGCCTGCGTCTCCCAGCGTACCATGCAAAATGCGAGTTTGTAGTTCGTTGCCGCTGACCTCCTGGAAGTGTTCCTTCACACAGCGACTGAGGAAACGACGCAGGCAGATAACGGCGCAGGGTGAAATGCAAAGCACAAGATGACTTTTCCTCCTATTCGTGTTGGGGTGGCTTTTCCTCTGCTGCAGTGTCCCCAGCCTGTCTGTTCACACCGAGCGGAGATGGAAGCATCATTTAATAAATTTCTTAGTGCACTTAGGCTTCAACAAGAGGGCTTTGCAAATCAGGCGGTTTGTATGGGCACACGACTCCTCAGTAATGTCTGAAGCAACATGAGAAGAGACTTATGTGAAACGGTGACATTTTTATGATAATTAGAGATGTTATGGGGAGTAACAGTAAAGGGAATGGCATAAAATAAAAATATAAAATTCAAATACAACCTTTTTTGGCCAAATGGCTTTGTGATCCAATTGCAGAGAATTGCAATACCATACAGCAGTGCTACAGATATTTTAATCAGCTTTTTTTGCCTGCTGACAGGCCAGAATAAATGTCTGTTTACCAGTGCTTGGGCATTTGGAGTGTGAGCAAGGGCCTGGAAAGGACAAGATGCTCCCCTGATGGCAAGAAGGGGAAGATTTTTGAGATCCTTAAAGCAAATTGGGAGGAGGAGGAGAGTCAATTAATTAAAAATCTCTCCGAAGGTAACCAAGTGTTGCTGGGAATACTGTGCATGGCTTTTCCCCACTGCTGTGAAAAAGGCGGCTGTGAAATAAACAGCAAAAGAAATGAGCTACATTAGCCAGACTAATGAATTCACAAATTGTTAGCAGACTAGGGGTGCCTGACATCCTTACTGAGGAGGGCAAAGGCATCAAAACACAACCCCCCTCCCGGGCATTCCTGCTGGTGGCCAAGGAGATGAGCCGAGGTTCCCTTAAAGACTGGTGCTGAGGGAGGAGAGAAAAATGCAGGCAGGCTATGTGGGCTGAGCGTGGCTGGCCGGCACGGGCAGCGTCCCTGGGCCGGCAGACAATGGTGCTTCACCGAGGCAGGGCTCCTGAGCCTGGGTTTTATCCGGTGAGGATGACTGACAGCCTTATCTTGTGATTTCCTAGCTGCTGAGGATTTTCCTGTGCTGGGCACCCTGGGGAGCCCTGCTGGGGCTGGCAGGCTGTGCTGGAGGAGGGGCAGGGAAGCCTGGGAGGTACGCTTTTCCTTTTCTCTTTTAGCTGGAATGGGCATTTGCTGCAGGTGTTTCTAGAGGTGCTGTCTCTGTGCAGCCCCCAGCACATCAGAGCGCTGTGCCAGGTTCCAGGACCCGCTGGGTGCTGTGCTGGGTTGGACGCTGGGGCGGGGTGGCTGGCACCCCATATGCCTCCTTTCCTCCTGCTTCTGATGTGCAGGTCTCTGCAAGGCTGAGGGCATGTCCACAGCTAGCCAGCCTCACAGGGCGCACGCCGCTTTACAAATCCATAATGTGTGCGAAGTCATGAATTGGGGGCTTTAATTTCTTATCCTAGCCCAATCTGAGACTGGAAAGTCTGAGGAGGACAATGCATCCTTTTTGGACCTCAATAGTTGATGGTGACCTCAAGTCAGTGGCAGCTTGTGTTGGAGTTCTACTGCTGATCTTTACCCTTCAGCCTTGGAGCTCAGCGAGCCCCAGTTCTGCTGCTGGGCGCAGTCCTCAAATAGACATGGTCCTGCCGCAGCTGCAGGAAACTTGCCTTGCTCTGAGTTGGCAAATACTCACTTGAACTTGTTTTTTAATGGAGGTCAGGTTGGCTACATTCACTCTTTTTGTTTGGCTTCCACCCATATGGGTTTAGGAGCAGGGGGGTTGATGAGAGTATGGCATACTCAGTTATGAGTGGATTTATGAATTGTGGCAAAAATGGGGTCTCTGCTGTAAACCCAAATTGCAAATTCACTGCTCATCCACTGCAAGAGCAGAAACAGGGCTGTTCCCAATCACTGCTTGAATGTTGGACACTGGGTTGGAGTCTCACACTTGACTGCTCCTAGCAATCCGTAACTGTTCAGGTTACTCATAGGGATTTTGGGGGTTCAAATGCAGCCTTGTGTGGAGAGGTAACACTCAACTCCCGCACAAGCTGGAACGAAGCAGCCTAGGCCTGCCTCATAGGCGTTTTGCCTTTGGAGAATGCTTCAAACACCAGGGAAATCTGCAGAGCTCAAGGCTATAGAAGCCTTAAGTCATAGCTGCTGAGGACATCTGGTGCTGACAGCAAGCTCAGAGATAAAAAATTGTCTGAGATTTCCCATGGGGACTTTTTGCCTATAGTAGGAGAGTCATCTTCATTGAGCAAAGTGCTCCTTTGGTGTATCTCTACCCTCTTGGGAAAAGGAGGTATGGATTTTGGGGAGTGGGGTGGGAGGAAGGGAGCCCAGCCTGGGATCAGGGCCTGCCAGTGGGGCCCTCTGGTCCCATGCTGGACCTGGCTAAATGTTTGAGATATCTAAAGAGTGAAGAGGAGGGAGAGGAATTTGTCTCCCGTTGTCTCAGAGCAGCTCTTTAACAGGTGCAAGGTGAAAGCTGTGCTGGTGGATGCTCATGTCCAAACCCAGCAGTGCTGCTGGTGAGCTGCCAGCATCTAGGGAGGAAGGCCTTCCTCAGAGGAAGGTGCTGCTCAGCCCAAAGCTCGGGAGCCTGGGGTCTGGCCCAGCGTTGCTGTTTCCAGAGGGATTGCTGGAACAGGCAGGCATGAGGAGCCCAGAGTGAAGCTAGCAGAGCTCCCCAGGTGCCCTGAGTAGTGGGATGTGCGAGGTGGGCAGGAGCATGGGCAGTGCTGGGGCAGGATCTCCTTGGCATGGCTCTGAGCAGCCCTGTAATCTCCTCTGTGTCCGTGGGGTGGGCTTACACCAGCTGATCTTGCCTTGGGTGCAGAGCAAGAGTCGCTTTGCCTCTGTGAAAATATTACCATTTATTTTACTGGCCTCTTAAAAGATAAGGTTGAAACATGCAGTCCTGCAGTTGAGAAGAGAAAATAAAGAGGATCAGACACAACCCCCATGTACACATGATAATTTCTAGTCTTGGCTTATCTTGTAGGAATTATAAGATCCTGAGTAGGAAATAAATCATAATGTCAGGATCAAATGCCATTTTCTTTCTTGGTGTGATTTGCAGCATACCAGTCAAACAGATTTCATTCCCTCTCATAGGATTCTCCCCCTTAATTGAATTATGCCCCGACTAGCAAATGGGATTCATTCTTTGAGATACAGGGAAATTACCATTTGATGAAACAATGCTTTACTCCTTTCTCACCTGCACAAACATCCTTCAGGAAAACTATTATGCAGATATCCTTGATTATAGACTATTGTTCCTTTTGATCTCTAGCTTTATCATAATCAACAACAGTGTAATACCACATGAATATTATACAGCGAGCACACAGATGCATTTGAACTGTCCTCAACAATTGTTTGCTGGCTATTTTCTTAGAACTTCAGAAGAGTTTTTGGTTCTATTTAATTAAAATGCTCTCTGCTGCATATGGCTAATTGACAGGCAGATACTGTATCAGTGAATTGCTTGGTGCATCACAGCATCTTCACTTCTCAGGGGTGGGGTGTTTCAGAATAATCAATGCTAATGACCACCAGGAACCCAACTTCCTGATAAATTATGAACTTCAATAATCTGAAGTAAAATATTTCTATGCACAAATTCTATGTGTTGCTACCACAAACGAAATGGTGAGTATTACAATTCAAGATTTGGAGTATTGACTCTTGTAACTACAGCCATATGTCTTTTGAGGTATATTTTTCAGATTTGTAGTGTTAAGTGATCTTTGTCTTGAATTCAGACTTTTACTTAATTCCTGATTCTCACAGTTGAGAAGAAATTGAAAGCTTCAAGTTCAAACCCCGGAAGGCAAGTGAGAGAAGCCAACCTGTATAATCATTAATTTTCAGCTGATGCAATGGTTTGGGAGGGGAAAGGCTGATCCTGGAGTCTTGTGTTCCTGGGGCCAGCAATATGGAGATGTCTCTGCAAGAGGCATCATTGTCAGCTGATTTGTGGAGGAAATATGTAAGGCAAGGGATGAGACTTTTTAATTTTGCACTTGTTAATTTTTTGTAATTAACTCTTGTAGTGCACTTCTCAAAGAGAAATGGTACCTGCTCCTGGTCACGAAGGGTTT
This sequence comes from Aptenodytes patagonicus, assembly GCF_965638725.1. Classification (NCBI taxonomy): domain Eukaryota; kingdom Metazoa; phylum Chordata; class Aves; order Sphenisciformes; family Spheniscidae; genus Aptenodytes; species Aptenodytes patagonicus. Next base: position 131,543,912 of record NC_134951.1, on the reverse strand, counting down.
TACCTCCTCTTGGCGCAGCGGGGAGGGAAGGTGGCAATGTGCAGCCAGGGAAGGGAAAGCACCAAAACAGGATCTGTCCCCTGAAAAGTTTCAGGTCCCCCTGGGGTGACTGCCTCCAAAGGCTTTGCTTCCCCGGGCTCCTGGGGCTTGCTCATGTCCTACCTCTGCACTGTGCTGAGCACCAGCTCAGTTGTGTGTGACCCTGCTCTGAAAGGGGCAGAGACCTCTGGGGAGCATCTTTGGTGAGAAGGGACAGCTCTTAAAATGACAGATTAATTACACTGAATAAACTGGCCTTGACAAACTTGCTAAGGTTTTAAAACCATTTTCTACTAGTCCTGAATATGTATCTAGCACTGCAGATCCTCCTTTCTGTATAAACTTGCTAGAGTGTGTTTCTAATGGAGTTTGAAAAATGAGCGGGCAAACCTGGCAAGGTTGGTAACAAAATCTGTCTCAATCTACGAGGTGGAAGGATGGCAACTAATCTGATTACAGTAATGCCATTTCTAATTAATTTACTTGGAGCAGCAACTACTGATCTGTACCATTATTAGAGAGCTTATGCTGTTTACAGGAGTTGCAATAAATATGCAAAAATCCATCTGCACGGTGTGGGCATGGCACCCGTTGGAGCAGAGGCTGGGCGCTCTCCCCTTGCGTGCGGTGTGATCCATGTTGAAAGCCCTGGAGCTCAGCGCTGCCTGGGCAGCCGCTCCCCCCTCGGCTGTGGGAGCCCCCCAGGTTCACACACCCACACGAAGGGATTTCTACAGCATCCCTGTCTCCAGCCAGACATTGACTCTGAGAGGCTGGTGTGCACCTGCCTTGACCGAGGTGCTCTAGGGGCTGCCTGTTCCATGTTCGTGATGGGTTGGTTCACCTGCTCTGTAATTACTGCGTCTGTAACTCATAAGATGGACTTGTTCTTTAACGTGTTTGGGCAGTAAATTTACCAGCCAAGTGCAAAATATAATAAGGAGCTTTGAACCCACAAGTTCTTTTCCGAGGCTTTCTGGGCTCTCTAAATGCATGTCTGAGGCTTGGTTGTTCCTCAGGTGTAGACCCTGTGGTGCTGCATAACTGACCTCTGAACACCTCTGCGCTGCACAGGCTGTCAGGCTGCTTGCTCACAGCCCCACACTTTCCCAAGGCAGATGTATGCCATTTCATTTCAAGCATAAAATCGATGCTTACTCCAGCAATATGAGAACCAAAAGGAAGAAAGCAAAGAATAATTATTTACTGATTCAGTGGCTAGTTCCATTTATTAGTTTCACATCTCTTACAGAGCTAATTATGGTGAATCTCATTAACTGCATGGAGTGGGTTGGAGAGTGGCTTTCCTGTGGCTGGCTGCTGATGTAGACTTAGTGCCTCGGCAATGGTAGCGATCGTCAAAAAATCTTGATTTCCCAAGGCAACAGGCTTGGTGCTAATTTCCCTGGTCCCTTTTAGCACATGCCGGTGTTCAGTGGTGAAGACTTGAAACTTTGCTTGTCCTGTCGAGTGAATTCTGTGTGCTCCTATAGCCGTCCCCCCTTCCTGAAGAGCAAATAAAACTTTAAGGCCAAACACCTTCCAGTAACATCAGTGTTGTATCTGGAATGAATCTGAGATTATTTTGCTGCTGTTCCCGAACTGCTGCCTGCAAAATGTCCTAGTATGGCTCACAGCTGCTCAATCACCTCCCCTACAGCTGTGCCAATGCAGAGATCAAGAGGTGGCTGCTTGGGCCACTAGAGACCCACACCCCAAGAGTCCCCCAACTTGCAGCAGCACCTCCCTTTGCCTTTCCCTGCAGCAGAGGGTAACACTTACAGCATGCCTCTCCAAAGCTTGGGAAAGGAGGTACCTCCAAAGGAGGCTGTCATCAACACTTAAGAGTTGTTAGGATCCTTTCCATCATACAGTGACTATGCTAATCGTGCTGGAGGGAAAGGGTAAATCAAAGCTCCAACATGTAAATATTTTATTTCAAGTAGTTATCTGTTTTGTGTCTCCTGATGGGAAAGCCTTACATGTGCAGAGAGGCCAGGAGTCCTATAACACTGATTCCTCAGCGGGGTGTTTTGCTGCCTCTATGTAAGCTTGCTGGTTTACTGGGATGGGGGTCCACCACTGCTCCCGCCCTGCCTGGCAGCTTTGTGGTGCCTGTGGAAAGCAAAGGAGAGTAGTTCAGAGGTCCCTTTCTAAGTTGTTGTCTTCTCAAGCAGTCAAAAAAAAAAAAAAACCCCAAGTTTTTTCAGTGTTCCTGAAACTTGAGGGGGTTTTAGGAAGGCAGCTGCAAGAACTAGATTTTTAACTAAAAGTACACCAACAGACTCCAACTGCTGGAAAGTTCAGGGAAAAGTGAAATATTCTTTCATTTGAGATAAATGGAGGGCACTGCTGATGATAGTTGTCCAACAGACCGGAGTTTTGCCGTGCTTCCCCTTTGGCTGTTAGCAGGTTTGGAGGGGCAGAGAGGGCTGCGCTTAATCTGCAGCGCAGCATGGAGAAAGTCTGGGGGCTTCACTGCGGCTGGCCAGACTTCTAGGTCCCTGACTTGGTGTTTTGATTCAAACCAATGTTGTGTTTCTGCCTTTCAGGAGTCGTGTGGCGGGTGCGAGATAGCGCAGTGTCATGGGAAGGCTTTGATTGCTGCAACTTTTAGCATGTGCCGATGGCTCCATTTGATTCTCGACAATAAAACCTGTTTCACTTCCAGTCTAGAAACCGCCTTTGGCGAGAGATCGGGCTTTGGCTGGGGGCTGAAACATGAATAGCAGCTCCAACCAGCCTTCGAAGTGAGGAAATTACATTTTTAGGCTGGATAGGATTATAGTAACAGCCTCTTTGCAGCCTGTATTTTCACAGAAATTGAGCAAACTTTCATTTATGCTCCTTGCCTTGACTAAAGCTTAAGGGCTTGTCGCTGCTTACTCCTCTAGTGCCTTTTCGTGCTGATAGGGAAAGAAGACCAATGCAGAAGGACTGTTGTTTTCCTGCTGTGCAGTGGGTATGCAGTTTACAGGGGGTAGCTTATATTCATATTTTTGTCTGAGATGAATAAAGAATAAATTTTGGCTAGATGCATGTGTCCTGCAATTAATCTTTCAAACTAATCTCAGATTAGTTTGAGACTTAACAGCTAAAAGTGGGACCGCTTCTCTTAATCCCAGAAGCCAGGTCCGAACTCTGAAAATATTTAGGTCCCCATTCCTATCAATGGGTGCTGAGCGTGGAAATGTCTTTGAGGGTCTGGGTCGTAAGTAGTTAGCAAATGATTTAGCAAGTGTGTTTCTTGCTGTATAACAAAATCTGTCGTTGCCAGGAGCCAGGCTGCCTGAGCGGCTGTGGTCAGGCTTCTGTAGCCCAGAGCGTGCGAGGGATGATGTGGCTGGCGCGGCAACCCCGTGTTTGTAAAAAGATGTATTTTCATTGAAGGCTTTTGATGGCTGTGGCTTAATCCGGAGCATGGAAGAGGGAAAGTCTATGGCTCGAGCTGCTTGTCAGGTTTGCCTGGATGTGGCTGCTGTCATTCATTTGCATTTTGTGATGACTCCCAAGACTTTGGGTGCTTGAAGTGCTGAATGTTAATGGCAGCAGAAGCAGCCATTTCAAAAGCAAGGTCTGTTCACAAGGAGTGCATTTCAGAAGGAACACAAATTGTTCTGCTGCCAATTTTTTTTGCCCATACAGTAACTTTGTAATTAATGTGTTAGCTAGTTGCCAATTAACAAGCAAAATGTCTTGGCTGCTGAATGCTTTTCCACTCCCAATATATTCCCTTTTTCTCTCCTGCCTTTCATCTCTATAGTCAGCCAGATACCACTGCTAAAGCCATCTGCCCCTTCACTCTGGGAATTGCTATCGTAGCTTCTGGTCCCTTACTGGGTCAGATCCAGCCCTCTTTGGGCTTGCCTTACTACTTCATGATTTTCTTCCTCCTTTCATCTCTGATCCTGTTTTTCTTTACTCATGGCTGCCTGTCTAGCTCTTTGGGATCCTTTCCCTCCACTTCAGACACCAAAATTCTGTTGCCCCATCCCAGTCCTTCCCCTTACTGACTTTCCAAGGAGTCTCCCATGCTTCATTGGTGCTTGTGAGATAGTCTTGTGGGTTTTTTTCTGTTGCTCTAAAGGCACTACTAGCTCTTTGGGGATATTTGTCTAGTATGCCAGATGGTGGTTGACTCTTGCACAGGTTTGTTGGGGGGGTGAGGAGGAAACTTCTGTGTTGCTGAGAAAGGATGGAGGAGGGTTGGGGAGCAAGAAGGCAGGTTAACTGTCCTGTTCCCAAAAGGCTGTGCATTGCTGTGGAGGTGCAAAAGCCTCATCTGCAGCCCAGGCTGAATAACGGCTTCACTGAAGCTTGGGTTGACACATGGGAAGGAACTGAAGATGGGTATGGCCATGTCCTTCTGCCCTCTGATAGCAGTGGACGGGGGGGTCTCTGAGTCATAGGCACCAGCAAGACTGACAGAGGGTCTTCAGATGGTTTCTCCATCTGCCTTTCAGCTCTGAGGTGAGATACCTGCTCATGCTGGGTAGCATTGTTGTGATAGCACACCTCTGAGATGGCCCCTGACCGTGGGAGGCTGCAGTGGGCAGAGTGGGGACCACATGGGACACACGTGGGTAGGACTTGTCCAAACAGACATTTCTCCTGACATGGCTGCAGGTGATGTGTTACCTCCACTGCCCTTCATTGGGAAAGGATGGAAATGGGTTCTTCCAGGGCACAGTTCAGCTCAGCCACAAAATAGATGATCCAAGCAGATCAGGTAAGTTGTACACTAAAAACGTCTCTCTTGGCACTGGTGGCAGGAGGCTGGTGTGGATGCTGATCCCTGCAGCTCATGCTGTGGTCCAGTCAGGGCTGAGGGCATCCAATGGTGCGGGAGCCACCCTGTTCCCTCCACCAGCACCTCCCAGGGTGCAAGTGCTGCTGTGAGTCGAGGGACACCCCTGAGCCCTCTGGCTCTGCTCTCCTGCTTTATTGTAGTGCCAACAAAAATCCCTCAGCGCATCTAATTGTTACCTATTTATTCTCTCCATATGTGTTGTGTGTGTCTCTGGCATGTATATTTATATAAATTCTTATTCGCTGGCTTCATAAAATATCCGTTAGGAGTGGGGCTGGGTGGGGGTGACCCAGATGCACAAGAGGAAATGTTTCATATCTCAAGGAGTGCCGTATGTGCCCCCCGGCAGCCCCTCCCTCCCACCTATCAGATGTAGGGCTTAATGGGCTTAAGAATTAGAGCAGCTGCTTGGTGCAGAATTTATTGACTGACTGTGCATAACGAGGGGAATTAAAAACCTAATTGGCTGAGCTGCTCCCTGTCAGTTTGAGAATTTTTACTTTTCTCAGGGCTTGATGTTTTTATCGAGGCTCCTGGACTCTTCCCTCCCTCCCACCTCACTTTTCTACTTCTCTCTATTTTATGGGTCTGAGATGTAAACAAGTAGAAAGCCTGCCCATCTTCTTGGGATGATGCCACCCTCTTCACCGATGGCCTTGAGGAAGAAGCAATGGTGTCCATGGTGTCTGGTGTCCAGATCCCAGCTGGAGTTTGACTGGCACTTAGGGTGGGTTGCCTTGCAAGGGATGAAAGTAAAAGACAGATGTGGGGTGCACAGCCACTTCATGGGTCACCTCCCAGAGCAGGAGGCATGTCCCTTGCAGTGGCATTGGTAAATGCCCTTGTGTAGACTGGCATATGCTGTCCTTCCCAGAATAAACTGTTTGTCTTCCCAGTGTCAGTGCAAAACTAGAGCTTGCTTGCTGTATTAAGAAGGTAGGAAAGGGAACTCGCCTAGAAGACAAAGTGTGATTGAAGCATCAGTCCTGCTCTGTGCTGCAAGTCGCAGCACTCCGAAGGCACTGTAATAGCTTTCCTTTTGACAAAGCTGGCTTGTTAAATGCCTCCCTGGAGAAACCTCACCTGTGCCTTATGCTTTCTGCTTTCTTTTCCCAGCTGTGTACACGGAAGGAGAAAATGAGTTTGAATTTCAAAACCCTAGATCTAAAAACCTTGCTGTGGATTTCTTCCAAGGCAGTGTGTGAAGGGCTGTGCCGCTGGCCGGGCACTGCTCCCATGGCCCAGAACAAGTGTACCCCATCACCTACAGGAGACAAAGCCGTGGGGTTGTTCTCTCTGTGCCAACAAACGCTTGTAGGTGCCCGCTGAAAAGGCAGTTTCTGTGCATTGTCCAGAGCACCACAGCCAAAACTGAAGCTGGTCCTTGCACAGTTATACCTCACTGGTGTGCAGCACTCCTCATCAGTGTGTGTATGGGGCTTAACCCTCAGCTCCTCTCTGAAACTGGATGTACTGGCTTTCACTGGTGAGAGGCTGCTGTTGCATGACTTCTTCCAGGCCGTACGTGCTGTGAGAAGCCCACAGCCCTGGCTTCAGCCCAGGCACCCGCAGTGCCCAAATCCTGCAGTACGTTGCTCCCTCAAGGGATGGTGTGGCATCGTGTGTTTGAGATCTGGAAGGAACCGGTTTGGTTTCTAAATGGGTTCCTCCTAGGTCACCTCTGGAGGTGCTCTGGGGGTAAGCAGCATGGTGGTGCAGCTTTCTGAGGAGGTGTTTTTAGTTGATTTCTTGATGTTACTAAGTGCTGTTCTAATAAGATGGTATTGCAGAAAGAAAATGAGTTAAGTGCATCTCGTGTAGCTGTGACCTCCTGCTGCATCTCATGGTAGTTGGAGCCAGGCCTCAGCTCTGGGCTCTGCCGAGCTATCTCCAGCTTGTGGGAACCAGGAGAGGTTTTTCCTCCTGCATCTCTTGCTCTCGGAGAGGCTGAATGGGCACAGAAATAGCCTCACTTAAGGCTATGTCTCATTACTACATTAAGTCAACAACCACTTGAGTATCCAAGGATTTTGATCAAAGCTAGATATTGAAAGGGGGGGACAAAGAGTGGCAAACTTATTTGACTTCCACTTATTTCCAGAGCCTGTTGAGCACATGGCTGTACTCCTCACTGGTGTGAAGTGTGTTCCCGGCAGAGCAGCTGCCTGCTCTCTGCGTCCTCCGTGGTCAGGAGAAAGGCTTCTCCAGGAGCTCCAGCCTGAGAGTGAGGGCAGCCATCTCCCTGGCTGCGCCTTGCCTCTGGTACCTGTCCCATCCCCGGGGGCAGCAATGCTCTGGTGCAGCTGCTCTGCAGGAGACCCTGTGAGCACATAGGGATGTGCTTGGGACAGGCATCAAATGTTGCTATGAACTCAGGTGTGAATAGTCAAAAAAAAAAAGCAAATCCAAATTACTGATTGCTGCTTGGGTTTTGTTCAAGTCTCTTTAATTCACTTTTTTTAGCGTAAGGAGCAAACCAACAGCTGTCTGGCTTTCATGGCTACTTGCAGCATCTTTTTGAAATGTGAAGAGTAATGAGTTAAAAGTAGTTACCAATGTGAACCTCAAAGCCTGGGTCCAGTGCAGGTCCCTTGGGTGACCTTTTGCTTCAGGTGGGGTTTGTCCCCTAAATAATTTCGGGTTATGTCCCCTAAATAATTTCAGGTTTTCGGCATTTGTCTTGCTGTGCCCGGTTCCCCCATCTTTAATATGGACCCTCTTCTCCCTCTGACAGCCTTGCTTGTTGAGACTGTATGTAGTCCCATAAGATGTCAGTACAGCACCAAGTACCACAAAGCTGCCAGCGGGGCAGCAAAAAGTCTTTGCCTTTTTTACATGGAAATCAGTATTTCAGATTCTAGGGGAGGCAAGACTGAGGGTTTTTACTGCAGTTGAGCTTGTTGCAGTCACCCCTGTATCCTTAGTCCTCTGTACCTAACGATGCTGTAATAAAAATAAAAGTAATCTACAGTAAATGTATCCTGGGTACCTACTTCATGATAAAAAACACCTCAGTGCAATGAAAATAAAGTGTTAGTGAGTCTCAGTAGTGTCTACAAAGAGGGTACTATCTCTTGAATTAATTTTAAGTCTCCTCCAACAATTCTCAGTGTTATTTGCAGAAGGCTGGAAAACAGTAAGAGTAGCAGCAGCTTTGATGCTTTTTTCTTGCAGGTGTGTCTGTGGGTATCACACTTAGGGCTGAATTAGACCAGTCTGATTATTCATGCTCCTGTTATAGAAGAAGCAAGGGATGTAACAGGGTTGAGAGGTACTTCTACTTTGCATTAAAAAACACTTTTGTTAACATCCTAGTAACCCTTTGGAAATATGAAAGCAGAAGCAGAAATCTGTTTTTGCTGTGGCTGAAAGGCTATTGAAACCCACAGAAACCCAAAGTTTAACATGGGAAGTCATGGTGAAGGAGGAGCGGAGCATGGGAATTTACATTCAAGAGGGAGGAAAATGAGGGATTTGGGCAGAGAATAACTGATAGGTGCTGTGAATTCATTAAAAATAGGCTATAAAAGATACACTACTAGGTTCTGGTGACAGACCAACAAAGCATTTTCTTCCCCTTCATTGTTTATACTGTCACAGGATCCTCACAATAGCTGGTAGTTTAGCCTTGTACTCCATGGTTCATTATCTATTATTCTATTTATTAATGCATTCTTGGGTCTTAGTGATGTGATAAACCATCCATGCTTTTCTTTTATGGTTTAATAGGATTCTTCTAAAACCCCCTCCATGTTTGCATAACCTTGCAATTCACAGTTATCTATCATTTATTTCCTACTTTATGCGCACTGGATAAAGCCAAGGCAGCCGAGGGGCGTTCAGCCCGCACAGTCTGGCAGTGGTGTATTGCCGATTTATGTTCTTCACAGTGAATGTTTTCCATGAAATCAAATTCAGGGTGCCTTTTGGGGAGGGCTGTCCCTCTGCAAGGGCGAAAGGAAATCCAGCTCTCATGGCAGGTGGGGTTTGGTGGCACCAGATCTCCATCCATCTATGAGAAGGTGATCAAGGCTCGCGCCCATGAAGGTCTCTGGTTGGTCTTCAGGCAAAGGGCTGGGGGTCTCACGAGCCCCCAGTGGAAGACCCAGAACCATGGAGGTGCTAAGCTTGACTTTAATAGGAAATAAACAGGGATTAGATGTTGATTTAACACTTTCTCTAGGAAACACTGGGGGTCCTTTTGAGGAGCTTGGCTGGTGTGATGATCTGCTGACTAGCAGAGCTGGGGCAGAAACCCCTGTTTTAGGCACTGGAGCGGTATCCAGAACTTCTTTCATTAAATACCCTTTAGAGAATGGAGGACCAGCATCACTGCGGGACTGCTCTCCATCAGAGGCAGAAAATCATCTAAATATGACACCAAACCTTTATTAACAATACCAGGGAACTGGATGTGAGACCTCATTTATGATTTCATTCATAATCCCTTCAAAATGACTTGGTACCAGTATGTGATAAGTGGATTATGTGTTAGGCCCAAGTAAAGCCAGACACAATTAGTGCTTTAATAAACTGGTTGTATGCATTACTAACAACTAAGTCATAAGGGAATTGGTGTATTTACAAACCCTAATTAGTAGTTTGTTACTGTGATACCAATTTTAAACAAATCTGTAGCATCACTGACCATCTGGGTTAGAAATCTCTGTTTTGAATTTAATTAGGAAATAGTTGTGACAGAAAATTGGTCCTTATTAGTTAGCTAATGATCAGCATTCCCCTAATTGAAATGAAGAACTGTCTGTTGGGTTTGTGAAATGTTTAGATACAAGCAGAGGAGGCAATAAAAAAATATTCTCTTACTTAGGACTTTGTAAGTTGTGATGATTGATTAAATACCCCTCCCCTGATTTTTTTAACAACTAAAACGCAAATGACAGTTATGAATGTGTGTGATTAAAAACCTGGCAATTAGAGAGAGTTGTGCATTTCTAGTTTTGCTTTTAAAAATGCTTACGAAGGAGCTGGCCTGGGCAGGGCGGCATGGATGCGGCTGCTCCCCTGCCCGAGCGCAGGATGCCAGAGGCACCGGCTGTGCCTTCACCTTCCTCCCCCTGTGCATGCTCAGGAAGGGCATTTCCCATCCCAGAGCGGGAGCTGGGCTGCATTCGTGGTTGCTTTCCTCAAGAAAGCAGCTTTGTGCTGCAGCAGCACAAAACCAGCCTAATTCTGGCACCCATTTATTTTGGTGGGAGTTGGCTGGGTCTAAAAACTGCAGGGTCTGCAGGGCTGGGAGTCTTACTCGGTGCATGTGTGCCCTGCGCTGAGCAGATTGTGGGTGTTTAATGGCTGATCCTAATGGGGGAATAAGATATGTATCATTTTCTGCAAGCACACTTACAGCAGAAGTGAGCATCTCAACCTTGCAATCAAAATACAGATAGCTCCTTTAAAACACAGACTGTAGTTCTTAATTAATTTTCACTTCCTCCCTTTATAGTTCTCTGCAGGACTCTGGATATTAGGATTCCTGGTAAGCTTTCCAGATTAAAGAAAACATACACTGGCAATAATAAACAACCCAATCGCTGCTGTTCTAGCATTACTTGATACTGATAAACTCTTTATATATTGTAACAGACAATGAAGTTTCTGTAGGGGCTTTAAATCACTTAATGTTGAAAGGAATTCCCAGACAGCTTTATCAGTCACTGTGTAAAATTGTTAGAGATCTCCGCCAGCTAATAAATTTGATTTGGGGTTTGTTTTGCTGGCATTTGCACAAACCCTCTGAGAACTATAGTTACTGTATTCCTATACAGTATTTGAATTCAAAATTGAAATGCCTGTTTCCCTCTCCTTTGGGAGGGGAAATAAAACTTTGCAGTAGAATATGAATGTCGGTTTTTCTTTTTAAGCTGGTGCATTATTATTTGAGGAGATATAGTGTTTGACAAAACCATTTATTTTGTTTCAGATATTTTATTGAGTAATAAAACTAGCTTACATTGCTGCCACATATGGGGATTTGTGCCTGTTAATATGTAAGGGAGATGAGTAAAGAAATCGGTACCCCGGCCCTGCCGCTTCTCACTTTATGACTCTGGCCCCCCTGCCCTGTGCCTGTAATGCTGTGCCAACGCAACTGATAAAGGCTGGGTGCAGGGTGGGCTGTGCTGAGCCCTTCCAGAGCCCTTGCTGAGGCTGTTGCAGGAGGTGCATTGCCGGTGGAGGAGCTCCTGGGGGCTCAGCAGGCAGTGCTGAAAAATAAAGGCAATGTTGTTTTCTGGGCTGAATCTCTTTTCTACCCAGCACTCACAGATTTATCATGAATGACCCCTTTTCATGAATGTTCCCATTCTGAATAGGAGAGAACCAGTATTTTTAATCTAGAAAAATCCCCTCTAAGTAAAGCCAACTGCAGCTGAAGGCAGTGCATCAGCTGGGCTGCAATCGCCCTGCGAGGAGCCCTTCTCCTGGCTCTGCTGAGCCCTCATGCGTGATCCCTGGCCGAGGTGTCCCTGGGCTCGCTGCAGTGCCAGAAATGCAGAGCACGGACAGCATCTCTCAATAGAAAGTGACTTTTTTTTTTTCCCCTCCCCTGACTCGAAGGAGCTGGGCTGGGGTTCAACAAGTCTTGCTTCAAGCCCTGTTTTGTTTTGTGCTTTCCTTGGGCTCCCTCTCCTGCCCTGGCATCTCCCCTGGTCAGAGTCTCTCATCTGTGAAATGGGGCCAACAGTAATTCTCTTCCAGCCTGGGACTGCCATGGGCTTGGGACATGATGCCCTTGAGGGGCTGTGCAGAGCAGCCAGGGAGGGAACTTGTCAGAAACTCCTGGAGAGAACAGGCACTTTCTTTCCCTGCTGTGGCTGCCCAGAGGCTGAAGGGGGATGGCTTCTGCAGAGAAGCCAGGGAGGCCAGCCCCATGGGGCATCTGCAGGATTGTAGCTGTGTGTATGCTGCACAGTTTTTGTACCCCCAGTCCTTGACGCCAGCGGGATGCTGCTGTGGCTGTCGTTGAAAACGATGGCTGTCCCATGCAAGACCCGGTGCCAGCTGAGCAGGGACAGCCCCATGGCCCGGGCATGGCCAGGAGCAGCCTCCAGCCTGAACAGCGTGGCACCGGGGGCAATGGGCTTGCCCAAGTTACAAGCTGGCAGGAGAAGCCAGCAAATCCTGAATTTTGTTTTTGCAATGCTCTGCTGCTTTGTTGTTCACTTTAAGGGATTGTAGGGAGTAGGAAGGCTTGAGTTCACTTGTTGAAAGCAATCTGAATTATCCTTTCCTTGAATCTTCTCATGGCAGTGCATGGGAAGCCACGTGTGAGTCCATGCAGACGTGTGTACATATAGGTGTGCTGCCGTACCTCTGCACATCAGTGACAGACACTGCTCTCACGCCTCTGTTTCAGGCAAGTAATGACAAACCCACAGGCACAGGTTAGCAATGCTCCCTGGTCACTGCTCTGCCTTCCTGAGCACGGCAGGGCTGCTGGGGCAGGCAGTGCTGCCTCGTCCTTCACCCACCGAAGAGAGTGACGCTGATGGTCTCCAGCAAGAAGCCCATCCGTCCACCCCCCTCAAGGAGGATGACAGCTGCCGTGAAGCTTTTTGAGGGGTGATAGAGTTTAATGCCCTGGAAAATCCAGGACCCCGTGGAGCATGCAGAGGATTTGCAAATGGGGTGTGTTGCAGATGCTGCTCCACCAGTCAGTTAGCAGGCTCTTGCATCATCTGCAAGATGGGTTTTGAGCGTTTTCTATGAAAAGCAGCACGTGGTGCTGAAATTTCCCCAGACCTGGGTCTCGGCGCCCTGATAACGTGGCACGTTGTTGTCCTGTGAAGTGTCCCTCGGGCCGCTTATTTCTGAGAACTGAATTCAGGCACTCTGGGGAATGCATGTATTTTTCTGCTAATGATGAATCCAGCCACAAATGTTGCTCAAGTAATTTCAGTGTTCCTGTTGTGTACGTTCAGCATCACTTTTAGCTCACCCCCTAACTAATGTTTACTTCAAAGTTGTTTTAGCTCACCATACAAGAGCCAGGTCTGCAGGGAAGGCCAACAACCTTGCCTGCATGCTGCCTGTCCCCTCCCCAAATTCATTCTTGTTCTAGTTGTAAGAAAGTGCCTGCCTTCACAGCTGGCCTTGTCATAGAGCCCCATGTCTTTCCTGGGCAGTCATTTCACATGATTTTAATGCTGGTGCACGCTCCTGTTTTTCTGAAAAGGTACCTTAGTTTTTGGATGCCTGATGGGAGTTATCTCAAGTGGGAGTAGGGTGCTTGCCCTACCCGTGCATGCAATAACTGTCAGGTGGTTCTTCTTTTTGTTAGAGTCTGCTGCCGTAAAACAACATGCAAGGCTGTTTCTAGGTGGTTTTTGGATGTTTATTTTAAGGTTTAATAGCCTCAAGCGAGTATTTGTCTGCAGGCCACGCTATCTGTAGAAAATGGTCCGAGATGCACAAATATGAATAAACTGGGGTATGCCATCTGGGCAACCAGTTGTCCTTTTTGGTGTTTGGGGTTTTTTTTTTTCTTGTTTTAAGAATATTCATCTAAAGGGGAGGGTTGAAATTGTTTCCTTGGTTGGCACCCTGAGCAATGTGCCTTGTCTGTCCATACCTGTCTGCCCGGCAGGGACAGTGAGATGGCCAGAGGGCACGTCCTGGCACTGTGGGGGACTTTGCTGCCGCCAAGGTCATCACCGGTGGGCGCAGGGACCTGCAGCTCAGCCAGGAGATGGATGGAGGCGCAGGTTTCCTACAGCTTGTCATTAGTCCTTGCTCTGGAAAGGCTTAGCAATTCCTACCCGGTAAATTATGTGCCATTCCTCAAAAAAGTGGATTAAATAAATGGGGCTAGAGCATGTCTTTTTTGCTCTTAGCTTTAGCGTATTGATTTGGACATATTTTCAGGCCGAGAGTAATCAATTCTTGGGTAGATGGGCAGAATAAAATAACTTCAGGCAAACTCTTTGAACAACTTGTCATTAATTTGCCTTTTTCTGGTGCTCGTTGAGGCCAGGCGAGATGCGCTCAGCATCCTCTGGGCACTGGCAGAGCGGTGCCCTGGGGATCTCCTGGGGCTGCCGGCCGGGAGGGAGGAAGGGGGCCGCCAGGGCTAATGAATGCTCTGTGTTTGCTCATCTTTACAGAGTCACTTATTACCGCTAATTGGGAGGGACAGTTCAAACAAGCACAGAGGAGCAGTTGTTGTGGGAGCGTGACATGGGTTTAAAGAAGCGGCCGGGGAGGACCGCGCTGCCTGGCCCCGGCCCCCCAAGCCCGGCCGCATCCTGGCGTGGCGCCGGGGATGCATCCTGCCTTTGTCGGGGACCCCCTCTGGAGCCGGCGGTCCCAAGAAATCCGGGCAGGACGAGGTGTCTCGGGGCGCCGCAGACAGACGCGCAGCTGTCCGGGACACTTAGGAAGTCACCAGCTGACGGAAGGGGTGGGCTCCTGGCTCGGCCGCACACGGGTTCAGAGATGTGCTCTGCATTAATGCGCCGGGCATCGCCTGGACTTGTTCTCCTAAAGAGCCCCTTTGATTTGGGAGGGCTGGCCAGCGCGGGAGGGCACGCTGGTGCTGGGGAATGCTTTGTGCCTTCTTTTGGGGTTGCTGGGCAGGGCAAAAAATGCTCGTGTCTGCCCTTCTGGAGGGAGATCAATCCCTCCAAGCACAAATTATCGCATCTTTCCGAGTTATTTTTACTTTCAAGTGTTCTCATCCAAGCTCATATTCTTTTATTTATTGTTGCTTTCCCTAATTAAAACCTTTTGGATTCTTCCTCTGCAAGTTGAGCGCTTCTTGCAGCTGTGTACAAGTGTACAAATTCCAGTTCTATAGCAGAATTGACCTGTTACACTCATTTCTAAGAGATTTTTTTTCTTTAATGTTACTTGGGGAAAGTAACTAAGCAAAAATGGTTTTAGAAATAAGAGCAATATGGGCTTTGTTTCTCAGCCCATATTTTGTGTTTATAGTGTCGAACAGAAAATCAGAGTGGGTTCAGGAAAGCAGGTACATCGTGGTGCTGAAGGGGGGGTGTGGAAGGGCAGGAGGGTGGGATGGAGAGCTGCCGTGCTGGCCTATAACCCTGCAGGTACCAAGAGCGTAAGCCGACGGGGCTGTTGGACAGCAAGAGCCGGGGCGAAGGTCTCTCCTGGTTCCCGTGGCTGCCTACTCCTGTGTTCCTTGTGCCGCTGTGACAGGACAGGGGTGGCGTTTGTTCCAGAAGATGCTGTGCCAGAAGCACCCGCTGCACCTCTGTCCTTCCTGGGGTTGGGTCCGGGGATGCCATGTCCGCTCAGGCTAAATGTGTGCCCAGATGTGTTATGGAGCTGATGGGGGAGATCCCCCCGGCAGGCTCAGGGTTGCTGGTGGGAGGTGGGGAGAGGACAGAGCTGAGGAGCGCTGGAGGCTTCCAGTCCCCCTGGCACACGGGAGGAAAGGGCGAGGGGCTGGCGGAGGTGGCTTGGTCTTTTGCTCACCCTTGGCTGTCTGCCTTATTTTGAGAAATAGGGTCTGGTTTGAGTCTGCATTTCCAGTTTCAGTTTTGCCTTTTTATAATGTAAAAACAAAGGTTGCTAAAGTAAAAATTAAAGGCTCGGTTTCTCTTTGAATGAGTAATTCCTCTCCCTTGTTAAAAAAAAAAAAAAACAACCAAATCTCCATATCTCCTGTTGTAATGAAGGAAGATAGAGATTATTTGCATCTGCAGCCTAATTTTAAATATGCTTTAAAGACGTATTGTACACACATTGTCACTGAAGAGGATAAACCTAAGGAAACAATCTTAATCTAAGAAGTTAGCATCAACTGCTAAAGCACTGGCAAAAAATTCTCCATGTGTGGCTTGAATGCTAAGCGCTAGTCAAGAGGCATGTGAGCCAAAACTGCCTGTCAAAGAATGCTCTAATCAGAACAGCTAACAAGAGAAATTTTTTCTTTTGCATGTGTGGCGAAGATAAATCAAGTTTGTTTTGCAGCCTATTCTGTTTTAGATTTCCTGTGTCATAACAGAATGAATTTGTTGTTCATTGATACCTTAATATATAGGTTGCTGGGGATTTTTTTTCCGAGGAGGAAAACAATGTCTCCTTCACTTCTGCATGAATGAATTCATTTATTCTCCGTAACCTCCGGAAGTCATTTATTTTGCCCTGAGACAGCTGCAGGGTCTGTTTGTGTAGGAGGGTTGCAGGCGCTTGGCAAGACCTCGGCCCTTCCTCGCTCCCCGTGCCCGGGGCTGGCCGGCCGCTCCTGAACGGCGCTTTTTGAAGGGTCTCGCAAAAAACCTGTGCTTTGCATATCAGAAATGACTCTGCTCTACTTGGGGTGAAACAGCACCGGCTGCCAGCCACGGCACAATTCTGCTCTCTTCTCCCGAGTGATGCTCCTAACTGTTTATTTCAGTTCCTCTCTATGTACCGTGAATCACTGATGAGTTCTAATCAACAGCAATTTAATTAATATACATGCTTTTACAGATGATGTTCTTTGTTGTAACTTAGCAGTAACTAAGGTCCATGTGATGGGTACCCGGGATATTTTCCCTTTATTAAAGAAGGAAGGAAATTAATCACTGAGTAGACTTCACTGTTGGTCCACTGTAGCCTACGGCCGAGTTCAGTGAAGCCAGAAACTCATCCCGCAGGTCTATGTATTTAAATGGTTAAAATAAAATCTTTTGCTTCCCCCAAAACCCTTCCAAACTCCCCAAAGCAATTTCCTAAGAGAAATTCCATGTTTTTGCAGGCTCTTGTGATGCCGTGCCCTGTGAGTTATCCTCCACAAACTTGTAAACAGCTGTCGGATTTGATGTAGAAATGGGAGAGGGAGGAACTCGTGTTACCGTTGTGTCAGATGCAGCGAGGCGTCTTCTGGTCTCTTTAGATAGACCCGTTAAAAGCTTCTCTTAGCATCTCTTCTGTGACTTCAGTTTGTTAAGGTAAGAAATGCTAAAATAGTCTTATTAAAGCCTGGAAATGAAGAAAACCCTCAATAGATGTGGCAGACTTTAAGCTGTGGATCCATAGCCAGCAAAGTGCATAATATCTACTGAACTGGAGGTGCCTCCCCTTGGCTCTTCCATCTGAGCGATATGCTTCAGCACGTGTTTAACTTCCCCTAAATCCATGCGGAAGGCAAGCGTGTGCTAAGTGTCGAGCTGGATTGAGACTTAATCCCTCCCGAGGTAAAAGATTGCAGATCACCCACCAAAATCTCCTTCCTTCCCACCACGCCTTCTCCCCTGGCACCCGGGAGAAAACCCAGGCTGCTGAGATTTGGGGTTGTGTTGCTAAATTCAGAGTAAAATCATCTCCTGTTGTTTTTTCCCCACCTGTGCCCCGGTCAGGCTGCACCACCGCATCTCGCTCCCAGGCTCCTGCTGCCTTTGGGGACCGGAGCGAGGATGCTCTTCTCCGCGGGTAGAGCAGTCCCGTCGCATCGTGGTTCGGGGGCTGCACCCGTCACCCTCTGCATCTCGGGCTGATGTGCGCTACCTGGGCTTGGGTGCTGGGTCTCCACGGGTGGGAAGGATGGAGGAGCTCGGTGGGCTCAGCCTGTGGCTCTTCTCATCTTCCCGTAGCTGGGTTGGAAATGCAGCAGCACTTACCGGCTGTGCTAATCAGAAATAATGTGCGGCTTAATAGAACTTCTCCATTAAAAGGTTTTGGAAATAATATATAAAATGAATGGTTCACGCGGCGAGTTTCAAATGGCTGGGGAGGGACGGGAGCCCCGGCTAACCCGCAGACCTCCGGCACCACGCATACAGTCACGCTACACCTAAAACTGAAGCTGGGAATTGGTTTTGATTTTTATTTAAAATTCAAATGTCTGATGTTCTTAAATTGAACAAATGATATTTTAAAAAAATATATCAGGCTCCAACATCTGCAGATTATGATTTGCATTTTGAAATTGGCTGCTTGAATTGAACAAGGATGAATACTGTCACTCTTCTTTTATTCGCTCAGTTTATTTAATGAAATGCTAGAGGTCAACCCTTTGTCCTTAAATTAGTTACTATAAAAATCTTTTTGTACTTTTCTGCTTGTTATGATGTCTTCTAAGCAGAAGAAAAGGTTGCCGTTAATTATGTCTTTGTTGAATATGGATATCTATTCATAGTTAGTTAAACAGTTTCAAATAAAATTAGCATTGAGCAACTCTAAGGCCAGCTTTAGGTTGGTTATCAAGAATTTTTTGCTAAGAGAATGCTCTTCTGCAAGTGTGCATTATCTAATATATTCAGCTTTCAGTTGCTAATTTTTTTTCCAGATGAAGATGGGCTTAATTGAGGTTGTGCTTTTAAGTTTGTAGAGCTCTTCAGCATCTCATACAAAAGCATCTAGAGGCTTTTCATTTGTCTTGAGTATGTTTTAGATGTACAAATATTATTTACTTTAAACTCTAAATCAAAAGGCGCACTGTAACTATTTTAAATAAAACATTATTCTCTGCTGAAATATATATAAATTCAAAGCGGGACTTTTTTTTTCATTATCACTTAATTTATTTGAAAGAGCTGCTATTAACAAATTTTAGGATAATATTGAAATAGCAGTTTAGTAGCTGGTCTCAAACAGGCATTTAGTAATGTAATTTACTTGTCAAAGATAGGGGATGTATATTAACGTTAAGATATAGCTTCAGTTTCATGTCTAACTCTTAGCTAAGTGCCATTTTGAATAGGGCTTTAAAGATTAAACTGCGTTAGTTTTTTAGAAAGGTCTCAATATACGATAAAGCTAAATTTTTCAATAATAGCCGCGTTGGGTGGCTGTCTCTTTTGTGACGGGGTTTGGTTTGTCCTATTTTATTTCCCGGTCTCAGTCGGTGGTGCCACCTGCAGTTACCGGGGCAGCTCCCGGGGCAGCGATGGCTTTCGGAGGGTGATGGGGGGCTGCAGGGTGGGTGCAGCCTCCCCCATCCCGGGGAGGTCCCCGAGCCCTGGATGGCCCTTGCTGGGGGGGGGCACTCCACAACCCCACCGGATGGGGCCCGCTGCCTGGACCGTGCCCCAGGGACCTGGCAAAAAAATCCTCCGCTCTTACTCGACCCCAGAAACGTTTCTTAACGGACCCTAACAAAGCGAGCCACCCTGCTGCCGCGGCGGGGCACCCAAGCTCTGAGAGGGGCTGCTGCGGGTGCCCGGGTGGGTTGGGGGGCAGCGGCGTGGGGGGGACCCACCTGCCCTAGCCCCCTTATTTTTAAGGGGCTGTATGGACCAGCGCGGATGGGCCATCGTTAGCCCTTGGTTGTCCGGCCCCAAGCCAGAGAATAGCGCGCTGGGTATTTGGAAACGGGGAGGAGTAGGGGATGGAGAGAGGAGAAAAAGCTACGAGCGAAAAAGAAGATAATTAGGAAAAGTAATAAGAAAATATAAACGTGGTAGCGGAGGATTAGTCCTAGTCATTGGAAATGCAAATGAACTCCATGCTCGCTCGCTCCCAACATCTTTTTTCTAAGCTTGTATTTCAGAAAGGATTTTTCTCTCGGTTTTTTTTCCCCCTTTACCTTCTCCTCAGTGCAACAGCACTGCTTTCCCAGCAGCATTAAATATTCTCGGAGACGAGACTGTAACCTTGTAATGCTTTTAGGTATAATATACATATTTTTTTCATTTTAAATGCTAGCTCATAATGACATTGTGAAGTAGGGATCCCGAGTCAGCCTTATTATCATGGTGTCTCCTTGAGCTGAACCTCTGAGAAATGTGAAGGGGAGACCTTTTGGAATGAACAAATCCTTTAGCTGCCTATAATTATTTATTAAAATAGGCTACTGGGATAAAGGACGGGGAGGGGGAGGGAGGAGCCGGCATTCCTTTCCCTGTACGTCCCTCCATGCAGATATATGTATGTATACATATCTAGCAACCAAGTGAAGCGATTGCAATGTCCAAGCCCTGTATTTCAGAAATATAAAATAACAGATGCGCGGAAGGAAAAGATAAAACACGAACAGATGACGTGTTTTTACGAAGCGAAAGGAAAATGCTGCGTCCTGACCGTGGAGAGAGCACCCCGAGCGCTGGGGATTTTCATGTAAATGCCTGGCGCCAGGTTGGGGGGAATGCCGTTCTGTACCTGTACTTATGGCTCCATGTGAAAAGGAAAATAGGGATGGGATCGATGTTTTTCCTACTGTGTGCGAGAGTGGTGAAAGAGAAACCATCCTGCTTCGTTTGCTGGTCTGGGTAAAAGCAAAAAAAAAAAAAAACCAAAAAAAAACCACCAAAAAACCCCCAAGCAAACAAATAAAAAACCAAAAAACAAACAACAAACCTGGCTGTCATTTTATTTCACGAATTGCATTGATTGCTGCAGATTTATCTGACTTCGTTAATCGGCCAAACCAGCACGTGTTAGCTTTGTGCTCTTGAGTATTACAGAAGTAACGTAACCCTCTCTCTACATCTTGAGAAATTTTATAAACTTAGCAGGTTATTAAAAAAAAAAAAATCTTTGGGGTCAACTTTCCACTTGTGCCTTTAGCTCTTGAACAAGTACTTTTATGGTTTCTTCTAATATATGGGATTTATCTGCAGCTCTGTGAAGAGCTTTTAAATTTAATCCAGCGTTGAAGTAGTAATTTGTTGCTAGCGCTTTATAACAGGCTTTTCTTTTAACTTTCCCGGGATGCGGGCTCTTTGTGCGGGCTAATCTGTGATACACAATGCCAATCTGCTCGGGGTATCTCGGGTTTGGACCTCAGATGTCCTTAAAATACGAGGAACGAAAGTTGGCGGGTGTTATGATCGGAATGGTAAGATGGGAATTGTCTGGCAGCGGCGCTTGGGGGGTGGTTTGGGGGGGGGGGCTGCACCCATCGGCAGCTCGGAAAGCCCCGGCACCGTCGTGATTCCTATTGCACGGGCGTTACGTTCGTAACTTGGTCAGGAGCTGAGCTTTTTTCACGTGTGTGTACAGAGCTGTCGGTGTATATAATTTATAGGAGCTCCTGCAGCTTTTCTGGAAAGTCTGTAATTTTTTTCAGTCCGCTTGGATAATCACTTTTTAAATCCATTTTAAAATTCCTCTTATAGTTGGTAGTAACATGTTTGGTTTTTTTTTTTTTCCCCTGGAGGAGGCAGTGGTATAGGCTGTCCATATTTATCCCCCTCCGAGAGGGGAAAAAAATCATGATAATAGAAAAGAATCTTTAACCAACTGTTTATTTTAACTGAAGTATACACAATTTTTAAAATAATTTTTAGAGCATGAGTTTCACCATTCTGCCTTACAGATGCACATCTTCCTCTTTTTTTATTAAAAACAGTATTTTTGATCCCAGATGATTAATGAGTATTTTATTCCAGATACAAAAACATATTGGGGATATGTTTGGACATAGTATAAGCATGTGAAATAATGCACAACAAATATGAAATAGTCTCTCATAAATAAAGATACCAAAGCCACAGTATTAAAAATGGGAGTAGCTCTGCCCGCCTCCCTTTTATCAGGAACGTTTCTAAACTAAACTGATATTACAGGAGACTTTTTGGCAGCTACGGCTTAGGCAAGAAATGCTGATGTATTTACGTGAATTATATCTGTACTTTATATTTTTATGTCTGGGGAAAAAAATGATACCTTTTATACATTGTGTAAATTTGCTCCTGAGGCACAACATACATCATATTTTTGCTTCTCTTACAGTCCTGTTAAAAATGTACGTTTGGGAGCTCCGTGCACCCAAATCTCGTCCTGGTCCCTACCAAACAGAGGGAATTACCCTGTGTCGTCGCTGCCGGGTCCTTCTGCCTTTTTCCTGCCAGCTACACGGTTGCACAGGAGTTAATTAATTACAGACCAAACCGTACGTTTCCAAAAGGGCGAAGCGCAGCCCAGAAATATTTTTGAGCCATAAAGCGGGGAACTTGCAGGTACAGCAGCACGTGTGGAGGTTTATAGGGATGATTTAGTGAATATGAGAACATATTTTGTGCTCCATTGTTTAGACTCAAGAAGGCATAAAATCTTTAACATCTATTTATCATGTAGCTATTTTAATGTAAACATTTGTCTATTTGGATGAAGTGTTTTCATTATTAAGCTAATTTCCACATGTTTCAGATAGACTGATGAGTTCGAAGCAGAGCACTTGCTGATGAGAAACGAAATTCTGCCTCGGCTCAGCCTGCTGTCAGATACATCTTCATTAGTTTTTGTCATTCACCGATGGCAAATGCTCTATAAATGAGATGACGATCAGGTCCGCCTTGATAACTTGCCTTATCTCATTAGTTTTCACATCAAAGTTAATCAGCAATGTGAATTGTAATTGCTGGAAGAGACAATGCAATAGATCACTCGGCCTTTTTTTTCTGTATGGCATCTTGAAACATCAGCAGGCTGGTGTGAGTAGATAGGCTCAGAAAGAAAATGATGTGGAAAGCATAATAAGCAAGCTGCTCAGAATTAATGAGCTTACCCAATAAGAAAAGAATAACCAATCAATGTGAGTTGGGCAAATATAATTTAGGAATAATTGCTTGATTGGTTGTCTATAGTAGACTGATTTGACCACACACAAGGATTAAGAATTAAGATGTCAAGGCAAAAAATAATTTGGCAACTGAGGGCATGTAATTTTTTGTTTCCTTCCCTTTATGACTGAGAGAGATTGCTGTTTGATATGTTATTCCCCAAGAATGAAAACATTAGCTAGACACACACTGGTGGGGTTTTTTTTTTCCTTTATGCTTCTTTTATAATACAAGCTCTTTCAAACCTCACTGGGGATATTTCAGTACGGGACATTAAAAATGAATAGAGTAAAAAAAAAAAAGTCTTCATTTGTAAGCTTTGCATTGAAAAGAGCTGGGAGTTGGAAGGTGCTGTGCACAAAATGCTGGTTTCTGGCAAAATGACGTGCCTGGGTGTTTGCAAAGCCCAGCCATTACTTGGTCCAAATCTGAAACACAATTCTTGCAGTACGCACGCTTTTAATATAATTTTCCCCACAGCCATTGGCCAATTAGTAAAGAACCCTTATATTCTTCTATCTAAACTATGGGGAAGGTTCAGCCAGAAGGTAAATTTGCTTTGATCTACATTACACCTAATTGAGTCACCACCAATGTCTCTATCCCAACATCAAGAAATGTGAAAATGTTAGATTATTTCACTGGGGATTAAACCTAATTTTCGCGTGTTCTGCATTAACCTATTAGGCTGACTCATCTGCATTGCTAATATGGCTCAGGCAGCTGTCACTGTTAAAGAAAAACATGATCATGCAATCCTTGAATGAATGATTCCAGCTCTGATTAGTGTTAGTGAAGTTAGCTGAGCCCTGGTGATAAGGCAGGAAAATTCCCAGGTTGCCAATAGCTTTGAAAATTATCAGTCTGTGGGCAAAAATGTACCTCGCGGCTCGCAGGCCTCCCTCCAAAGGCGACATTATTTAAGGCTGTCTTTTTCGGCTGCTTGCATAAACGTGTTTGCTTCTTTTAAGGGGCTGATGCCAGGGGTACGTATTAAAATGCTAATGGGAAACAACCTGAGTGCAGCCCGGCGTGGAAAGCGGGAGGTTTTTCCCTGCCCGGGTGCATTAGCTTTTGGGTTTAAATGGCATTTCCAGAGGGGAGCGGCGGCGGAGATGCCAGACCAGCTCCAGCCAGGAGAAGGGGCTTGCGGGAGCTGCCCGCCGGCCCCTCCGGCCAGCACGGACCACCGCACCGCACCATGTCTGTGCCTCTCACAGCCCCGCTCTTTGTTCACAGGGTGGCAGGCACTGCCGTCATCTCAAGCCGTTCCTTATTTCTTTCTATCAGTCAGATTTAAATAGTAAAAAAAAAAAAAAAAAAAGCAACAATGACACATCCCCTTGAGATGGGAGAAATTTAGGAATGAGTTAGCCTCCTAGCAATAGAGCCAGGAGCCAATTTAATCCGATTAGTGCCTCCCGACAATAGATGCTCCTAACCCATTGTGGACAGAAGCTTTCACTTTATTTGTTTCTATTAGCCAAGAATCCGAGATATCGGAAAAGTGGAATTTTGCCCCATCAGATCGCTCAGATGATCAACAAAAAAACAAATTGAGGAAAATAGTCTAATGTGTCAATATTTATCTTTTGGCCCTAATTGTCTGCGGAGAGGACTCGTTGAGTGCGCAAAGTTTGCAGCTCCAGTTTATCTGTGTGCTCTTGAGTCTCCCCATTGTATGGATATAGTGGCAGCTCCTCACAATGTAATGATGTTTAAGAAGGGCAGTAACTGCAGAGGCATAATAAAGGCATTTTAATGGAAAAAGACTTGCAGTTGTCAACCAAACTGCAATGCTTGATAGAAAATGTAAAAGGGCTTTAAACTGATATATATATTTTTATATAAATTTACAGTTTCTTTGTGAATACACTTACTGCAGGTTTAGGCAGAGGCTCATTCCCATTGAATTTGATAGCAAGAAACTCATTTTCAAATACTTTTGAATGCATTCTCCTCTCTGCCAGACCGAAGCCCATCGTGGCATTGATGTAATTTACTACCAGCAGCATAAACCGGCATCAGTGGTGGCTCCCCTCCCTATGTATGTTATGTCTGTGGCATCCCTTTGACAAGGAAATGCCGCACCTGGGCTTGGTGTGGTACCACTGGAGGGATCTTCTCTGCCATCTGCACCAAAGGACTCACCTCCAGTCTGGGTGAAGCCACCCCTGGCATCAGGCTTCGTGCCGATCCTCGAGGACCCTCCAGAAAGCACTGACCCGCTAACAATTTCCTCCCCTCGATGACTTTTCAAGGTCTGCTAGGTATCTGTTTTTTAATCAGCGCGGCACATGAATCGGTTCATTATAGCACAAATGTTCCCCCAAGGCTGCTGTGAAATGCTTCACACAAATCTGGCCTGGGCTACGCGGGGGAGATTTTTTTTTTTTAATTAATTGACTACACTTGTAGCGTCATCAAAGTAGGAAACCCAGTTGGTTTGCAAAGACCTGGTTTACCACAATGCTACGTTGGCCTATTTCATTTTGCTCTTTGTGAGAAGTGGGACACCCTTCGGTGCTGCTCTGCTCTTCTGAAACCCCCGTAGCTGCAATGCCATCAAAACAGCCGAGGAAGGCAGGCTGTCTGGGAATGCCACATCTTAAATATCTGAGCCTCGCGGGCAGTGAAGGGCAGGATTCATGTCAGCCACAGCCATCCAGGGCGTGTGGTGGGTTTGCAGAGCCTGGAGACAGACACCGAGGTCTGCAGAGGGGGACCTGTCCCCTCTCTGGATGGGTCCCCTCTGCCACCTTTTCACCACCCAGGGGTTTAGACACCCTTAAATAGTGACAGCCCTGCACTGCTGCTGGTGCAGGGGTGGGTTGTGATTCTTCCTAGCCTGACCCTGATGAGATCTTGTGATTTCATCCTTCCCAGCCTGAACCCGCCAGATCCTGCTGATGGGCACCCCTACATGTGAAATAACAAGTGACCTGTCACATGAAAAGCAATGACGTTTGAGGATTTAAAGGAAAACACTGTTCTGTACAGCGATGATTCACTTGTGATGCTCACACAGTATTGCTGGAGCAGAGTTTTGTAGGATTTAAAAAAAAAAAAAGCATTAGATTGTTGTATTAGATATGGTTAAAAGTGTTATAAAACCTCATTGTTCTGGCAGTCAACCAGCCAGAAATCTCCTTCAGGTGTCTTATTTTATAATTGTTCCCTATGAAATCTATTACCACTTTGTCTTAAAGCTTGTTCTGGCAGGTGCTTTCACAGGTGGGACACTGCCCTTGCCCCTGCCATCTACAGCTCAGAGCTGCATTTCGGGATCCCCTCGGTGTGTTCCCCGAGGGTCAGCAGTGCTGTCATTAAAACGCAACCCCCAGAGCCCTGGGCTGGGACGGAGAAGTACTAACTGCAGAATGAGGAATACCACAGAAAATGGCATAGCGAGGTATTTAGTAAAACCAAGAGGAATAGGAGGAGAGGGACATTGGGCACCAGGAGCCCTCCCCTGCCCTGAGGGGCCTCCCTGGGGACCCCACCCTGGGCCAGGAGTGCTGGTCAGGGCAGCTGGACCTGGCCATGCCCTTGGGCTCCCGGCACCAGGGATGTGCAGTGCAGACCCTTGAGCTTTGGGGTTTTAGCCTGAAGTGCTGAGTTATTTGCTGTATGGAAAAGTACTGATCCTCTGAAAAGACCTATGCCACCTGGCAAAGGTGCTAAATTGCAATTTGGGAGAGGTGTGTTTTAACATCACAGGCTCCTTAAATAGCTGCAGACTAGAATTTCATCCTTCTGGCCTAAATCCTTTAAGGCAATTGTTGATTCTGCAGGTGGAGAGTGAATTTGGGGGGGGGGGGACAGCTCTCCCCAGGGCAGTTGGGTTAGCACCCTTCCCTCTGCTCTCCTCCCCAGGTGGATGCTGCCCTGTGAGCAACAGCCCTGTGTTGGGAAAGAGGATCAGGGTGAATTATTCCCCATAGCTACCCCAGAAAAAAGCTCCAGAGGTAGGTACTCTTATCTTAGAGGGAGAAAAAAAATCCCATTTTGTTACGGTGATTGGCTCCAGGTGTCAACTGAGCAAACTCAGGAAAAGCTGCAGTTATTCCAGAGTACATGTCCACGTGCAGAATATTCTGGAACAGGTATTTCACTTTAAATTCATGCCCCATCTTATTCCAGAATATTTTCCCCGTGTGGAGGAGCACTTAGCTGGGGTCTCTGCTTGCTGCCGTACTAGTGATAAGATGGATTGGCTGATCTAATAGGTCTTTTCAATCTCTGATTTTGAAAGCTAAGATTGGGAAATTAATTTCAGAAAGGTCAAAACAGAGCAAGGCTATCCTGCTGCTGTGTGATGGATCCTATTTTTTTTAAATCTATCTATTGAAGAAAAGGTTAGTTATTCAGCATCCTGCAAAAAAAAGAAATAAATAAACCAAGCAGAGGGAATACAAAAAGTGTATAGATCTGCTGACCCATTCGCAATCTTCAGTTAATGAAAATGCCGGGGAACAGGAGTGGTAAGAGCCTGCCGAGCTGGGAGGCGCTGACCCCGCGGCTGCTGGAAGCGGAATGCTCCCAGCCCCGAACCCCCCCCGATCACAATGCACGTGCCTGCGGGGCTGCCCAAGGGGCTTAGGAGCGGCAGCAGGAGCCCTGCCGGCATCGGCGCCCGCGCCGCCACAGTGCTGCGATGGCCGAAGCGTGGGAGGTCTGCTTCCACCTCTCTCCTCTGGTGGGTGGCTGGTGGGTTCACTGGGGTTTTTTTAAGGGCGGTTTTCGGAAATGCTGAGCAAATCCCAGTGGCGTTAACTAAAAATCCAGCTTGAGACGTAGGGCTGTCAGAAAGGGTCAGGGGCGTCGTTCTGGGTTCACTCAAGTCACGGAGAGGTTTTGGGAGCCACATCGTAAGTTAGTGGAAAGCTGGTCGTGTTTTTCAGTGAGAAAAGAAAACACAAAAGAAAAAGGGGGAAGAAAAATCAAAAACAAAGGCTTCACATAGATATTTCCCTTCTTTTTATTAATTTTCTTCCACTGTGCAAGCCAGACAGTAAAATTAAAAATAAATTGCTTCAGGTTTTTTTAAAAACCAGGAAATCATGGGGAGAGAAAATGGGCCACTTGGGGGGGAATCACTTCTTAATTAAAAAGAAAATAGATTTTTTTTTTTAATTGGTTTGCTTTTTCTTTTTTTTTTGCCTCTCCACCTGGTATATTCAGTAAACTGCTGAGCCGGCCCTTCCTCTCTGCCCGCTTCTGTTCTTACGGATGAATATGTGATGTTGCAATTTTTGGAAGCAGGGAGAAATTAATCGTTTTCGGTAGCACTGGTTAAAACCTTGTCCTGCCCTAACTGCACTTTGTACGTCGTGCCGTGCCTCGAGGCTAACACGTGGCGAGAGTCCCAGGGTGAAGCCAGGCAGCTGCTGTTGCTGCGTATCGATGTGCAGCTCCACATCCTCGTGGGGAGGAGGGTGCGGACAAAAGGTGGGAAGCCTGGGAAGCTGATGCAAAAAGCGAGGGGCTGTTGCAGGGTGGGTAGCTGACAGCGACGTGCTGAGGCAGCTGAGAAATGAAATTCAGCTAGCGACGCACCTTTCCCTTTTTTGTTAAGGACAAAATATACCGTAAGTGCTAACTTGGCTCTCCTCTGAGCTAACTGAAGGAATTCTGCCGATTGCTCTGGAGATGGGATCCTGTCTTGAATACCTAGCCACAGCAGTGTTAATTAACACACTCATCTCAGCTTTAATTCACCCTCCAACCTGTATGAGCCAATCTCAGTTTAAAGTTCACTCTTTACAGGCAAATATTAAACCCGTATACGTTTGGGGTCGTACCCATATGGTAGCATGTTTCATATCCATTACTGAAGCTCTCCATTTCTTGCTCGTGCATTTTCCTGTTGCTTTCTGCAATCAGTTATACAAAAACAATACAGCAATACATGGGCAAAATAAACAAGTATCTCCAGTTGAGGATTATGTTAATAAATTCAGTAATAAATGACAATTATTAGTCAATATATACAAATGACTTAATTCTTTTAACGCATCAAGCAACACTGGAGATAAAGTATAACTTGGGAAATTGGTTGCATATTTCATTCTGAACAGGAAATGTGAAGAAAAATGTCAGAGCAAGCAAACACATCTGGCTCATTAACGTGATTATCTTTTCCCAGTAAAGAATCTCAAGCAGATTTGAATGGACACCAGAGCATCTCTATAAATCAGATTTAGCTCCCCACAGCAAGTGCTGGGGAAGCTGCCAGGCATCAGTTAACCTGTCCTTTGCAATGTTTTTCTCGCTGCTAATTCCAAAAACATTGGAGTGATTCACATGTAAAGACGTTTCCATAGTCCCAAATACATCCTGCTTCCCAAACTTGATACTGGAACTAAGCATGGATTAATCTTCTGGCGTCCAGTGAAAAAATAGGAACTTAAGTCTCTGTAAGTAGAAAAATAGATATTTTACTGACTTAGGATGAACGTTGGCTTAAATGGAGGAATCTGTCCCGTGGGAAAAAATGAGGGCACATATATGCCTTATCATATATATGGTATAACATTGGGGGTATTTGATTGACATGGGGAGTATGCGGTTGGCTAGGGAAGGCTTCTCTTAACGCATTTGTAGGGGTGTGCACGTGGTCCAGAAGGCCTTCGGGGTTGCGGTTTTTTTGGTATTAATACATACACGCGTAGATGCAGCTCAGCAGGCTTTTAGAAAGGCTTTTGTAGGGACGTGTGTGTGGTCCGTTGACAGTGAAGAGACGCCGGCTCCGAGAGCATCTCTCCATCCCGCAGGGACTCGCCATGCAGCAGCGTTCCCGCAGGACGATTTAGCCCTGGGAGCTGTGGCTTTCCCTCTTGCGTCAGGGGCTGGGAGAGGAAAGGGGATGCACTTGGCATGTGACATGGCAAGGTCATTCATCTGAAAAATTATTAACAAGACTTTTTATTATCTATGATCCATATAAACGTCTTCCTCAGCAGAGGAGTGTTCAGCCAAATTATGTCAATTCTCCACGTCTGTGCACAACGCCAAGAGAAGACGTTT
The DNA here is from genome assembly GCF_965638725.1 of Aptenodytes patagonicus. Lineage (NCBI taxonomy): Eukaryota > Metazoa > Chordata > Aves > Sphenisciformes > Spheniscidae > Aptenodytes > Aptenodytes patagonicus. The sequence goes on along the minus strand of NC_134951.1, from coordinate 131,514,566 downwards.
ATTTCAGTCATGAGTGATAAAAAAGAAATCCGGCTCCATGCCGTGGCTTAGGACAGCATCTCACGGAATTAGTCTGAAACCAGACCTGGCCTCTAAAATGTACTTTAAAAAAATTGACACCTGGAGATGCGTGCTCTCATGTGATGTTTCCGAAGGCAAACGGTATTATCTTTTCCAGTACCACCTGTGCACCCCACCGCCTGTCAGGAGCTGTGAGATCTGGCTCGAGCAAGGCAACCATGGGAGCTTGGAGCCGCCGGACCAAAGGGAGCGACCGTGCGGAGGGATGCGGGTGGAGGGAAGCGGCTCATTGCTGGACTCGCTGGGGATGCTCGCCTGACCCTGTCGCAGCACCCGTAACCGCAGGGACTCCCCTGCCTGCAGGGGGTGATGGGATGGGGTACCTGTCAACACCCTCACTTAATTACAGCGCGTCCTTTATGTGCAGCCTGCTTGCAAAGTTTCACTGAGCTTTGGCTATTTGGAAAATCTCTGGGTTTCTGCGGGTAGGATAGTTTGCATAAAAAAAGAATGATATGGCTATTCCTTCAAGCACTTGGCTTTAAATTATCTTCTGTTTGAAAATTTTCAAGCAAAAACATTAACTCAAGGCTAACTGAGAGGAGGTGCTGCAGGTTGGAGGCAGGACGCTTTTTTCATGCGAGTCAGAGATGTTGACTCTTTACCAGTGTGTAAACGGGACTTGTTCCTTCCTCGCTGCGGAGATGGGGCCGGGACTGTCACAAATCAGAATTTTTCCAACGTTTTCTGCCCTTGTAATTTTTTTTTTTAAAAGCCCTTATGTTATGCAGAAGCTAAGCAGAGTTCTCGTATCTCGGGATTTGTTCCTATAGCTTCTAGGGAAGTTTTTCCCAAATGCTCGTTTTCTTCCCCTATTAAAGTGCACTCTTACCTGAGAGAGGATCTAGGTGTTTGATACTTGGGCTTAGAGTCACAAAGGCATTTAGGGCTTCGTATCCCTCTGGTTTTTTTCATGTGTCGTAGACTTTTGTGAATTCAATCACTTGCTTAAACATAGTGTTTATATAGTAATTTGAATTTTTTATTATTTATATAATAATTTCACATTAAACATGCACTTGTAGCAAATTTGCATAAGGAAATGTAGTGATTCTTGGTGCAGGAGTGCCTGCGGGGTCCCCGAAGGTGTGGAAGGAGCAGGCAGAGCTCTTCCCGCAGGGACTGTCCTGCCTATGCGTGTGGAGGGGAATCCTCCTCCATCACTGCCGTGGCGGTGCCCCCGCTCTCGCCCGGACCACGCCGGCTGTCCCACCTGCGCGGTGCATTTGAATGCCTTGCACGTGAGGTTCTCGCCGAGGGCAACGGGTGAGATACCACAAATGGCGTAACCCTGTTGGTCGGCAGAGCGGGGGGCGAGCACGAGGCAGGGTGTGAGCTCCCCGAGCGGGTGTCGCTGCCGCAGCACGTGCCAGCACATGGCTCGAGTCGCTCCTCGGGTCCAGCCCCAAGCGATTTTCCTGTGCAGAGGAGCCCGGCTCCATCGCAGTCCCGCACCCCTTCCTCCTGGCTTCGTCCTCCACCGTGCCGAGGGGAGGGAGAGGAAGGGTGGTAAAGGCAAATAACCTGCATTTCTAGGAAGCAGAATAATAGATGCACTGTAGGAACTGTAGTTAAAGCCGAGGTGCTGCTCTTCCCCTCCGCTGCAGAGCAGATGTTGAAATATTGCCATCGCCGGCTGCGCGGGAGTTGGTGGAGCTGCAGCCAGCAGCCTGTGGATGCTGTGGGTCTCCCCCACTCATCCTGCCGCGCGTGGGAGACACCATTAACTGGCTTCTAGGAGATGGTGTCCGGGGCAGATCCCAAAGAGCCCCGGGTTCGGCCAGTCGGGTGCGTTCCCTTGGCCGAGGATCCCGGTACCGGCGCTGGCCACAGGGCTGGCGTTCGAGCCGCGGGTCCTTAACCTCCAGTGAATCCCGGGAACACCGGGGGGAATAGCTCTAAACCCCATTTAAATAGGGAGCAGGGGGGAGGGAGAGGGGAACATTTATTAACATCTAATCCTGTTAAGATTTTCTACACCATATGTCTGAGCAACAGAACATGTGAAATGTGTACTAATTACTCCTGCCTGTGTCATGTGTGTATATTCTATATGCAGTCCCTGACCTTTTTGTTAATAACTTCACATTATATTCATTGACCTGAAACAAATTGAATTCAGTGGCACTCACTCAAGAATTGAATTACATAGTCGTCTTAATTGGTCTCTTATTTAAATGTGGAAAAGTAACAGTTTACCACCTGTAATTTTTTTTTTTTCCTTAAGAAATTCCTGCGGAGAGCGCGTGTGTGCGTGCACACGTGCTGGGGCTGTGTCTGGGGGAGAATTATCATGGAAAACCCAAGCCTGCCGTGCGCCGCAGAGCGGAAAACTCCCCACAAAAGTTTTGTCCGTCCAAAGCAAAACCATTTGTAAAAGTCTGTAAAAGCACCTGAATAATCTCCCCTCCTGGGGGGAAAGGGCAGCACCCGGGGCACGCTGCCCCCCAGCTCCCGGGAGCCCCCACGCCAGGCGAGCATCTCCGCTCATCTCTGCTCAGTGCCGATTCCCCACGAGCTGCCTGTCCCCCACCTCTGCCAGGTCCCATCCCCAGCCTCATCATCTGCTCCCGAGCGCAGAAAGCCGAGGTGGGGAGCTGCGGGGTGCCTCGCCTGCCGGCAGCCGTCCCGGGAACGCCAGCCCGCGGAGGATCCTCGCCCGCCATGGAGGAGATAGGGGCTGGCTGAAATTTCTGCTTTGCTTTTATTCTTCCGATGCCGAGTTAATTGCCAAAGCCACAAAGAGGAGACTTACTCTTTACTTACTATATTTAACTTAAAAATGCAAATGTTATTAGTGTCCCGATCATTGATAAGAGCGCCTTTGTGCCATGCTTTAACCTCTATTAGGGGGGATTATGAGAACGTATCCACATTGGCATTTTCTAAGTGTCACTATGACAGCACTTGCTGCACAAATGCCTGGCTGTCACACTGAGGTTTATCACTAGGTTTTTTCCTCCGAATGCAGACTAATAAGCCCAGAAATTACAATTGCCTCCCTGCCGAATCTGTGATAGGCGGAAATAATGATATCAGTGCCCTGCTAATCTCCTTGCCTCCGCGCTTGGCACCATCCTATTGAGTCACCTGTCATACGCCGCTTTGATGAGGCGAATTCAATCTCTCAGCTATAATGACAATGGAGCCATTTTAATGTTTGGAAATGATTATGTGAAGGTTTCTCTTTGCTCTGTCTTGGCAAGCAAACCAGGTCAGTGTTCAGGCTGTGTCTCCTGCCGCCGCTAACGACTTGGAAGGAGCCAGGCTGTATGAAGTGAATATGCCAAGTTATTAGAAAGGAGATGCTGAAGGCAGCTTCGTGGGGGGAGACTCTTTTTATTTCCTTTTCACAGCAAAACATGAGCCTGAGAAGATGCTTTATACGTGTGAGCATCTCGCATGCCTACGTGGTCGCCAGCAGCAGCATACTGGGGTGCGTGTGCTCTGCATGCTGCATGCACACAGCTGCAGGCACCTCGCAGCACCCCTGGGTGCCCCCAAGCACGGGTGTCCTGTGGCTGCCGTGTTATCCTCGGTGCTTTGTATGCTTTTCCAGCACTAGTACCGAGGCTGCTACTCCAGGATGGGTGCGAGGAGGGATGCAGGCACGTCCCCAGCCCCAACAGCGCGGTGCTGCATGCACAGCTCGGTCCTCGGTAGCTTGTTGGGTAAAGCGCGATGCAACAGCGGACCGGGAGCGGGCGAGGCACCCCCTTGTCTCGCGGGGCAAAGCCCGGTGCGTGCTGGCGATGCTTGGCCATGCCAGTGGCCAGCTGGTTCGTCACCGGCGGGTTGCTCCCTTGTACGTTCAATGCACCACGTTGGGTAACTGTAGTTAATGTGCCTGTACTGGAGGGCAGGGCTGGCTGCTGAATTTGCCTTCAGAAAAATCTCCAAGCTCTTGAAGAGGGTTTCTGCTGCTCAGCATCGCTGGGTAGGAGCTGTCCTGATTTTGGCTTATCTTTATTTACCAGCCCAAAGGACAAATGAGCAGCACTGCAGGGGGGGCTGGAGCAGGGGTGCCGGCTCAGGGCACCGCAGGACCAGCCGGGCAAGCCATGAATGGGCCATCGCCTGGGGTGTCATCTTTTTCTTTAAAAATTCAAGCTCAGAGCAACTTCCCTTTCCTTGGACTGTGATTTGTCAGGGATCGTAAAGGCAAGAAAATGTGCCCAGGTAGAAAAAAACTTTCTGCCCAGCCCATTGTATGCAAAATGCACTTGCGAATCTCTGCGTTTGCACAACAGGCTGCAGGGAGCTTAAACTCTGTCTAACTTAAAAAAACAAGCACCCAAACCTGTTAGAAGACATGGTTAGTCCCTCCAGTCTGATGTGTTGGGATAATAAATGGGGAAGTGAGCTGATCTGCTGCCAGAGGGGTGGTGAGGAGATGCACGCAGGGGGCAGGCTGGGCAGCGATGGAGAGTCCCCCGCGAGGTGCGGGGTGTCACACGCGTGATTCCTACCCGTGTGTTGATTTCAATTTTGTGGTAGAGAAACTGAACGTCTTCCCTTCTCAAGTGGCTCTGTCTCTAATGTCAGTGGTCTCTGAAAACAGGTCTCACCCTAGGTGCAGAGTGTGTTGCCGTTAAACATGAGCTGAAATGCTTTATTTATTTGTTTTAATGTAAAAGGAAAATAACTACATTTCTTCAAGCTGTCGGAGGTCCCAAATTCACAGGGGAATGCATCTTCAGACTTAATGAGGTTTTAAAGTTACCTTGGAGAAGCACAGGGTCCGTCAGAGCCCACAGCTGGAATTTCATTGGTTGGAGTGAAATTTGGGGGCTCTCCACGCCGCCGGGGCTGCCTCCCGGGTGGTCTCTCCCTGGCTTCTCTCTGGCAAGGTCATTTGGGATGTGGGCAACATGGATGTGGCCCGATCCTGCAGAGACGTGAGAGTCCCGGCTGGAAGCGGTGCTTCTCGTGCGGTCTCCGTTGTCGTCCCTCCGTGCGAGGCTTCCCCGGCTCTCAGCCCATCCTCTGGCACTGAGGTGCGGTACCCCCCAGGGCCGGGCAAGGGACGCTGCACCTGGTGGGCTGGGGGCTTTTCTTCGTCATCTTCCTGCTGGCGTTCGCTGCCGGGTTATTAGTATTTATTAATATGACATTAATTTTCTGAAAACTTGACCAACTCTTTGATAAGGGAGGAATAAAGAAGTAGAATTTCAGGTGTCAAGCTTTTATTAACGAAAGTGTTCAAGGCCATCTCTGGATGGATATTACAGGCTGCTTTCACTCTGCTCTTCAGTTTATGAAAAGCAATTGTTTAGCTGTATAGAGAGTATAGAGCAGAATCAAATTGACCTGCGTAATACAGAAAGTAGCACTGAGCCCATTTAACTAAGGGTCCTTTGAAAGAAATCTTTTTTATTATAGATGAGTGCTGAAATTATTTCAAGGAAGTGATTATCTGGCTAATAATTTTAAATGCATCAGTGACTTCCGTGTGTAACGTTACGGCAGCCCAAGGCAGCAGATTTGGAGATAGGCTTAACGCACGGCAAGCAGCACGGTGACACAAATGCTCAGGGCCGTTCCCCCCAGTATTTATTTTTAGGGATGCTCCTGGTAGGAGCCCTGCCCTGTGCAGTCATTCTGGTAGGGATGAAGTTGGTGGGGATGGGTGCTTGGATGGGATGGGTGCTTGGATGTCAGTGTTTGGGGTACGGGGGTCCTCTGGTTTTGGTTACATCCTTGCGAGCCCGGGGGAGCCCGTCTCGGGGCTGGCTTCGCCCCGCGCTTCTGGGCAGCCTTGGGATGCACAAGCCCCACGCGTGCCTGCATAGCGGGGGGCTCGGCGCTGCCACCCCCCCACACCTCCACATCTCCCTTAATTAAGGCAGCCAATCTAATTAGGGCGGCGCCCCGCCGCAGCCGCCCCGTGGGGGCGCATCAAAGCCCGCGTGGGGCGCACGTGGGGGGCGGCGCGCTGGCAGCGCAATTACCCAAGTTAAGAAAACATCCCTGTAATTAGCGAGGCAACTCTAAGCACAAGGAATGGAAATTAGTCACAGCGCAATAAATTAGTCGGTGCATATATTACGTGCCGTGAGCACCCCGGGGGCCTCCTGTTTGCAAGGCTTTGGTTTGCAACCCCATGCCTCTCAATAAAGCATTCATCCCTAGGTGATTATGTTCTAGCAAAAGGAGTTTTTAACTGAATTACAAATTTTCTTTTCTAATTCTTTTGTAGGCGGAATTGGGATCCCTCACTTTTTTCTCCTCTTTTTTTTTTTTTTTTTTTTTTTTGAAGGTCCGGGGAGCAAAGCTGCTTCCCTCCCCCTTCAGCTAATAATTAATTTTCAGCTTTTCAGGGTACTTCAAGACCCTGCATTGTTTGCTTTAATTAGGAGCAGTAGTTAAGGAACTATTTCAAAATCCCTCCCCAATTTTGAACTATTTTAGCTGTCGTTTCTTTACTGGGGAAAGAAAAGGGGAGGGCAAAGCAGGAAATTGGACTGTAGCAGCACATAACATTTGCATCAAAATAATACAGCCGGCAACAGAAAATCACAATCACATCACTCAGAAGGAAGGAACAGAATACAAATTAAAGGAATAATGTAAATTTTTTGCCATTAAGCTTCAATGACCATTTGAAATGGTGCAAGGCACAAAGGTTTTGATGAGCATCATCCAGTTTGATTATTCATACTTGTGCTTCTGCTTGAATTAAAGTAGGAGTGCTAGAGCCTGTTAAAGCAAAATATTTGAATTGGTAGTGAACTCTCACCTTTACTTGCATCCATTTACTTTTCAAATGAATACCAGATAAGTTAGTGCATTTTATAATCAGCCTGTTTTCCAGTGAGTGCTGTCATTACATACCAATTTCTTTTAGAAGTGCTTCCTAAGAAACATTAAATACTTACAAATAAGGATCTGTCCATCACTGGCAGCAATCCTATTTGAGCAGCGTTAGGCAACTCGGGCAGGTTGCGTGCCCTCCCTTTGATGGTTGTGTGCACGACTTCTCTGGCCAACGCGTGCGGCTGCCACCCCTGTTAAACCCTGCTCGTTAGCTGCCCGATGGGCTCCGCTCCCCACCGGGCTCCACGCAAACACCCTGCCCATTTGCAAACACCCTGCCAGTTTGCAAACACCCTGCCCGGCCAACGCGTGCCCTTGCCTTGCTGCTTGTGGGGTGACCCGCTTTCAATCTAAAGAGTGATATTTTATTTTATTTTATTTTTATTTAGGTAGCATCACCACCTTCTCTGAAAAACAGAGCTGGGTCCACAGCCCGCAGAAGGACACGTCTGAAAGGAGCCTGGTTTCAAAGGGAAGAGCTGCCCAAGGCTCAGGGAAGGCCCATAGCAAAGGCTGAGCCAACTGGTCCCGCCGATGGAGGTGCGTCTGGTGCGCAGGTGTTGCAGTCGTACACAGGAACATCCCTGGCTTTAACTAGCCAGATTTTCCATCAGCAGGTATGAGAAGAAAGAGCATTTTATCATTCGGAGGCGTAGCTGCCCACGGTCAGGAGGTATCCCTTGACTCCCGACCTGCAGGGTGGCACGGCATGGGGACGTCCTTTCCCAGGGCCGGGGCGGCAGTACAGCACCGTCACCCTGCACCCCAGAGCCACCCCGGGGCAGGGCTGTCCCGCTGCCCTGCGCCTGCTTTCTTCCCTGAGCGATCCCTGCCTTTAGCCTATTTCTAGCACTCATCATCAAGAAACACAGATCACTTGCGGGGGGAAAAACAATAGGAAAGAACAGTATTTAATAAGGTTTTCAGACACTGTGTTTGTTGCAAATAACAACGGATGCAGAGAAAAAGCAAGGAGCGTTAAGAAAAGACAATGTGGGGTAGCAGGAGCTAGCCCAGAGAAACTTCCCTGGGGGCCTGATTCTGACCGGCTTGAAGATGCTGACAAGTTTGCTGTTTACCTAAATGAGAGCAAAACTGGCCAGATGTTTGTTAACTATGAACTAAGAAGATATAGTAGGATTTAAAATTGAGCTTTTTGTAAAAGAAATATATTTTAAATTAACTCAGGCTTTCTCCTTTAAGAAAAAAAAAAATTCCCTGTATTCCAGTGGTCAGATTTCAGATTGCTTATATACAAATACTGGTCCAGATTTATAAACAGAGACAAGACAGCCCTGAGAGTTTATCAGCTTTGTGTGTGTTAACCTGCACACACAGACCTAGCGGATTACACCAGGTTACTAACGGTGTGGCTCACTCCTTAATAAAAAGTTTAAAAGGCAACCTTGGACTAGGTGATGCATTTAGCTTTTCCAGTTTCAGGGGCTGCTGGCACCAGCTGCTGCTTCCCACGTCTTCCACCTACACCAGGAACCTGCAGGCTCCTGCAAAGGCCTCTGTCGGAAGCCTTGCTCACTGTTCAAAATCACCGCGGCAAAAGCGTTTTGCTGCCTTCAGTACCTGTTATTGAAAAGATCTGCAGGGCCGGGCCAAGGAGTTGATGGAATTTTAATATTCTGATGCACTTTTTCACTGCGGGAAGGTGCTGTTGGCCGTGGGCTTTGGGAAAGCCCATGGGTTTTGGGAAAGCCCGAGGGTTTTGGGACAGCCCACTGCTGCAAGGAGAAAAAACCCAGGTCCCTGTTTTCCCATCTGTATTTACAGTCCCATGCTGGTGCTATCCATGAGTTTTTCCTGCCAGTCATTTGTATTGCTTGATCCCTAGGCTTTGGCCAGCCTCGGGCCAGGTTCGATGGCTGACTGAAGGCATGACCTGTTTTTACTCCCCGGTGGGTGCCGGCCGCAGCCTGCCGGAACAGGCAGGGCAGGCAGGGCTCTTCAGCAAGCACTGCTGAGGCACCGTGAGCTTAGCTTTGCTGCGCTGCCCTGGGCTTAGCAGGTTATTCCTAACGAGCAACAAGCTGACGACCCCACTTAGATACATCCTTCAACTCCATCCGCTCGGACATGTCAGCAGAGCTGGCAGCACCAGCAAGGACGATGTCGGTGACCGTGGATAGGGTGCTGGACAGCAATTATTTTGCTTTTCTGTTCTGGTGTGACTCGAGGAGCCCCGCACGCTTTGGTACCCAACGCACAGTGAAAGCGCAGCCGCTGACGTGGGGATCTCGCTGCCATGGACCCCGTGTCGCCTCCCCAGACTCCCTCTGACCTCGGCAGCACGCAGGCAGGGTCCGCTCCTGCCTGTCCGGGGCGGGTCTGCCCCTCCGCACGGGTTTGCAAACACCCCGTTGTTGGACAAACTGGGAGCTGCAGGATGTTTTACCCTGGTTCACTTTGGCGCTTTATAAAATGCCTTTTATTAAAATGAGGGGAAAAAAAATCAATGCAACTACACATCAAAAACAAACAAACCTCTGTTTTAGCAATTTTAAAGCAATCCATCAGAAGCCAATGAAGGCCAGGTTATTTAAATGATAAAGAACAGGGAATGAATGCATACCATTGTCTCTCCTGCTTTTTCCAAGGTGATCTGGGTTAAAACTGTGCTGTCAGGGTTAATTTTGAGCTGCTTTTCTTTTAAAAATAGTTTTTTCCTTATTGACACGGGGGCTGATTTATGTAATATCCATAATAATTCCCAGATTTCTGTAGATTACAAGGTTATCCCTATGAATGGCTCTGCTGGCAGGGGGACGGGGTCTTCCCCAGCGCAGGCTTCGATCCCGGCCTCCTGCCCCGCACCGATGGGGAGAGCAGGGTCCGGCCATCGCCGTTCGCTCTCCCACTCCCCTGGCACCTGCGGCTCTTCACTTCCCTCTTTAGTTAAGGATGCTTAATACACAGCGCTCTGGGTGCAATTAAAAACAAATAAAATGACGGCATGGAAAAGTGCAGCCCTGCTCTTTCCTTCCACTGTTTCCCCTTCTCTGTCTGGTTTTTGGGTCACCTTTTCAGCCCCCCCGCGGGGACTGTTTCTGGGGACCACCAGCACCAACCCCGCAGGAGCCCAGACCTGCTGCCCTCCTTCTGTCCCCCCTGCGTGGGAGGAGCAGGCGCCATCCTACGCACGTAGGGGGTCATGTCCGTGCACACGAGCCTGGAGGTGCCATGGGGTCTCTCCTGTCCCTGTCAGTAGTTTAATAAACCAGCTGAAGAAGAGACCAGATCAAGGTCCAGCTCTCCCAAAACAGGTCTCCCAAGCCTGAAAGACCGAGTCCTGGGGACGGGGAGCGATGCCTGCCGCCCTACCAGCCCTGAGCGGCAGCAAAACAAGGCTCTGACCCGTGAACGTCCTGAGATTTGAAATGGAGGTTTCCTCGTGTGTCAGTGCAGGGGCACCAGGCGCAGGAGTAGGGGACAAGACCAAGGGTGGGATGCCAGCAGCCAAGGCAGGCGAGGGAAGGTGCTTCTCTGCACTGCTGCCTCCCGTGCGTGCATGCATGCAGGACCAAAGAAAGCCTTTGGGAAGGTTTGTTACCTTGGGCTTGGCTGCTCCAGATTAGTTATCTCTCCATACTTATATTTTTTTCCTCCCCTCCTTGGGTTTCCCGCTGCTTCCTCCCTCCCCAGCACTTCAAAGTCCCGCTGTCTTTCCAGGCACTTTACCACGTCCTTGTTATCCGGACGTGAACTCCCCTAAGCTGCTCCGTTGTCCGCTGCCGTGCGTGTGGGCAATCACAAATTTATGATGATGCCGAGACTTTGGGGGGGAGAAAGGCGAGCGCATTTCTGCCACAAACTGCTGCTTTCAGGGATCATTCCACTCGACTGGCTGAGAAGAAAACTGCTCTGATAGAAACTATGTTATAATAGTTGGGAACTGGATGACAATGCCCTACCGACGGAGCTGATTTATTCTAATATGCCAGCGCGGGGAATTGGTATGCACCAAAGCAGAAAATGGAGCTGGCTTTTCAGAAGTGTTTAAAATCAAGCAGCTCTGGAGTCACCAACCGATTATTTAGGTAATCTTTCAGCGGCCAAGCAATCCCATTTCATTAAGGGCGGTGCTATTCTGCAAAGCAAATATTGCAGATGATCAAAATGAAGCTGCCTCTCTCCCATCGCTCCCATTAAACTTTAACTTTGCTTATCAGCTCCCTGCAAGGAAGCGATGTAAAGGTGCCGGTGCTACACAGGAGTACCTGGGAGCGACTCGGGGGAGAAAGTGGGGAAGTTTAAGAGCAGTGGCCTGAGTGATAATGAGAGGAATGACATATGTTACGGATTTACTCAGAAATTAAGAACATCTGCCTAGGTTTGCTTTAGGAAAAACAGAAATGAGGGGGCTGCGTGAAAGCGAGGGCTGGGCATCGCTGCCCGTGCTCGGGGCGAGGGACGCGAGAGTGGCGTGGGGTGACACAGGCACCGAAGGAGCGGTACTAGAATAAACCCAGCTCACCATGTCTGGGTGTTAGACATGGGCACCCCCTGCACGCACCCGTACCTCTGCATCTGTATGGCTGCAGTGCAAGCGCGTGCACCCCCTCGCTCTTCAATGTCTGTATCCCGTAGGTGGGCACGTAACATGATATTACTGATGTGTTATGGGGCAGCATGTATAATTTGTGCGCACATTTGCTTTTCCCCAGGACTTTTACCCCAGTGGAGACACAAGGCCTGGCAGAAGAGTGGCTGCTTGTGGCGGGCAGCGACTCCAAAGGCGTTAGCAAGGACAAGCTGCTCTGCTCGCTGGGAAGGGGAGAGGAGCTGCTGCCGGCTCAGCATCCACCCCCAGCACACGTTCTTGGGACATGTTTCTGGTGCACACGTCTCATTCTCAGAGGTGCCATGCCACTACCTCACACCGGCTTATTCTGTAAGGGAAAAAATAACCCCACTTGTGCAGGGAACAGCACTCCCCCATCCTCCGGGGCATGGCTTACAGCTGCCCACTGCTCTGGGAGCAGCAGAGGAGGGACGGGCAGCAGGCGGGAGGAACGGCTGCCAGTCCAGAGCGGCATTAGTTCCCACAGACAGGTCTCAGCTGGGAAGAGTGATCTCCAGCCCAGGTAATTTCTCAATCTCTTACCTTGGTTATTTTGAGGGAAGGGGATAGCACAGGGTTTAAAAGCAAGCCTGAGCACTGCTGATGTTGCTACCAAAGGAAAAAGAAGCGAGGGAGCTGAGAAGTGCTGTCATGAAGAGCTGAGCGGGGACGACGCATGATGGTATGTGCTGGGAAGGGCTTCTCGGGCTGAGGGGTGTCAAGGAGACATCCTGGAAGGGCTGGATGTCAGGTTTTGTTCAGGGGAGGTTTGCCATAATACGTTTTGACGGGTTTGAAATTGGTCCTACGGAGGCCAACAATGAGGGCGAGGAGAAAATCCCCTCCCCAGGCACCCACGTGCTGGCAGTGACCTGCCGCCCGGCCAATGTGGGGAGATAAGCGCTGCCAAGCTGTCACTCTTCCTGGCCGCATCCGCAGTTATTTCCAGTTATTTCGGCTTAGCAGCGAGAAGAGCCGGGGCTGCACCTCACGGGACTGGCTGCCAGTGGGAGGGGTCTCCGCCCTGGGGGAATTTAGAGAATTGGTTTAATTCTGGGTCTCCGATTTGGTTTTCTAGTGGAGGAGGTGAAGGTCATCGTGCAACCGGCCAGTCCGTGGGACCTCCCAAAGGCAGTGCATTGCCCGGCGCAGTAAACATCTTCCAGTTACTCCCGACAGCATCCCAACTGGATGCCATTTTGCAAAGCGATGTTTTACAATTATTCGGACACCAATTCACCCGGACACTAAAAAGCAATTATTGCATAGTTTTTTGTTACTCCGTTTTCCCCGGCGTACTTTGTGCAGCTGGAGTTGACTTACGCGATAAATGGACGAGGTTCAAAAATATGACTCCTCTGAACTTTTTAACCTTACACGAAAGGGAGGAATTCTAAGAGCAATGGATAAAATTCAATTAACTGAGATGACAGAAAATAATCTACTAAGCGAATACATCAGGCAATTGGAAGCTTTCATACCTTTCAAAAAGGAAATAACCTATTTCTTTCCTTGTTATCTAATGACACAGGAGTTTATTTCTCTGGAAGCAGTTACAAATCTACCTAATGGGGCCTAAATGCTGTTGCCAGGCAATTAGGGGTTTATTGTGTGGCTAATTCTTTCATTTCCGTCGCTGGTGATTGTCATTACAAAACGTGGGACTCGTGAGCTGTCTCCTCGGCCGAGAACCTGTGTTTACACATAGGCACATGCGTGTGCACCTGTGTATATGTCCACGCGTGTATGCACACATACAGCTCTGTGTGTCTGGATGTGCACATTTGCATGGCCGTGGTTTACAGTGAGCGACGTGGCTCGTGCATCGCCTTTCGAACCGCCTGTTCCCCTGCCCGTAATGGTTAGCCCTGTCCGTAAGGCTGCCCACAACGTCCTTCCCACACCTGCGTCGCGGAAACATTGGGTTCCCCATGCACCACTGCCTCTATCGCAGCAGGGGAAAATAGAGGAGGGAGGGCGCAGGCTCTGTGCTTGGTGCACGGTGCCCGCAGCCCCCGGCACCGGGGACACGCCTGGCCACCGGCTGCGGCAGATTTTCAGGAGGAAGGGGCTCCATTTCTTTCCCCCAACTGACTTCTGTGTTTGTCACCGCAGCCAACGGTGCAAACAACTGCAGAGGCCTGGCACACACGCTCAGTTTCATCCCCTCCTCGCTTGTTATCCGTCTTGCAAACTGCCCGCCTTGGGCCCCAAACCTCAGCTCTGTCTCCAGAGGCTGGTGGGGATGGCAGGCAGCTTGGCCGGAGGGCTGGGACAGCACGCGTTGTCCCTCGCCCGTCCCTGCCTCCTTCGGAGCGGTGCGGGCTGCTTGCTCCAGAGCCCATGCTGGTCCCCTCTAGGGAGAAGGAGCAGAGGGGCGCTGCGGGAGCTTTCCGGGGGAAGGTGCTGTCTGTGACTTTACAGCCAGAAATTATTTGAATTTTTCTCACTGAAATGTTTTATTTTGCTGAAAAATAAGTGTTGGGCAAACTGGACATTTTCAGGGAGCAAACTTGCGCAGGGCTCCGCACACACATGGCTCCTGCAGAGGGGCATCGCCGGCTCCTGAGCAGCAGGGGCCAGGGCTGGGGTGGGCTCTGCAGCCCCCAGCCCCCTGCAAAGAGGGGAGAAACCCTTCCTGGCAGTGGGGAGGTGCAGCGTGCCTGGCGGTGCCAAGCCTCTGCGAGTGCTGGGGCTTGGTGAACCTGGCTGGGACGCCGCGGTGGGGAGCAGACGACGCTGGTGGCGGCACCTTCCCTGGCCCTTTGCAGTTCGGGTGCCGCTGTCCTCCCCACGCCACATCCAGCGGCACGGGCTGCTCCCCGCAGCCCTCCGTGGATCTGCCAGCTGGGGGCACGCTGAGACAGTGGGAGAGCCGTCGCCGCGCCGCACACTCCCACCGCTGCCGTGGGCGCTCGCCGCCAGCATCCCCCTGCTTCGCCAAGCCCCAGCTGAGGCATCCTTCCTCAGAGCATCCCCTGCCTGCGCCGCCCAGCGTTAGACCGCACGCTGCTGGGCTGTTTTCTCTTTCTTAATGATACTACCACCCAGTTCCCCTGTAAGTTGCTCTGGCAATAATTAGGGGTTGCTAATTAAAAATACCAACGGGGTACAAGCTTTGGCTGAAATACGGTGTTTGGCCTTTCAAGGGAACGCTGCTACAGCTGCAAACTGGCCGTTTCCTGCTGAAACGCTTCCAGCCGAAAGACCTAAAAGGCAGAGCTTTAGGAAGATGAGCTTTTCTGGTGGGCAGCAATGAGACCACAAATTGGTGAAGGAGCAAAATGCAATCAGTGCAGTGCACCGGAGCGAGCAGGGGGAGGACGGGACACGGGACCCGACACCCACCTGTGCCTGCTGCACCGCACTGCAGCCCAGCGGCGCGGGAAGCGCCGGTTTTGCAGATCTGAGCTCAGGCCCTGTCCCAGCACTCGCTGGCTCAGCCCGTGCCAGGCGTGAAGCCCCTCACCAAGGTGGCAGGCCAGCCCCCAGGCTAGGAAGAGGGACACTACTCCACGGTTCCAGCCCCACCATGCCTTCCAGGTGGGAAGGAGGAGGTGGGTGCATGGCTGGGGGGGCTGGGGGTCTCTAGCTCAGGTGTAATTCAGTCCCAGGTGAGCATCAGCAGGTGCAAATGGCAAAGTTATTTAAGCCAGCCCGGCTGGCAGGGCTGGGCTAGTCTGAGCCCCTTTCCTGGGGGTAATGTGGCTGTTGTGACCCCACCTGGGGCTCCTGGGGACTGTGGAGCTGCAGAACCGTGCTGCTGTGTTTTGTAGAAGGTAGGGGAACAAGCCAGCAGGGCTTTTGCTGGGAGGCTCCAGCAGGCTTCAGGGAGCGTGTGAGCACTGGAAGGTGCTGCTGGTGCCGGGAAGCTGCATCAGCAAAGGGCAGGAGGGTTTGCGGCGGTGCTGGGAGCCGGGATGAGTGTAGCAGCTCAGATGTGAGGAATGGCAAGCCCTGCTCCTTAATCCAGCGTGCGCGTACGTGGCTGAGCAAGCTCTGGAGGCAGAGCACGTGTCCCTCGCGCGTTGGAGGCAGCAGGAGCCCTGGGCTAGAAGCTGGTTAGAGGCTCTACTCGAGCTGCTGTCCGTGGGTACTGGTGAGGTCCCTCCCGCACCCAGCCCCTGTGCAGAGCGCTTCTTGGCTGGCCTTCAGCACCGGGTTGGCCACCGCTGCTAGAGACATGCGATGGCAAAAGTAGACACAAGTTTTGCAAAATAAGCTCGAGGAGGGGGAAAAAAGCCCTCCGGCTGCAGCCAGCCAGGCCTCCTCTCCAGATGCTGAGGTTGTTCTCACAGGTGGCAACGTGGAGCTCTGATGTCCCCTCAGGGTTCCTTGCAGCTGCCCAGCGATGGTGGTGCTAACCTTGGCCATGCCTGGGCTGGATCTGTCCCCCGCGGCTGGCCGTGCCTCCCCGGGAGCCGGCGGCAGGGCTCAGCACGGGGGGAGCAGCAGCCGGAGCCCCCGGGCGCCGGTGAGGAGAGCACGATGCTGCGATAACGGGCTTGCCTTATCGCCTTGGAGTGAGCTGTATTGTGGAGGAGAGAGCCCGTCAGCGGTACGGAGGACTGAAATAACAACCGTTATCTCGTCATCTATTGACTGTCTTCTGTGGCTTACCGTTCTAAAAGGTGAGAGTGCTGTTTGAGGAATTAATGTAGCTACACGGAGGTATTTAAGGCCAGGGTTGCTATTACCAGTTGGGAAGGGCTGCGTTAATGAGACGATACTGCAGCAGCATGGGGAGGGGGAAGGCGATGCCCGGGAGCACATGCAAGGGGAATGAGCTGTTTCGGAGAGGCTTCGAGGACTCTGCTTTGCTTGCCTGCTGGTGCCGCTAATGACAGTGAAGTGCTTCCTCTCCTGGCGGCATCCAGGATTTGGGAGCCGGGGCTTATGGCATTTAAAAAAAAAAAAATAGTAACTCTGAGACACTTAGGCTATTTTTTTTTTTTATTTGCTGCCTGGTTTGCTGTTCAGGACTTTAGCATCCTTGCACACGCTAGCAATTTTCACTTTAAAGAGGAAAGAAAAGCTGAGTTTCTCAGGAAGGCCTGCTCCAGCAGCTGGGGATTTTGGGAAAGCCGACAAAACCCCAACAAACCTCATCACCCAGAGGGTGGGGTGAATTTAAGGGATGCTTGTGTGAGCCCCCCTCGGGAAGGCGGCTCCGGGAAGGAAGAGCAGGGCAGGGCAGTGGCAACCCAGGTTTTCAAAGCCACGTAAGATCCATCCGTGGCTCAGGGATGCCACGTGTGAATTCACAGACTTAACCCGCCCTCCTCCTTCCCCACTTCTGCACATATGTTTTTATCTCCTAATGACAGGCTGCCGTATGTATAGGGGCATTTAAAACACATGGAGCTGACCCTGCAAACCTTTTCCAGGGCAGGGAGGGTTTGCCAAGTTCAGGGCCCACGTTATTGACAATGATGATTGAAAATAATCCTCTAAGTCAGTATTAGGGTCAGGCGTTCTGTGTAAATCTTTATTTAGGCACCAGAGATGTCTCCTTTTCAATGCCATAGGCTGTAACAGCTCCTTCATAAAGTAAATGCATAGGGACTGTTAAATCACTGGATTATAAGGCTGTCACCCATGCATACTGAGTCTGCTTAGTCTAAACCTTCCTGAAACTTTCATTAAAAAATGAATATAAATGTTCAACGCATTTGTAACCCACCGAACCGAGCTGTTTAAAATACGGCTTTGCCCCAGCACAACGCCACCGGGCACCCCGGGGCCCAGCCAGCACCGCAGGACCCCTGAGCATCCTCCGGCTGGTTTTGACCCGAGGTGGATTGGTGTCCGAGAACAGCAATGACAAAAGTTCAAAGTCGGCTGGGCATTAAAGTATTTTTAATTAAATAGACGTGAACAAATCCAAAAGTATTACCGGAGGTCCAGGCAGCAGCTTTAAAGCTGTCGTATCGGTCTAAAACTCTGGGTTCTGAATTTGAATCTAGAGCGATTTTTTTTTTCTCCGGGTGAGCGGGACCATAAGCCTCGACTCCCAGGGTGATGGTTTTGGAGTCGCTTTGCAGAGCAGGTCCCCTTTGGTCATCTTCTGCAAGCAGGGAGGACGTGGAGGCTCTTCCCAGGGAGGTGGTGTTGCAGCGGTGGGAGCAGAGCCCCTCCAGCTGCCCTGGGTGAGCGCAGCCAAGGACCGCAGCAGGTCCCAGCGGCGTCCCCTTGTCCCCAGCAATCGGCACGTGCTGCCGGCATCTTCCGCAGCTGGATGGCATGGGCGATGCCATCCACAGGCTGGGCTCTGCCAGAAGTGGTGTGTGGCCGTGGCGGAGGCTCCGTGGGTGTCACACATCTCCCCTGCCACGGAGAAAGTGTTGTCAGCCTCCCACCCAGGCCCTGACCCCAGGGGCATCCTCCGCTGGCGCTTCCCCAGATCAGCTCTCGTGAGCAGGGGATGCTGCTGACCTCTGCAGAAGAAAACGGCTGTTAGGGTGAAATCTGCACCCCCTAAAACGCCGGGGTCTGGCAGGGAGGGTGTATCGCCCTCCTGCAGCGCCCGCTCTCGCAGCGGGGACCGGCCCCCCATCTCCCACCGGGTTTTCCCCCCCAGATCAGCAGAGCCGTGCGAGTTTGAGACGCGCTACATCGCACGGCTTTCAAAGAGCACTTGCAATCTCCTTATCGGTTGCAAACATTTAATACGCCCAGGTAAATTAAGAGTGTGCTTAATTTCTTATCGTACTTTTCACTTCTTATTTTTTATTGAGGAACTTTCTTTTGTGGGGAATTTTTGTTTTGTGTTCTTTTGTTGTGTCAGTCTGCTGATAAAAGCGTGTCGTGGATTGCATTGTGCTGTTAATTTTCCTTTTGGTATGCTTGCTACAATGACTTATTTTGTGTCTGATATATTAGTTATCCAATTTTTGTAAGCTGATTTTAAATATGTTACTACACAAACTCTTTTTACAGCCTGTGCAGCTTTTGATTATGAATGAGTGCAGATATACACGCAGGAGTATTATTTATATAAAATATATAAGCAGGGAGAATCTTCATAAATCACAAAATGCTATTATCCTCGGGGTTCATGACAGCCATATCTTTTTTTACGGAAAACCAGAATACATTAAACACCCCAGGCATTCGAAAGGGACATTTCAAAAACTGTACAATTGCTCTATTTATTCCATTCGTTTAGTAGGTAGCATTTAATATCTAAAGTCTGTTTTACACAAATAAATCTTAAAATTAAGATTTAAGTAAGAATTTATTGAGGGAAGCTACTGTATCTGCCTGTAGTAATATTATGGTTTATGACCTAAGGAATACGGTAATAAAAAAAAGCAAGCTTCAGATGGGCAGGGTTTAATCCTGGAGGGAGAGCTTTCAGAAAGCTATTTTACATAAGGCTCCGCTGGTGATCTCGTGCCTGTTTGGCAGTATCTGCGTGTGTGTGGGCACGCACGGAGCCCCCCTCGCCGAGAGGCTCTGCCGAGGCTGTGCCTGGACCGGGATGCTGCAGGAGGACCGGGATGCTGCGGGAGGACCGGGATGCTGCAGGAGGAGCATCGCTGTCCTGCGGTGGCACCTCACTAGATCCGTTACAGAGAACCCTGGCTTGGGTTGCACTAATCAATAGCTGTGCCTAACAGTTTACTATACCGTTTAATTAAACAAATTTACCTTTTGAAGGAAAATCCATTGCAAGCAATTTAAATTCTGGTGTATTGCAACCTTTTTTGAGGTTACTAGTGCTTTTAACCACTGTCTAAAGTGCATACAGTGTTAATTAGCATATTTAGGATTAAGTAGATTTACCATGCAGTAATCATTCTCTAATTCAGTAAGAACTATCTCTGGTGAATAGTGGACACTAATGACAGTTGCAAGAGCTTAGATATTACATAATCACTAATTACATTCTCCACAATTAGCGGAGTCTCCTCAATATGAATCGCTAATGGCTGATTCGTGTCAGCAGCCTGTTCTGGCTGTAAAGAAATATAAACAGTCTGCATAATTTTCTGATGGTATTAGCATAGGGAAGGAGGTTATTAATGAAGGTGGGAGGCCGGGAGGAGCGCTGATGGATGAGGTGAGCCCAAAGACGGCGTCACCCTGCCGTACCCTGCCTTGATATACACCTGCGCGTCATGATGAACGACGCCGGTGATGCTGCCTCTCGCTTCTAGTCTCTCGGCTCCCTTCAGGCGTTCGGAGGATAAAACTGGCACCTAACGGGCCTCTGCGGGAGCCTGGGGGGCCGTTTAATTCAGCACTGGGTCAAGGGGTGCAGAACCGGCTCCTGCACCCAAACCTTCAGTCTTCAGGGATCTTGGGCTCGGTGTGTTGGTGAATAGTTGGGAGCGACGCGCAGCCTGCTGTGGCAAAAATAGAGAAAGACCCACTGACATGAAAGCGCCGGTTCGTTTATTTTGGGTTTTTTTCCCACTGCTCAGTCTTTGGACAATAAAAATGCAATGGTTTCTTGCACTACTGTATTTAGCAATTCCTTACTTTTAACCATTTTCTAAAACTATGAAAAAATAAAAAGGCTGAATTTTGCATTTACCCCCACCTTGCATGATAAAGCTGACTACACGGGGAGAGGACCTTTCTTATTAGTTGAACATGACAAAGGTTTGGACAAAAGTGAGGTGGCAGGCAGGCTTCACTTCTTTAAAGAAATAAATCTTTGCTCAATTGATTTTTTAGTGATGTTTGGATCTGGTCCACGGCTTCTTACAAGCAGAATTTAGCCTCCCACGTTTGTTGCGTGATTAAAATGAGGAATAGTGGTATTAAGCCAGTGGAATTGCTTTGGACAAATCCCAAACTGGAGGCCAGCATTGGGCCCCTATACCTTTAGGTATTAGGTATTTTAAATTAAGATTGCATGTGGTTTTAAAAGGCATTGTCAGAGCAAAAGCAATTCAACAAAAGGCAATGTATCTGGCGACTACTCTTCTGCCTGCCAAGTGCTCTTCTCCGCGAGTGCGTTGTAGGGATGGCAGATTACATCTTCTGAATATTTTTGTCTGTTGCTTGGTTCATTTTCATAATAATAACTCGCATCCTTCTATATCCTTTCATGTTGAAGGGTTGCAAACTATCGTACAAACAGACCCACTCCTGAGACGCAGCCACCTCCGAGGGGAAAGACGACAGCTTTCGGGGAGTGGGAAGCGGCCGCCCCAGAGGGGGTGCAGGGGGACAGCGAGCGCAGTGGCCCCTGGACGGGGTGCCAAGGGGCTGCTGGGGAGCCCCTGTCAGCAGCGCGCCCCACCTCATACCACCAGCGTATACCTCGGCGTGGAGAACGCCGGAGCCTGCGGGTCCCTGTCCTGCCCGTGCTCCGGGGCGGGGGGGGCGGGTGAACCCGCAAAGGGGGCTGAGCTACCAGCAAGCCCTGCGCTCACAGCTGGGGCAGCACTTGGGGTTGGGGTGGGGGGGATCCACAGCATAAATAGCCCTTCTTGTGTATGAACCATTCTGGATCGGTGGAAGTAAGGGCTTTGCGGCAGTGTCAAACGGGAGCAACGCGCGCTGAAGCATCCTCTGCTGCTTCCCCCGTCAGTTAGAAACGGGTTGCAGACAGAGCCTCCGCTCGTCCTTGTTTCAAAACAAGGCCCAAAATAATGTTTCTCTGGCGGCAGAAAAACGGCTAGCTGCTTATTCAGATCCGTGCACGTCATTGCTAATGTGCCTTAGATAACGAGTCGTTAACTAGCGGTCGTGTCCCAACAGCAACACTTCAAAGGCCTGAAAACCTTTGCGAGGCTGCTGGGCTGCCTCTGCCCCAGCAAACAAGTTGCTCTGCTCAGTTTCACACAACACCAGGTAGGATTTTGAAAGGGCTTGTAAGATTTTTACTGTTATTTCCCCACAGCTAGGATGGCAGAGCGTTCATATTCGAGTCTGAAAATATTGACCTTTAAGTGCCTTGTCTAGAAACTCCATTTTTTATCTTCCCGGGGCCGGCGGCTGGGCTGATGTGAATTAAGGCCAGCCCAGTGAGCAACAGCAGCGGAGGACGAGGCCAGCAGGCTTGCTGCTAAATGTGCTTGGGAAGAGCAATTAAAGGGTGCAGATGCAGAGTGGTAAGCGTTGTTTTTGGTTGCGGATTTTTCAAAACCACGCTTTCGGTGTCGCTGATATTTTTTCCAGTGTTTTGACCCAGCTAGCGACAGCCGAGCGCCGTGCGTGCCCTCCCCGCCGCTGGCGTTCGGAGCCTCCTGACTCCTCCAGGACCGGTGCTGGGGGGCTGGAGATTAAGCGCAGACCCTGGCGCGGGGTGGCATTTCCATAAGTGCTGTTTGTGAAGGCAGGTGCTATTCCTTACATTATTGCCAGAACATTTAAATCTTAATGACTGGCATTGTTGTCTCAAAGACGGTGTTTTTCCTGCTGAGAAACTGCATTAGATTGGAGAAACGGAGCTCATTTCCATTCACTCAGCAGTCTCTCTAGAAATGACATGCAGTGCTTGAAACTGTTTATTTCCAAATTCAGGCCTCCTCCGCATCAGTCATCAGCTTCAATTACCAGTTTTCCAGAGCCGAGCCATCAGGCAGTCTGACACGAGGGTCCAACCTAATTCCCACCTTCTCCAAAGTCAAGAGCATAATGTGCAGATGAAAAGGTGGAAAATAGCCTGGACTTCATTAGCATGCAGAGCCCGGCTGTTCATTTGCTTGCTGCGAATGGAAGTTCTGACACTCGGCGCCTTCTGCAATATGAGAAAAGTCCTCTTCAGAGTATATGATGTCCTTACCAGCCAGGAAAGGTCATCAAAAAGGCAGGCGCTGACCTTGCTCCCTGCTCTTCATGACTAGTTTATTGATTCCAGGAACACCTCATTACATGCCGGATCAACATATTATTGCCATGTTCAGCGGCTGAATTGTTTACAAGTGTCTTTATAACCAGCAAAAGCCTTCCGGATGATGCATGACTACACTCATTTGGATGTGACCTGCCAATTATATGTTATCCGATATGGTGCTGTGTGTCTTGATCCCTGACCGGGCCCGCTGCCCTGCATCAGCACGGGCCCATTTACTACTTCTTTCTAACCGCTCTTTGGGAAAGTGTCCATTAGCCTGTCAGTCTGTAAATATTTTATTTTTTTTACCTCTGCTGCAGGCAACGCGAGCGTTATTGCTCTGTCATTTGCTATGCATGAGGTTCATAATCAGTTGGGGGAAGAGGGTTGGTTTTTTTTTTTTTATGGCAGCGTCTGATAACCCACCCAATTTGCAGTCAGTATGCATGGCGAGCGGTGCGACTTGTTACAGAGCCGCGTGCCGGCCCTGCGAGAGAGACCTGTCATATTTTATTCAGGCGCGAGCACTGCGAGGCCGGTGATTTATTTGCGGGAGGGAAGGCAGGAGCAAACCCCCCTCCCCAGCCTCTCCCTCCCCTGCCTCTAAAGGTCCAATAACTTACCACCCAGCAAATGCATTTTCCTCTTCTACATATTTTTCTGTGGTTTGCATTCTCATTCGCTTAATATATTGCGATGCATTATTTATCCTCGGTCTACAGCCGGGTGACTTGGTGTAGTTTACACGCACGTAGACACAAGCATTTAAAAAATAAATCACGGGGCACGACTACTATTTTAATCTCTCATTACAGACACTTCTACGGCTCAATAAAAAAAAAGAGCGGCACAGCAACTCGATTAGCAAGTCTGTAAAGAGAGATTGCTCCAAAAAGTGGCACGGAGAAAGCGGCTCACCTGCGCCCATTGGCACAGACTTGATTTGCCTTTTTTACTGCCCCTGCTGCCGGTTGTCAACAGCCTTTGGTGATGGCACGGACGGGTGTGCAAATGGCACGTGGTGCCAGCAGTACTGCTCGGAGGACTTGCTCCCTGTGCAGTTCCTTGGCGTTCGGTTTGGCACTGAAGAGGGGGCGCCTGTGTTTTCCGGCACCCCCAGCCCAGCCGCTCACGGGGTAAAGGCTGGAGGCTGGGGATAGTTGCCCTCCTCCGCTGGCGGAGGTGATTTTTCTTGACGTTTGACTTCCGCGTGCAACCAGAAGCGAATGTGAAGGGCCTCGTGTGCGCGTGAAATGGGAGGAGCACGGGTGCGGGAGGGACCTGTGGGGCCGGGAGCAGGCGGAGGTCTGACACCTGGGATAAGGTCCGATACCTTAAACACAAATGAGATGAGCATTTGCTTAAATTTGTCTCTTTTTTGGGGAAATACTTGAGAGTGAACCCAAAGCTACGCAAAAGAGCCGTTGGGTGTTTGCCCGCCTGGGGATGCTCTCCTGAACCAGACCCGCAGTGACCTTACATTGATTTTGGTTTTTTGAGCTGGTGCAGAATCGTTGAGCTGTGTGAGTGAGAGGCAATGTGTCCCCACGGTATCTTATCTCACGGTGTGTCCCTGCAGCATCTTATCCCGCCTTTACAGGGTATGAGTACTGGGTTAAAAAAAAAACCAAAAAAAAACCCACAAAGAAAAAAAATCCCACAGCACCTGAAGCTGTTTGGCAGCTTGTTTATTTTGTATCTGCACCTTACAGCTGGTTTTCTTGAAAAGTATTTCCTATTTGAATTAGCGATGGTACAAGAGTTGTGATGGAGCGTATTTGACCAGCATAGCAAAGTTGGTTTCTGCTCGATCGTCTCGAACAGGGAAGATGTGCGGGGGCTGCCAGCGTGTTGGTGCCTCTCAGAGGGGTTTCTGGAGGAGCTCGGGGACAGTTGTGCTCCTGGAGCCTGAGCATCACTGCCGACCTCTGGCTCCGGGTGCCCGGGGTGCATCACCCCTGAGATGCTGCAGGAAACTCCTCGCAGAGGTGGTGCATCCACGCAGCCACGGATCTGGCTGATGTGGCAGTGCCGGGATTTCCATGGGTTTTGTGGCCTGGCTGGAATAAGACAAAATTTATGCACGTATAGTGCTGTCTGCTCAAAGCTCTGCAAACATTAATTAAGTTGCCTAACACCGCTTGGCAAGCGTTAGTGTTGAAATCCTCTTGCTGTGGTTAAATTGAGGGACCAAAGGGGCTTAAGAGCTTCAAGGGTGAACCGACAGCAGCAAAGATGCAGGGTCTCCAGCGTCCTGGCTCTCAAGAACCAGCGTTGCATCTTCCCGATTTTAAAAACCGCCGTGCCAGGCCCGAGGCTGCCTTAAACCCCCGCCCCGTGCCATCAGAAGTGTATGAGGAGCTGGGGGATGCCCCTTGCTGGGGCGACAGAAAGCAGCTAGGGGTCTGGTTCCCTCCTTGCAACACGGAGCGTTTGGGTTTGGGGGCTGTAGAAGGGGGATTTGAATTTCTTAAAGCAGCCCACTTAGCTTCCAAAATAAAAATTGGGTTTCCATGTGTTTTTTTTAACTAGAGCTGTTGCAAAATACAGTCTCAGGTCAGAACAGCCTCAGGCTCTGGAGACAGCACAGTGCATTGATCTGAATCTGAATTTTGGAAAGGAGAAAAAAAAGCGCCATTTACTAGCAAATCCCTGGGTCTGAGCAGCCCTGAAGCTGCGGATGTTGAATATTCAAGGGGCTGATTCACCATGGTGAGCTGTGGGGTTTATGCCGGTGCGATGCCGCTGAATCCAGTGCCGCAGTTGGGTAACACCGTGCCCCAGCGTGGGTTGTCAACAGGAGGAATTGAGTCTGCGGCCGCTGAATCTCAGTGCGGGGTCTCCACCACGGCGCTGGGATCTGCCTCCCCCGGGTGAGGTACCAGGTAATTCGCCACTGGGGCCTGTCCCACACAACCGGCGAGGGTCGCGTTGAGTCTGGCGTTATTTATGCTGGGATGAGCCTGCAGTGGTTTATCAAGGCCCAGACATCCATCCGAATTTGGCACTTGATCCTTTCATTTCTGTTTATGTCACTATTTCTGGATTCCTATTCATCGTGTAAATTTTCTCTTTAAAAGGGAGAGAAAAATCAACTCCTCTTTATGACAGCAAACATGAAAGTTGCATGACTATGGAGAGGAGCGTTAACCTTTCCTTTAGCCTGAAGAACTTCATAATCTTTTTAAAATCAACTTTTTATTAATTTTGGAGTGATGCTTAATGCCTGAAGGAAGTGAGAAGCAGTGGCATCACCAGGGGAACTCTTTGCAACTTCTCATGTGCATCATTTAAGGTCACACCTGAACTGCACGTGCCTGTGGGCGCTGCGGGAATCGTGGCCTTGCCCCACTGCCCGGGTGGGGCCGTTTCCCCTGTTGCACTTGCGCACTGATGCCTTCAGCAGGGTCTGAACCGGCGAGTTTTCAGCCCCCCATGTCCCACCTTCAGCACTTTTTTGCCCTTTCGAAACTCAGCAGTGCCTCCTGCAGCGCTTAGGCTGGTTTTGGCCTCTCCCCGCTACCCCAACTGCTGTCAAAAGCTGTGGAATACAAAGATAGAGAAGGGCTCGTAGGAAGCAGCGGTGCACAGCGACTCGAGGCAGTCGAGCAGCAGCGTGTGACGGTGAGGGGAGCTGCCTGAGGCCACCGGCTCTGCCCTGGTCCTGCTGGGGTGAATTTCCGTCCTTTGGCGTGGCCTCTCGTAATGTTCCCATGCCCGCAGGCCAGCTGCAGCTTCTTCAGACGACACCACTGACTGCAAGTGGCTTGGAAACCAGCCCGCCGTTCGGAGCTCTCCCTGCAGCACATCGCTGCCAGGAGCCCGCCCTGCGCAGGCAGCACCCGCTGGGTGCTCGGGGCAGGCAGCGCGGCGGCGTTTTCGGGACTGGGTGCCGCAGCTCTGAGGGTCGGACAGGGCTTCCCTCGGGGCCGGGGGAGCAGAGGGGAGAAGCTGAACAACATCGGCAGATGCCACAGCACTACCCCTTGGTGGCCTCGCCAGGAGGCTCGTTAGGAGAAAAATGAGGTGGCCGCTGGATTTATTAACAGCACCCAGTGTGCAAATTTAATTTTCCTTCTTACTGCACTCTCCAGCAGAGTAATTGGACATACAGTCCAGGGCAGGGACAAAGGACAAGGTCAGTTATTTGTCTGGCAAATACAATTATACGTAGCTCTGAGGAGAGGTTCGGAAACCGCATTCCCTGGCTGTGTCTCGCCCTACGTAAAAATCACCCGCGTTCCTGGAGCACGAGCTGGGAACGTGCTCCCTGTGATCCATCCCAGGGGACGATCGCCTTCGCCAGCGCACGGCCAAAAAGCAAACCCGCAAGGTGTGTGAAGTGCGACTCTTCCTCAAGCAAATTTACCTCGGACGAACGCTCGTGGGTTTTGGGTGGAAATCACCCAGCTCTAATTGCCGCGATGCCCCTGCAGCGCCGTACAAGGAGCGCCATGCTCGCCGCAGCCCTGTCGCACGGCCGGGATTTTAGACCTCTGTGCTGAAGAATGTTTGCAGCATTTAAAGATGAATGCTAGGTACTCTCATTACAGTGCAGGGATGCTGAGCCTAGCACTTCTTATCAAGCCTACTCAAAACTTCGGTGTAGTTTTCAATTGCTTCGAGCACTTTTGCCGAGCGTGTTGCATTAACCAGAAAAAGGAATAGTTCTGTACATTCAATTTAGCCCCGTGAATGCAGGTGCTGGAATAGCAATTTTAAATGCAGCGCGGCCGCCGCGCTGGGAAGTCAATTTGTTTAAAAGACCAGCGGCAGGGCGGGAAGGATCCTGCTGGGCGGCCGGCACCCGCTCCTCAGCCCGCCCTGCTCCCGCTGCAAATGAAGGCGGCAGATTGCAATACGCTGGAACAAATTAGCCCTTCCATTCATCTTCATTAGCCACGCAGTTTCACTGGATCCGAGCTCACTACAAGTGGGTTCCCAATATCTATGTAAATCCCTCTCTTTCTACACATATTCACTCGCGTTTATTAACACGTACCAGAAGCAATGCTGAAAGTACAAGCCATGCAGAAGAGGAAATTAGTGAGGGCCGGCCGTGTCTGCGCAAGGTTATCGTCCTGATTACGCTGCGGAGAGCGGAGCTTTTGGGTATTACCCCTGTAATTATGGGTGTTGGTTGTGCATTAAATGCGTGCATTTAAAAACAAATCAGGCGAGTCTAGCGCTCTCACAGCGGTTTGATTCATCACCGTGGGTTGTATCAGAAGATGTGGTGGTTGGCCAACATGGAGTTGGACCCCTGCGTCCATGCTGGGATGGATGAAGGAGCCACCTCGGTTCCGTAAGACTGGATTTCCCCTGGAAATCAGTGGGTGGGAATCAGGGTGCCCTCCTTAGGCTGAGATTTGGATTTAGCCGGGCTACCTTCAGCCATTCCTCCTTTGAGGCCCCGGGCAGGGGGGACAGACAGGACTTCCAGAAAAACCTGTCCCCTTTCCCGTTTGTTGCGTAGGAAAGGAAGCAGCCGAGGGGCTGTAAATCCTGCGGCCAGGGAGGGGGCCCGTGCCGAAGCCCAGCAAGAGCTGTTCATCTCTCATTTGCGTGGGCACCCACGCTCGCCACAAAACCTTACCCAGAGCGACCGGAGATGAAGACCTGGAGCCCCGGAGGTGTGGGGGGAGGACCCCGGCCCCGCGGCAGCCCCGGCACGCAGCACGCTCTTTGCTCGGCGCGTGCGAGCCTCTCCAGCCCGGTGGGCTGCGGCCCCCTCCCGCACGCCGGCACCCCTGCACCTCAGCTGCAGCGGGGGCTTTTATTAATTACTGGTAATTACTTATTTTACATATTGTTATTGATGGTTTTTTGTTGCAAGTAGCTGATTCTGTTTAAGAGATAAGGAGGGAAAATGTCTGCCCGGGCAGCTAAATCACTGGAACAAGGCTACAAAGCCCCGACCGCACGTCGCAGACCTTGCCAAGTGTTTCAAAACTGAATAGTCATTGGGTTGGCAGATAATTCAGAAACTATTTGTATGAGCTGTTTATCAAATTATTAACTGCACAGATGTTGTTTGGTTGAAGAGCAGCTGAACCTTCTCTCTGCCAGCCGTGGAGACAAAGGTCTGCAGGAATAATTGGAGATGTGCATGGAATATTAAATTAATTTACTGCTCTTAATTCTTATGCAAATCCTGACCTCTGATAGAGCCTATCAATTACCCTGCATACAGGGAAAAGAAAGGAGAACAGTTTCTTTCTTTTCTCCTCCCCCCCCCCTTCTTTTTTTCCTGTTGTTCCTCAGTTTGGTTTTTTGTTGGGTTTGGTTGGGTTTTTTTTTTTTCCTTTTTGAAAAGGAACTTGGAAAAGGAAATATTTGGGGGAGGAAAAAAGCCATTTGTGGGAGAAGCAAAGGACCGGGATCATTTAATTGAATCTCCTGGTTGCGTCGACGTCCCCTGGGAGTACGGGCGCAGTTTTTAAAATAGCGGGGGAGGCCTGGGAATGGAGGCCGAGGCCGGGCCGAAATAGCTCCACACGCTTCGGTAGGAGGGGACGGAGGGGCCCAACGCGGCCTTGGGTGGGAGTGGGCAAGGGCCAGGGGTGCCTGCGCTCATCTGGGGTGGGTTCTGGTGGGGCCGGGGGCGGGAAGGGGCCCCTCGCTCGGCCGCTGCGGGGGTTCGGGTGGGTTATCCGGGGAGGGTTTCGCGCCGCTGGGAGCGTGGCCGATCCCGCCAGTAATTAACAGCGAAGAAGAAAGGCAATTTGTTGTCAAGTCTATTGTGAGGTCCCAGGTAAAATGAAGTACGATTTAATTGGTCCTCGTTAAAAAGAGCTATTTTTCTAATACGGAGAAAAGGCCTCATCTTGGGCACTTTTTTTTAATTGGGGTTGTGTATGCACTGTTTAGTCAATGTTTAAAAAAGACTCCGGGCCTTATTCTTTCATCATATTTTCTAATAAGGATAAATAAATAGGATGAATAATGCGATCGGTCTATCCCCCGACCCCTGAAAGACCTCAGCAGCGAAATGATGTTTCAAGCTCCTTTCGTCACATCCAATATGCACTGCCTTTCAGCTCTCCGCGGCCCAAACAAAAGCCATACAACAATATCAATTAATCATGCAGCAGGCAAACAAGGAGATTTATTCCACTACAAATAGCCTCACAGAGAGATGCTGAATGGGCTTGATTAGCATGAGAAAAGAGGAGCAAAACTCCACAGTTCAACAGCTAAAGAGCAATTTGATGGGGCTGGGATTGGGAAATTACTTGATTAGTGTCTGTCGGAGGAGAACACGATTAGGACGCGAGTCCCAGCCCCGCCGCGGGGATGGGGGGCTCGGGGGCGGCCTGGGCCGGGGGGGGGAAGGGGGGTAAAAGTAAAAAGGGGGGGGGGGGATCAAAAGGTGGGGGGGGGTTTCCTTTTTTTTTTTTTTTTTTCTTTTTTTTCCCCCGTAAATCCCGGGAAGCGCCGGGAGACTCCGCTCCCCCTCCCACGCAGCCCATTCGGGTAATTTCATTTATCCCGCAAATCTAATTAGTAATCCGCGGATGACATTAATACCGATATAATGAAGCCTGTGATGACCAGATTAGCAGGCGCGCACTGATAGCCTTAAAGGCACATCGCACCTTGGCATCGGCGGGACCCCGGCGGGAACGGGGGAAAAATCTTGCTTTAAAATGGGGGGGGGTTTGAGAAAAAGAGGAGCAAAACCCGCGCAGGTCGGGCTTAGCGGCTCAAGCGGCTATTAAGGGAGCCGGGGCTTTGCCGGGCGCCGCTCGCCCGCCAGCAGCGGGCCCCGGCCGGCGGTGCGACCGGGGCCGCCCTCTGCTCCCGGTTCCCCTAATGCCGGCCTGCAAAGGGGAAGAAGGGGAGAAAAAGAAAGGGGGGGGGGGAGAAGCCAGAGCCAAAAGAGTCGCTCTGCAATTTATTCCAATGGGTGGCTTTTAAGAAGCTGGCAATTTGAGACGGCTGGGTGTTATTTAGTGCAATATGAACTCAAATGATCCTATTTCTGAAATAACAGTGTCTGGGAGGAGAAGTGAATGCTCTGAAAAGGTAATTGTCTCCTGATGATATTTCCATTATACCCCAATCCTGGCCTAAACGCTATCAGCGCCGGGCTGAAATCGATACGGGGAGGAAGGACGGGCTCTCCCGCCTCGCCCCGCCGGGATCGCGGCCGCCGCCCGCGCAGGGGAGGAAGGGAAGGGAAGGAGCGGGGGGGGGGGAATCCCGAGGCCAGAGCTGGGGTGGGGGGAAGCATCCCCAACTTCCCCCCCCCCCCCCCGGGTCTTTGCGGGAGGGTTTGGGGAAAACCCTAACTCTTTGTTGTCGTTCTTTCCCTCGCCCCGGCGGAGCCGCGGATTGCTGGCCGCGCCGGCTACAAAGGCAGCGGCCCCGGGGCTGGTGCGGGCTGACGCCGTCCTCGCCGGCGGCATCTCGGTGCGGAGGAGCCGCCGCGCCGGAGCCGGGTAAGGAGAGAGCGGCAGGACCCTGCACCGCGGCGGGGGGAGCCTCGGGGGAACGGGGCGGCCCCGCGGGAGAAGCCTCCCCGGTCAAAACGTACGCCGGCGCCCCGGCCCGCTGCCTTCGGCGGGATGCGCCCCGCGCGAAATGTCCTGGCCGCGGGTTTGCTTCAGGGAGGGGGGAGAGCGGGGGTCGGGCAGGAGCTGGCGGGGCTGCCCGCCCCCAAACCGAGCCGCCTCGGGCTCCCGCCTGCGGGGCAGCCGGCGAAGCACCGCTGCGGGGAGGCTCGGGGACCGCGGGAGCCGCGATCCCCCTCCCCGCCTGGCTGTAGCTGCTGCCGCAGCCCCTCGGATGGGGCTGGCGGAGGGAAAAGCCAGTCCCTTCCCGGGGCGGGACAGCCCGTGACCAAACGGACCGATTCTCCATCATTTCCCCCCCGAAAGCCCAGCCTGTCGGGCGTCGTGTCCGTCCGTGTCCGTCCCGTCCCCCCCGGGGAGCAGCTTTCGGGGTGCTCTCACCCCCCGCTGCCCTCGCACCCACCCGAGTTTCAAGCCCCGCAGCACACGGCCAGCCTCCCGGCCAGCCCTCGGGTCGCCTAAGCCGCTGCCTTCAGTTATTGATAGTTATTGTCGGTCCCATTCGCCCGGTGACGCTGGGAAAGCAGCGGGGAGTAGCCCAAATAGGCGCAGCGTTTGGCAATGCTCTCCCGGAATGCCGCTGCGTCTTAATTTTGTTAAATACCCTGATTTCTGAACGGGAGCGAGCGTCCCTTTCGCTGGCTGTGATGCGCCCGCGCTGCCGAAATGATAAAATCACCAGAATTAAATCGCTCCAGGGAAACGGCGGGGTAAAAAAAAAGAGAAGTGAAGGCGGTAAGCAGGGGGAAGAGGCAAAGCGAGCGGGACCTACCTGAGTCCGCTCCCGCCGCGGCAGCCGCGCTGTCGGGGCGGGAGCTCCCCAAGCCCGGCCCGGCCGGGGCAGCGGCGGGCACCGCTCGCCCGCTCCGGTGGCATCCCGGTGGCATCCCGGTGGCATCCAGCGGCGCGGCGCGGCGCGGCTGCACGGCTCGCCGTTTTTCGGTAATCCCCGTTGCAGCAGCAGGGACTGAACGCTCTTGGCTGCGTCGCCCCCAGAGCCCTCAGAGCCAAGGTGCGAACGGGAGTTTTGCAGCGGCTCCCGAAAAATGTACCGGCGCCTTCCCCCGCGTCGCCTTTCGGGTGAAGGGGATTTTCCTCCGGTTGCTTGCTTGGAGCTGGGGGGTTGTTGGGTTGCTTGTTTTTTGTGGGTTTTTTCTTTCTCCTTCCCCCCCCCTCCCTCCTTTATTCTTTCTTTTTAAGCCCCTTCGTCCAGGCTAGCGGCGGGGGGGCTCGGCGTGGCCCCGGCCCCCGGGGCGGTGCGGAGCGGAGCGGCGATCCCAGATTTCGCCCCGGCCTTCGGATAATCGCTGCCTGGTCGCTGTTAAAGGGTCGGGCGTTCTCGCCAGCGCCGGGCGGGCTGGCGGCGCGTCCCCGGGCGCTTCGGGGCGCAGCAAATAAATGCACTTCTGGGGGGGAGGGAAAAAAAAAAAAAAATGCGAGCGGAGTGTATTAATTGAGCAAGAATAAAGGCTTGCTCGTTAAAAAGTTCACTGGATGGTCGCAATTGTCTGTGCTGCTCCGGGGGGGGGGGGGGCAAGAACTTGCCCTCCGAGGCGTAACGCCCGAAGCTCCTCGGGGCACCGCACTGCTGCGCGAGGGGGGACACCGAGGGGGGCAGCTGGAGGCGAATGCTTAGGGCCACGTTCAGATGCTCAAGTTCCCCCCCCCCCCCCCCCCCCCCCCCCGAGGGTCTGGTCCTCTCCCGATGGAAAGGGGTCACCCTCCAGGCCAGCGTCCTGCGCTTGGGGAGGTCGTGCGCGGTACGCGCGGCTGCAAACGGCCAAAACGTTTTGGACCTTAAGCCTGTAACTCGGCCCAGACCTTTGCTGTTCACAGACCCCACCTGCTTACCCAACGGGCACGAGTGTTTCCTCAAAAGTCGATCCGAAACAAATTTTCCAGCGCTATGTAAATGCACCGTTGGAACCTTTTCCATCTCTCCTCAAGCCTTTTTGCCAGCTTCTGCTTCGGGTGCCTATTTACGTTCGGCACGATTATTTACTGTTGCATATACTAAATGGAGCACAGAGGGCAGGGCCCAGTGATGCCGAGCTCTGAGCAGACACGGTCTAATTAATTTAATAGTCTTATGCTTGCTCTCCTGCTTTGCAAATGAATAAACGGTTTATGTGTATGGGCCCTCTCATTCATCACCAGAACAATCTTCTGCACAGGACAGAGGGGGAAACGCTTAGTAAATCACAGAAAACCAGCATGGTGGCTTGGGACAGGAAAAATACCGTGTCCGCTTGAAACTGGGTTTCAAAGAAATAGAGAATTCCGAGAAGCAGCGTACAGTTACTACCCCACGTGAAATTCGGCCTGGCTCCGCGGATAGCGCGTGCTGAAAAACAAGCCAGCTTCTCCGGCACTTCGTAGGGTCCAGACGCTCCGCTCCAAACCTCAGGTGGAAGTAAAAATAAAATGGAGACAGCAACCAAGCAGTGACCAGAAATTAGTTCAGGTTTACACATAATTCTGGCTCAGGAGAACGCATTTATTTTCCACGTATGCTGCCACTGCCGTTTTGCTGATTTGCTCACTTCTGTGTTAAGTCACTGCTGACTTGCAAACATTCATGCTGAAATACAAACGTCTTTAACGGGGTTTAAATATTTTGGCTCACGGTAGGGAGGGATTCTCAGGAGACTCTATGTTTGTCAATGTCTGTCTAAAGAGCAGCACCTCGCTACCCGTGCCGTCGGTGAGGAACAGCCGTCGGATCTTATTTCCCTGCCCCAAACAGCACTAAACTGCAAGGCTCGCCCGAGTGCTTCCCTTTGTTTCAAACCCTTGTGGCTTGGAGCACTTGTTGAACCTGACGACAAGTGCATCAAAGTGGCTGACAATTATGAAATAAACAAATATCATTTGAGGCATTTTTGAGCAGAATCCAGTAATACATAGATTAGCTTATTGATGTCGTTATCATATTGAATATTATTCATTCTTCTGATATTTCTGCTGCGCAGCAGCATTCCCTGCTCAGTAAACATCGTATTATCTCACTACGCAAAAGGCTTCATTAATCAAAACAGACAATAGGCCAGACGCTCTCCCTTTGAGTCTGGGGTTTTGGATCTTCCAGGCTTTTTACCTTGTCTAAATGCCTTGTCCCTGTCAACGCAGAAAGCAACTCTTCAAAACAGATTGCTATAAAATGTGGTGCTAAAGGGAAAACATGTATCTAATTCAGTTAAAAGAATTTCCCAGTTATTTTATATTTTCCCTTTAATTTTTCATGACTTGCAGGAGAAGAACTTTGTCAGCGTTTCAGTCAGTACATGAGATTAATCCACTCATTTGTTAAAATACTAATGAAAGAGCCTGGTCGATCTCTGTCCTTTAAAACAGCAGCAGCAGCAGCAGCAGCAAGCGTTAAGATGAAGAAAGACGGAGTTGACTGGCCAACCCGTGGCTGCGCTGCCTGCCTCGCTCGTTGGAGATGGGGAATGGACGGTGGATGGGGAGCTGGGAATCGTGTCCATGAAGCTGCTCTTCTCCAGAAAGAGGATCCATGGCACGGTCTTGACTGGGTGCAAAGGACCACATGTTGAAGGCGAGGTAGGACACTTTTCTGGCTAGGAAAACGTTTGGGTGCCAAATCTCCACTTTGCCTCTGTAGGCTCAGCGCAGCATCGTGAACGTACGGCTGTGTGCTTCGAGCGCGGGCGCAGAGCAGGCAGCGAGACACTCGTCCACACAGAGTCGTTCATTCATTTGGAGAGTTTGGCAGGGGCAGATTTGAACCCCGTGATGGATGCTCTCCGTCCCACCATTTGTAACGAAGTCGAACTCTTGGTGGTTGTGGTCTGCGATGTGTGGCAGGCTCTGCCTCGCACCGAGCTACGGCGCCTTGGGTCAAGCTGCAGCCTGCGCAGCGGAGTAATGCTCCCGGCTGTGGGACCCGAACGGGCAGTTGTGGGATTGTTTTTGGCTACGTGTTTGTGAGCCGCCGTCTTCTTCCTGCTTTCTTTTTGGTTACTGCAGGCCTGAAAGAGACATTCCATAAAGGTCTAAAATAGCAGAAAATAGTCCTTCCTGCACAGAAACACATCAGCACTGTTTCAGATTGAGCGACAGAAATTAAAGCAGTGGTTGTGCAGGGCAGTCCGGAGCGTAAGGCATAGGTGATTTCAGAGAAGACAGGAACAGAGCCTTCTGATGGTCTGCTGTGAGTGGTCTCGTTGAAATTCAGCCTCTTGTCTCGCATCTCGGAAAACCTAAATTCAGTTCTCATTTCTCCAGGGACGGGGAAACTCAACACCGTCAATCTCCTCTTTCCTCTTCAGACAACAGCAGACACTTAAATGGAGACTGGTTAATTCCTCGTGTCTACATCTTAGAAACAGAAGTGACTTTGAATTATTGGGAAAGCAGAGAGACCCGAAATCTCCCAGACATCCTCTCCAGATCCTTGGCCTCGGAAAAGCCTGGGTCAGGTCATCCCTGATCCCTTCTGGTCCTGGAGCCTCATGTGCCGCGTAGGAGACTCAAAAAGCACTTTGAGATGGCCGGAGAGGAGGGATACTTCCCGGCAAACGGTCCCTACACTGGTCCCCTCCCCGTGCCACGGCATTTCTGTTGCTCATTAACATCACGGAGCTGTAAACAATGGCATGTGCTTGTATCTAAATTCTCCAGGATTGATTCAAAATTCATTGACAACGACATTACTAGAGACTTTTCAATTATATCAATAGGCTTTGGAGAAGGCCCTTACATTCTTAATAAACATTATATAGTCTTAAATGCTGTAGTCTTGTTCTTAAGGTTTTTATTTAATCAGCCATTATCGTTGGCTTCTGTGTTAACAAGTTCTTGCTGGAGGAACTAATTTCACCTGTCCTGTCGACAGCAAAAACCGCCTTCTTCAGTAAGACAATGTATTTTCTATTTATGCATCAGAAACGAGTAATAATAGGTTTCAAGGAACTGTAACATTTAATAAAAGCATTTTATTACATTTAAATTTATTAAAATTTAAACATTAAATTCAACATGTTAATTACTATTTCCACGCACTGACACTGACAGCCGGAAATGGATCCACACAACTGCTCTGCTGAGATATGTTCACTGGTGTCATTTGCTCTTTGATTACTAATGTATTATTAGTGCTCTTCATTTGGGACTTGATTCATTAACAAAAAGACTTATATGGGCATTATGTAAATTTTTGGCACGTCTTTTACATAGCTACCAGGGCATGTTTTGTGAATCTAATTGAAAAGAGGAAAAAAAAAAACAAAAAAAGAAAGAAAATTTATTCAGTTCTGTCCTGACTTGTGGGCAAGCTCTAGCTAGATGTACAGTCGCTCTCCGAAATCAAATGAGCGCAGAGAGGAAAAGCCTCTTCTCACTACATCACAGTCTGTGTTTCTGCAAATCCCTTTCCAGAGAAACCACGCACAAACCCCAGCCTGCTGCGTTTTGGCAGAAATAGCAAAATGGTGGCAAGGAACTAAGCTGGAACGTGCAGGCTCTCTCATATATCTCATCCGTGTGTCTGCTGTATACTGGTCGCCCCTTTTGGTTTTAATCACCGATTTCTCTTTAATGCTTTTGAAGTCGTGATTTGGTTTATTCTAATCCAGACGTTGTCAAGCAATATTTGTATTTCTCACGTTAAGTGAAACTCAGCTAAAATCAGAGAGGGCCCTTAATCTGCAAAAGCTCGTCATTATCGTTATGGCAGCAGTGCGAGGCGGGGGGGTTACGCAGAGGCTAGCAGGGGAAGGCTTTGTCCCAAGACACCCTACACGAGGACACCGACAATTTCTGCTTTATATAAAGAGTTTCCCATCTTTCCTGGACCAAGTGGCGTCCCCCCCATTTTCCAGCTTTAGATCAGAGGCTGCGGCAGACAATCTGCAGCGGGCACATACTGTGCATGGATCTATCGCTCAGGAAAACCGGCAAACCCCGCGACAGCCGTCTCCGATAGATGTAGTCAAGGGCCGGTGGTGGGTGAGAGGGGAGAGGCCAAGGGTGAGACAGACAGACGATCTGTAGCACCTGGGAAGAAAAAGCATGGAGCCGATAAGAGGTAAGTAGGGCAGAAAAAGCGACGGCAGAAATCTTTGGAAAGATCCCAATAGTGGCAGAGGCAGAAAGGTACGATTTTTAACTCCAGTTTCCCCCCCATGGCGTGACCCCAGTCTACCGCAGAGAGTGGGTCCTTCTGCGGAGGTAGTTTGAGGCTGGAGCCGCCCCTTTTGGAGCGCCGCCGGCGGCACCGCAGGGAAGGTGCCCTGCCAACCCTCACAGCCGTGCTGCTGGGCGCAGCCCGATGGTGCCCTGAGGCCTGGGGACACAGGGCGGCACCTTGGCCCCCGAGCCTTTCGCTGGAAGACAGCAACACAGGCTGTCTCTGGAGGCATGCGTTGTCAGTCCTTCGCCCCCTTTTTTTTCCCCTGCAAAGATATATTCTTTCTCACTTTCTTCCCTTTCTCTCATCCCTTTTTTCTCCTGCAGGTGAGCCCCCTGCGGCCAGATGCTCATCACAGTGAGGCGAATTCTGCACCTTCCAGGATACTGTTACGGCTCCAGAGGAAAGCAGGATGCTAAAAGCACACATGGTTTCCTCCCTAAATTAAAAAGTGTGTAAAGCTGTTAAGATTAGTGCACATCAATCCCTGCATTTGAATCAAGAGATACTTTCGTTTGGCAGCTATTGGGAAAAAAAACATGATTTCACTCAAAGTGTATTTAATAAGACAGAAGGAGACAGATTTCTTTGACAATTTTACAGCTCTTATCAGATTACATTAAAATTAAATTAAAACAATCTAGAAGAAGTGTTAAGTACTGAAGGGAGAACACAAACAAAACACTCCTCTTTGTAGGCTTTCAGGGATGGGGTACTGATGTTAGTTATCAGGGATCTGAGTAATAAGATTATTCTTGAGTCAATTATGAGCCCATCAGTGTCAGCGCGTCGCAGGCCTGGGGCTGCAGAGGGTGAGCGCGTGCCCTGCACCGAGACAAGGAGCAGGAGGGCAAGAGGCACAAAATGGGAAATACGCTGGGGGGACCAGGCTAAGGCTTCTCATTTCCTCATTTTTTGTTTAATAAAACATCAGGGTGTTTAACCCTGTCTGCTTTTCTTTCTTCTACTTTGGCTTTCCTTCTACTTTTTTTCTTCTCCTCCGTACTGCCCGCAGTGCTGGGACAGGTGAGGCCAGGTTAGCACCGTCCCCGTTAGCGTTACACCCCTTTACCCCCCCCCCCCCCCCCAATTACCCCAGCCCCTCCTGGCCCCTTTTCTCCACCGGGACCGTTTTGCCACCACCGTGGCAGTTTGTCACCGTGACCCCTAACGCTCCCTCCCAGCTCCTCGCCGGTTAGACGACCCCCCGCCGTCCCTTGCCCCTTTCCCCGGCTAAGAGGTTTGGAGCAAGAGATGTTGTGGGAGGCGGGCAGCCTCTCCAAGCAGGGCACCTCCGCAGGGAGGTGCTGAGCAGCCCACCTCCTCCTGAGCAGCAGCACTGGCCACCCTGCGGCTGAGCACCCCTGAGACCCCCGCCCCTCACATTTGCTCCACCGTGGTCCACGATTGAAAAAAACTGCCAGGGTTGGAAAGGTCCACTAAAGAAATAAACTGTGCAGCCCTATGGATCTCGCCTCCCGCGCTGGGCTGTCAGGTGCAGATCGACCCCTTTCAGCCGATACCTGGAAGTCTTAGTTTGGGAATAAGGCTTTCCAGTATGTAAATATAATATATGCTCGTAATTTTAGATAACACTAGAAGCGTTTGAAAGTCCTGATATTATTTTAGCAAGCACAAATATTTTCGAAAGCAGTTTAGTCTTCCAGAACCAAACCTGGTATGTCACTGGTACGGGCTTAAGAAAGCCAGATTCTTTGCCTGTTTTGAAAAATAACAAAATTGTAGTGTATGAAAGTGTTTTCTTGTTCAAACGCCATACAGCATTTGACAGTTTTCTGCACTGACCATCAGCGATGCATTCAAAATATGTGTCAGCCCGACAGAGCGCGGTTCATGGCTGACATTCTGAAATAACAAGTTTCTAGTGTCTCACCTCGGTGTCAAAGGGGAGACTATTTATTTTGACGTAGGTATTAGCAATGAGAGCTGTTACGAGGGACCTTCTGGGGGAAAAAAAAGCAATTTAACTGTGAAGCAACCACGAAAACCCTTTTATTTCCATTTTATCTGCCCCCATGACTGAGCAGGAACATCATGGTGATACAAAGGCTCCGGAGGAGTCTTAGTACTACAAGTAACTCTCAAGGAGGGCAGGGGATCGTGGCCGCAGCTGAGACGCCAAAGCTCCATTTTTCCCCCTTCATATTTTTAAAGGAAAGGGCAAGCTGTGGTGGACCTGGGGAAAAAGCGCCCAACTTCGGAAATCTAGGCAAGCTCAGACCCAGGTTTCACCTCTCGGTTCTTGTGAAGATGCGAACTCGCGCTGTGGTGGAGGTCTCCATAACACGTCTTTGCTTTCAATAAACAGAAGAGCGAGGAAGAACAGTGCGTCTTTTATTACGAGTGCGTTTTATGTGAATTCAATAATAAAAGGCTCCCAAATCTGCAAATCCTTTGCATATGCGTTTTCTTGAGTAGGTAAGCTCTTACATGAGCTAAAGCCTTCCGTATCTTGTTGAGCCATTTATTTACAGCGGATATGCAAAGGCTAAGCCAGACAGCAGCTATGGTTATTCAAGTGACAGAAGCTAATTTGGGGACTGTTAAGTACCGCTACATCAATTCAGCAAAGCTTTTTACTTTACATTTAAATTTGGTTTATCCGAGTTTGAGGCCGAAGGTGTTGAAAAACACTGGGAACTCTTGTCACACGACACCGAAACCTGGCAGAGGAACCCTGACCCGCCGGAGCCTGAAAGCTCGTCCTGATGCTCTTGAGCCTCCCGATCCCCCTCGGCGCTGGCACGTGGCTTTGAGCCGGGTCCTGAGCTGTGCCGTTACTGCCTCGCAACTACAGCTGATGCTTTCGTGCGGCACTGGTCGGGCAGAAGTTCTGATGAAGGGTAATTATGATGATGGTGTCGGACTAATTGTATACCGATTGCTGTTATAATTATGCTTAAGCATTTCATAGCCATCCGCAATTTTGTCTATTGATGTAGCATTTCTTCTCCTTAAATTCAAATACCCTCGCAGTAGGTGACTGAACTTTCTTTATTGGGGCCCTGGAATCTAAGCACTAATTTGGCAACTTCCTTTCAAAGGGATCCAAGTTTTTATCTGGAACGGAAAAATTGTGGTTTTCTTTTCTACTTCATTTACCAGCTGGAGATGTAAATGCGGGGTTTGTCAGAGCTGGTCCGGTGCTCGCTGAAGGTGGTGTGGCTTTTTCCGCTGACCGATGGATTTTGGTTAGAGGACCTCAACGAGCTCTGCCAGCTAGACAAAGTGGCGATTCAGAGGAGGAGGCATCGGGAATTTTATTGAGACGTTTGGTTTCTATACAAATGGAAATAAGCCATTTGCATTTTCTGTTTAGTTTTTTCCTGAAAAACATAGTGTACAATAAACCCGATAAAACTGACTATTAAAGGGGGGCCCTGTTACCGTAACTGTTCAGCAGCTCCCATTTATTTTTGGAATTAATGTCCTAGCGCCTTGCCAAGTCCCTGTTTCCCCCCTTTACCAGAGACACGGAGATTACTGCCTCGCCCCAGGCTGCCCAACAGGCTGGGGCCCAGTTCTCCTCAGCACCAGCCTGGAGACTTGGCTGGGCGTTACAGCCATCTTAACTGCTGTAGTAATACCTAAATCAACAGATTGAATAATATTATATGAGCAGATGAAGTAATAATTTAGGAATAAATGCTTTAAATCTCAACAGTCCCCAAACTTACGCAGATTTCCAGTGCAAAGGTGGGGAGCCCCCTCACAGCCCTTAGGCGCATGCCTGCCGTCTCCCCCAGTGGCAACGCTCCCATTAGCCCTCTGCTGTGTTTTAAGCCATTAAAGGCTTAAAAATGCCTTAAAGGCTTAAAAACGCCATAAAGGCTGGCCCCGGGGGCGGCCTCTGAGGAACGCTGAGGAGGCCCCATCCCCTCCCCCCGTGCTTGGCGGAGGGCAGCAGGCCCTCACCCGCACCCACCGCCCAGACCCTCGCCCGTTTTGGGTCTCCCGCGCTCGTTGGATGCGGACGAGCCGGCTTCGCCCCGCTGCGCCTACGGGGCGGCTCAACGCCGCGCCTGCCACCGCGGGCCCAGGACCCCGCAAGGCCGGCGGGGCCCGGTCAGGGCGGCGGGGAGGAGGGCGGGCACGGCTCGGTGGGCTGCGGTCCCACAGATGCCCCCCCGCTATAGGTGTGCGCACGTATACGCGTGTATGTGTCTATACGGGCACACGTACAGAGCGCTGCTGTCCCGCGGGGCGGGAAGCCGGGACGGCTCGGCCCCGGCCCCCGCCTCAGGACGGAGGGAGACGCCCGCGCCCCGCCCCGCCCCGTCCCCATGGCAACGCGCGCGCGCGCGGGGCGGAGGGGCTTCCGGGGTGGGGCCGGCGCGGTGCTCGGCGGGAGCCGTCGCTCTGGCCACCGGCGTAAACAGGGCGGCATGAGCGGGCCCGGCCCGGCGGCGGCTCCCGGCTCCCCCCGCCCCGGCCGCGAGGGGCTCGGCAGCCTCCTGCGGCGCCTCCGCGACAGGTGAGGAGACCGCACGCCCCTCCGCCGGGCACCGCTCCCCGGGAGCGGCCGCGCCGCGCCCGGCCCGCCCGCCGGGCCTCTGCGCGCCTCAGGCGGGCCTCGTCCTCCCCCCCCCCCCCGCCCCGGCCGGGCTCTGCCGCCGGGAGGGGCGGCGTCCCCGCCGCGTCCCGCCAGCTTCTCCCCCTCGGCGCGGCTGGCGGCCCGGTGCGCCCGCAGGCGCCGGCGGTGCGGCCGGTCCGCACGCCGCTCTCCCGCGGGGGCAAGCCGCCGTGTGCCCCGGAGGGCGGCTCCCGGGTCTCCGCCCCGAGGGGGAGGCGGGCGCCGGCAGCCGCGGCGGGGGAGGCGGATTCCCGCCTTCCCGGGAACGCGGCGGTGCGGGGAGAACGAAACGGGGTTCGCGGGGTGCTTTTGGGGTGTTAACGCCTGGGGGCTTTCCCCGGGGCGGGGGGGGGGATAGTCCAGGGTCCCCAGCAGCGTCTGGGACAGGGCGCTTCTGTCACCTCCTTCTGCTTTATCGTCTTCTTTCGGCTGATCGTGTGCCGGGGTGGGGGGAGGATACCTAAAGCTAGCGCGTCGGTAACAGCCGGCTCCCGTGTTTTCAGTCATTCCGCTGTGTGGCTTCTGTATTAGCGTGCTGGGTGAGCTCCGAAGGCGCTGTAGACCTGGCACTGCTTGTCTGAGAAGTTCTCCCGAAGCGCTTCTGGCAATGCGTACGAAATTACTTGTTACTTTAAGCGAGCAAGCAAATGATATAGATGCTGACGTTTCGGAGCTGGCCGGTTGATGAATGGACAGGTACAGGTGTTTCTCCTGCAGGCACCTCTTTAATCTTTAAAAAAAGTTATTTTAGGCGTTTCAGTTTGTGGGCGCTTCGGGGCGGGTCTGACTTTCAGGAAAAAGGCAAGTGTACGTGGTGATGCCAGCTTTCTGAAGGGGCTTTGGCCTGAGGGATCTCAATCACCGGCGCGTTCCTCTGAAGCTGTGCGCAATTAGTGATGCTCCCGGCCTGTTACTCACTGCAGTAACCACAGTAACTGGTGTCAATTAGCACTTTTCTTTTTCTGGCCAGAGGAAGTCTCTTGAGATCATTTATGGTATACTGTCATGAAGTTGCTTTTTAAGCAGTACCTGCTCTTCTAATACAGAAGACTTTGATTTCTGGGTCTCATGCTAGCATCTCAAACATACAGTATTAGCAGAAATAGTAACACCATGGCTGTGAGAATCTAAACTTGCACATAGATAGTGCTTTTACAAAAATGCCGTGTATATCTTCACTAATATCCTGTTCTGGCCTGGAAGACCCCTGGCAAACAAAACAGGAATAACTTGCTGTTTAAAAGACTGGGTAAGAGTATACAAAGTATACTTCTATTGTATAGAAATTATTAAAGATGTGGGCCCTAGATAGGGAAGACACTTTATCTAAATTGCGGCCTTAGAAAATGAAGGGAGAGGGCAGATTAAAATCTGAGCGTTCTAGACTGCATGCTGCTTTAAACTATGTCTTTGTGTGCAGATATCCCTCGTGTTAGGAGTAGAGTTGTCTTGTGCTTCCCAAGAGCCTGATCTGCATGAAGTTGGGTCACCTCTTTTGTAGCTTCTCTGTTGTCTGAGCTAGGGCTGAGCTCACACTGCACAAATGGACTACCCCTCTTCAGCTCCTCTGAAACCTCTGGGAACGTAGTACGTCTCAGACGTCAGCTCCTCTGTCTAATTCAGTTGCACCAAAAGATTCAAGAGTTATTTGGGGAAGGGGAGTTACAGGCGGGCAGACAGCATGATTGCATAAGGTTGTGCTTCCTTTGGAGACCCAGCTTAACAGGTCTGTGGTAGTAAATAGACCTTTTCTGCCTGGCGCTCTTCTGTTGTATGTACTTTAAAATATAAAATAAAAGATGTATTTGCACTTGGTGGTGTTGACAAACAAGGAGTAGTTTTTATGCCAGACTGCAAGTTGTATGCTGCTGTTGCTTCCGGGAGTGGTGCTGCAGAGGCAGTTGCCTCTTCAGAATTTCTCGAAGTGATACCTTTTATCTAAACAACTTTTTAAAGTGTAAAATATAAAAACTTTTGTTAAATCACTGGAGCATTTCAGCTTTTTAAGTCCCACTTTGGAATTTTGCACTGATCTAATTTCAAGTCGCCTGTTCTAAGACCTGAAGTACCCGACGGCTGTTTCATTCCTGACTGCAGTCCTGCTTTCAGTTCGCAGTTGTGCTTAGGCAAACAACGAGCCACTACTATTAAGCCGTATGTGCAAGAGCTTGAATATGGCGAGGAAGCTGCTGCTTGGTTATGTCCCCCATCTGACTTGGTGAACTAAAAGGGAGTTGTCATGAATATTTCTTTTCCACCTGTTCTCATAAATATCTTTTTTCTTTAGATCTCTAAGTGCTGAGGTGCTTGAGAAATTAGCCACCAGATATTAAGCTTCTGATAAATAGTCAGCATGGACTGCCTTGAGACTTGTGCAAAAAACCCCATAACTGTACCTTAAGTTACGTGTTAGACTTTATTGGCCATATTTTATTTCCTAATGCTGGTACTTTGTCCAATCTAAATATAAAGATTACTGCATGCGTAGGTCTCTGTACGCAGGTCAGTGGTATCTGTGTTGCGTGCAAAATTATAAAGAGTTAGGTTTGAGGTGTCTAAGAT
This sequence comes from Aptenodytes patagonicus, assembly GCF_965638725.1. Classification (NCBI taxonomy): domain Eukaryota; kingdom Metazoa; phylum Chordata; class Aves; order Sphenisciformes; family Spheniscidae; genus Aptenodytes; species Aptenodytes patagonicus. Next base: position 131,470,418 of record NC_134951.1, on the reverse strand, counting down.
AATAAGTGAAATGGGGCAGAGAGTTTACCTTCTGTGTTTTATCCAGACCTGACCATGTTCTGATTAATCAGCACTTAGTCTTCAGTGGTTGCTGGTGAGAAAGGCAGTGTTTGAGTGGTGTGGGCGATGAAGTAAATGAATTATATCGTAAAGTGCTGTACTTAACACTGTGACTAACTTTGCAGTTAGCGTTGCTTTTCAGACAGTGAGGCCAGATGCTTCGCACTAAGGGTGATTTGCAGTAAACGTGTACAAATACTGAGATGTCCTGAACAGATGTGAACCAGGTAGGATTATTAGTTTCAGAAATATCTGCTGGTATCAGTTGTATGTCGAAGATGGTGCTAAACAGGCCCCCTCTAAGCCACCCAGGGGACCGGCACAGTTGGCTAAGGGCTTGAGCAGGCTCTGGCCAGGCTCCAGGCTAGTAAGGTGGATGCAGCTTGGTGCTCAACAGTTGATCTAATGTCAGACTGGTGTAGAAAAACAACTGTAAAAATAACATTTCTTACTTTTATGGGAAGACTGCATCGTGCCCAAGTGTTGCGCAATTTTCTATGTACTTATCTCAACAGGGTATCATGACAGGAGTACTGTTGTTCCTACATTACGGATGCAGAACTGGAGCACAAAGAGACTAAGGCCTGGTATCTCAAAAAAATATTGAGGCATCTTAGTCCTGCTGGTTTAAATGGGAGGTGAGGGATCAAATATCACTACAGATCGATGCCTGGTGAAATGCCGGAGATTAGAGAGAGCTTGTGGCTGACCAGGGAATTTAATTCTGCTCTCAAATCCCAAACTAACCCTCTTTCTCTGTAGACTGAAGATTCAGGGTTGTTTGAAAATGAGCCACCTGGATCCTTTAAAAAGTTCTGAAGTGTGCTATTTTTGCCCGTTTAAGAAAAAAGTTGATAGCTGACTATTTGCACCATTTTAACCTAATGCAAAACTGCGTGAACAAATAAAAGTTTCAGGCCGAGAGCTTTGTTTTTCATGTAAAAAAAGGAGGTGGTGGTGCAACGGAGGGGCCAGAATGATCCCTGTGCTGCTTCGAGCTTCACTTCTGTCACTGACACAAAGAAACTGTGCTAGAACCTTGCCAGAACCTGGGCAAGCAAATCTACAAGTAAAGTCTTGATTGCCTCTAATTCAGTGCTTGGACAGAGCTGCGTTGCAAAACGCCACGAGCTGCGCGGTGACCATTTTAGGCATCCATAATGATGATACTCAAACGCTGAGATGCTCTTACCTGATGTTTCTTATACCACTTTGTCTTGGCTTGAGAAGACCTTACTTAATGTGCTGTCTAAATAGCTGTAACAGACTAATTAAGGGGAAACTGGGGAACCACGCTGGTAGAAAGGAAACGATCTTTCAGGAGCTAAGGAATGTGATGTGCTACCTGTGGTATCAGAGAATGAGAAATAGGATTGGAGCCAATGGCTGTCCGCATCCATCGGCTTTTACATCCATCAGGATATCAGTGTTCTTCATTGAGTCATGAAAATTACTTCTAGAAGTGTAAAAACAAGATCTTGAAATCTGCTTTTGCGTAGCTGTCCATCATGTAAAAGGAAATTGAAAGGATGAGATCCCAGATGAAGCGTGGCTTTTAAATTGCATACATGACATGAAAACCTAATCTTGTTTCAGGCAGTGGCAGGATCAGATGGGTAAAATGGATGCCTTGATCTCTGACTGAGAAGCAGAAAGGGTTTTTTTCCTTGCTTTCCTCTGTGCAGGGCAACTGGGAGGAGGCAAATGTGTGTGGCTATGACATGGACGCGTTTGTAGGGTAGTGCACAAATCCACAGATAAGCATGCCTAGCGATATGGGTGCATGCAATCTCAGGTATCTGCCCGTATCACTTGCATATGTACAGCCTTCCTGGCTAATAAGAATTTGATACTATTTTTTAATAAGCAACTTGGGGTACTTGCTTTGATTGTTGCAGGGTTTGTAATGTGAATCTACTGGAAACCTCTGTCTTATCAATTGATTTTTTTTTTTCCACTCATGGGATGGTTGCTCATCTTCAGATGCAATTTGTAATTATTAAATAATATCAGCTTTACTCTTTTCTCTTCCTGACAATAGATTCTCTTTGAAATAGATTGTAGGTGAGGTATGGAGTTTGTTCTTAAGCAGTCTGATCATCCCCGTGGGCCTATACCCTTGCATTGCTTTTGGCAGGTACAGATGGCCTCACAGCATTTTCACAACCATAAATATTTTTGGTGGTTACTTACATCTGTTACCCTTTAAGTTCTGGCAGGTAGCGCTAGCGTATCTCTAGATGTACTTGGCTTTAATGCATAAGTGTGAAATATGTACTTGATTTTAAGTTCAAATCGTTAAATAAAATACTTGGATAGCACGTTGGGTCTGTAAGCCGGGAAAGAGTTGGGATTTTCTGGAAATCTATTTTAACGTGTTGATACATTCCTATGGGAAGTTCTGGGGAGCTGTCCATTTGAGCGAGTTCAGATAAGTATTTCCTGCATTGACAGTGGCGTGCTCTGGGACTTGGAGTGGGGAAGAAAGGGAGATACGAGCTCGTGAACTGCCGGTCTCAGGGCTTAGAGCCCTTCCTGGGGCTGCTGGAGAAGGGACTTGAAACAGCAGCTTAAGCTGGGCAGAAGTCTCTGGCTATTTTGGTGGGTGTTGTGTGGATATATACATGTTTAGGCATCTTTTCCCTTTAAAACAACCTAGCTCTTGTTCCAATGAGGAACAAAGAGAGAAGTAAAAGCTTTGAGGCTTTTTTTTTTGTGATGAGTTTGGCTGGCAGATCAATCTGTAAGGCTACCAATCTAGTGAAAATGTGCTCTTTGCTCTGAAAAGTTTATGCTCTGTGAAATGCTTTATTTCTTGCATTTTGAGAATTTAAATTGTGAGATAGTTTTATCTTACTGTGTTGTTTGTTTTTCTTTCAGTGAAGCCAAAAGGCTGGAATTGGAAAGAAAACTGATGGAATACAGAAAGTCTGACGCATACCTGTAAGCCTATTTAAAAGCTTCTTATAGGTTATTTTATTTTAGTTACAAAGACTTCAGTATCATGGAATGCTTTTAGAATGTTATCTTGAAGGTTTTTTATAACAATACATTTATATTCATATGTTAAGTATAATGTAAGATTTGTGTCTCTAAGTTATTGATGAAATACCTTCAGCAATAACATAACTACCTTATTCTATTAATACTGAAATGTTATTATCTTAGTAATAGCTAACATGCAAGTTGGTTTTATGCAAATTTTGCAAAATCACTGTAGCATGGTTCGTGCTAGAAAGTCCTAGGGTCTTAGATAAAGTCTGAAAGTTTTAGGAAGTCCTAGAGGATATTCTACGTTCTGGTCCTGCTCCTTGGATTGTTTCTGTGTTATCTATTTAATGTAAATTGGATATACAGTCTGTACAAAAAAAAACCAAACCACCCAAACCCTAAACAACAAAATCAAAGCAAAAAAACCCCCAACCAACAACAACAGAGGGCTGAAGTGTCTCATCCAGTGTTCCTTTCCTAAAATGTGTTTCGAGCTCATAGAGTTGACTTTTCTGTCTTGGCTAAAGGGACTGAGGGCTAGGTGCAATAATGGCCAATCCCTTAGGAAATCCTCTTCTGAAAGAGGGCCTTTAGATTAGAAAATGAATATGTAAATTTAAGAAAAAAAAGCCTGAACGGGTGGGGAAACATCGCATGTACTTTGTTTTCTGTTTTTATTTGATTTATTTTAATCTAACAGTTTTTGAACTGAAGTTTCTCTGAAAATATTGGCAGCTTGGGGGATTTAGGTTGCAATTTCACTACTGATTTAAGCAGACCTCTAGGCAGATCGAGACCAAAAGATGCTCCTGACTGCCCTTGGTTCACATTTTCCCTTTGTTGGCACTAATGCTTGCGTGGCTGCCTTGTCATCAGATAAGAAAATAGGTCTGGCTGAAAATGAATCTGGTTTTTGGGTGGGTGAGAACTGGTTTAGATGGATTTTCAGCTGGATTACTCTTGGCCTAATCTGCCATGTGGCTACATAGCAGATAGTACTGGCACAAAAAAGAAAGGCTTGGAGTGAGATGCCCCTTTTGGTGGCAGCATGGATTTAGGTTGGCTTAAAGCAGTTGTGAAACCGCAGCTTTAATGTTAGAATTTGTATGACTTTCAGAGCACGTTTGTCTAAATATGATTTTCATTTTGATTTAATGTGAGATGACTAAACCATAATCCATTTAAAACAATTTTACAAGTGTTTTTTTAATATACTTATCCTTTTGAACACCAAACCCCCTGTTTAAATCTGAAGTTATATAGGAGACATCCTGTCAGTTGTGTAACGTAGCTTTGGACAGTTGTGCAGAAGAATGTCTACTCCCTTTTGGGGGGCTGGGGGAGCAGCTTCTACATAAGTGTTAGTATGTATGTGTCTGAAGAAAAGTGATTGTAATAGATGTGTGTGTTTTCATGCTCTTTAAGTACAGTTTCTTTTTCCCCTATAGAATGAAACTAAAATACATGAAGCTGAAAAAATACTTGAAAGAAATAGATGAACGACAAAAAGGAGCTATTCTGCGAAACCAGACCTTTTTAAAGGAATTTGACCAATTTGAAGCTCATATGAGAACTTCAAGCTCAGAGATGATTCAGAAGATGGAAGTAACTTTCTATAAGACTTAATATGTTAGTGTTTACTGTTATTACAGGGTTGCTAAATTGGTTTTGTCTGAGTATTACGCACATCAAGACTTCAGATGTTGGTGAAACCTCATATGTTTTGGAGTGCTTAAAGTGGTAATGTTTGGGAATTTGAAATAAACCCAAACTCTGCTAATATATGATGTAATAGACCCTACTGTAGCTGCAGAAGTAGTCAGCAACACTTTACTGTAGACTAAATGTAGAGTTCTGTGAAGTGCCGTGTGCTTCTGAGTCTCTTGGAAGTGAGGGAGAACTGAGATTAAAAAAAATGTGGAAATGGATCATGTGTTTGGAGTGTTAGTGGTAAGATAATAAACCAGCAGTATCTAGGTTAGGAGAAAAAGGCGACTTGAATTGTAGTATTTTCATAAAGACTTTGTTATAAAACTGTATTTTAGTAAGGCTTTTATTACTTAAACACCCAAATACAATTTGTGGAAATCATTTCAGGACGTATTTTTAATTTTGCTGGTGTGAACACCCTAAATAGCCATAGTTAGTCTTGCCTATGCTTATTGCTCCACTTCATCAGCGGAGAAAGTGTAAGAGTAAATAACTTCTGTTATAACAAATCACTGTGTTTGAACTATCTGGACTAAAGCTGAGCTAAAATGAGGTCACACTTAGTTCTATTACTGAACAGTCAACTAGCAATACTTGAACAGTGGTAAGAGAAAAAACTAGTTCCTCCAGCATCCTGTTGCATCACTCAGATCTTTGCTTTTGGTAACATTTTTGCACGTACTCAGAGATTTGACTCACGTGCCTTCAGAGTTGGAAATTTTGAACTTTCCTTCTGGGCTATTTAAGTAAATAAAGTAAAGCCCAAGGAGTATTTCATCCCCTTGTATACTTGAACGGCGCGTCATAACTGACGTGGTAGGAGTGTGGTAGTACCAAATGACTACTTTAAGAGAGCCAATACCCAATAGAATATACTTCTTGCTGTCTTCTTTGTAGCATCTTTGTTATCAAAGACGACCGCAAACGTGCTGCTTTTCCTTTCTCCACTCATAGCCTTGACTGCTGTCAGCTCAAGGGTCCGCTCTTGCAAAAGGGGTCTTATTGCTGACTTCACTGGATGTCATCAGTTTGAGAACTCGTGCTGGGATGAATTAGCCTTATGAAAGAGGCTGTCGAACTAATACATGCCCGTTCTGTTTTTAAATGACTAATTTCTTAAAAATTACCGCAACAGGTAGAAAATATGCATGGCCATTACATTTTAAATGGAAGAATAAAAGCTCTCATGAGGACAAATGAAAGTGACCATTCAACAACTATATTAGCCACCCTCTGCCATTTGTTTTGCCTGTTTCAATTGTTTTGGTCTCTAATTCTGGTTGTGGAAACAGTTGTCAAAAGTCAGCTTGACTCTGCAGTGTTTTCTTTTTGGAGAAAAGTATTTGCCTTCTGGCAAGCCCCTACTCCCTGTGATGACAAGGACTGATAATGAAATGGGGATTTCTGTGCCTCCAGTATGTAGTCAATCTACCTTAATATCTTAAAACAGTATGGGAGAAAAAAAAAAGTTGTGGAAGTAAAAAAAGCATTTATAGTCGTTTCATTTGTGTTGAGATAAAAAGATCAGTTACCACTAGGCCTGAATTGCTATGATTTTTTTCTCATGCTGAAGTAAAATTTGATGATTATCTTAATTTTCCAGTCTTTCAGACCCTCGTTTGCAAATGTGAACAGACTTTTTGCTTTTCCTTTTTAGCCCTATTGGGGTAAATGGCTTCAGTCTTTCTTACGGTTATGTATCAGTAATGCCATTTGTAGGTTGAATAGTTATATTAGTGTTGCTTTTTTTATAATTAGTGCAGAAGTAAGATGAAACTCTTCTATACTAGTAAAGAGATTTCCGCATGTCTTACCTGAATGTTTGAAACAAACTTGATCAGGATCCATATTTAAGGTTATATAACAGACAGGATTTTTTTTAATCGTAACTCATGACTGAAGTACTTTCAATTTAATAGGCTACTATAAGAAACAGCCAAGCTTTGAGGGTTTTTGAATCCGTTATTAATATGTTGTCGTGCTATTCCCTGAAGACAATTTGGGATGTTGCAAAGTGATATAGATTGGTAATGATCTCAGATTTAAAAAAATAAAATTGTGACGTGCTCATGCCACTAATATATGGAGTTAGATTTTTGAGGAGGTAAAAACTGGGAGGGAAATGTGTTTATATCTGCTTTCTAAGAGCAGTAGCATTCTTCAGAAGTATTTGGTAGGGGCTATTTCTGTCCCTCTGCCACTCCCCTTTTTTAACTTGCTGGAAGAAAGGAGGGAAGGAAATAAATTAGTTGAGGCATTTTAAGCCCTGTGATGTGGTCCTCACACAATGCTTATTTTTGTGTGGCTGTCTAAACTCAGCTGTGATTGTTTTTTATTCCTCTGAAATGCAGTTTGAATTAAAACAGGAACAGTGTTCTCAGTGTAGTGTTTTCCTCCCTCTTTCTTCTGTTCAGGGGCGCACACAGCTTGATCTGAGACAGTAAAACTTAGACTCTGATCCTCTTAAAAGGAGGTGTCTAAAAAGCCTGGGTCCAGAAAATGTGGAGGTGTAGCAGCACCCTTGGATGACAGTGGTACGGGACTGAAAGGAAAGTGTGGGGTGGCTGAGGTCCTCAGACACAGCAAGTATGTGAGAAGAAATACATAAGCACTTCTGAAAAAAGCTGAGGGGAGGAGAGAATCAGACTGCAACATAAAACAGGGGGAGCGGAAGGGGAAAAAATATAAAATTATGTAGAAGTTCAAAAACAAACGAACAAACCTTACTTTAAAATATTTTTTTAAACTTTTCTCTTAATATGCTCTGGAAACACTGCACTAGGAAGCGTTATTAGAGCTGAGCCTGAAGTAGGGATGTAGAAGCAGTAATGTACTCTTTTTTTTTTTTTTTCCTACTGTCTGGTTTGGCTTTCACTAGCTGCATCACAGTAAAGGGCGAGAAACCATTTGTATGCAGTTTTACGTTAGAAAAATTCCTTTCGGTAGATAAATGTATGACCTGAAGTGTGAGCCTTTGTCCTTTCTAAAAATCTTTGGTCCTTTTAACTATGGATGTTAATGCAGTGTCTAGTCCTTTTTGGATCCTCATAAGCTTTTTGTCAAATCAGTATAACGTGACAACAAGCCCTATACAGTAATTTTGTACTGTGGCTAAAAAACCAACCAACCAAAAAAACCACCCCCAAACTTTATTGGTTTTAAATTAGTTGTCTTTGATTTCATTGAAAATCTCCTTGCCTTTTTTTTTAATTAACAACAACAACTAGCTGGCTCCAGACAACTCTCCCCATATTAGCTGTAACTTGCAATGTATTAACCCTGCCTTCTGTTGTTCATATTAAAATAAATAGCCCCAATCTTTGCTTTTCTCTGCTCATGTGGAAGATTTTTATGCATGGTATTTGAGATGGGGTGATGAGACCCGTTCGTGTTGATTAACACTCCCTCTGAAATGCCAGTAGGCTTGCATGTACGTTTCCTATTTGGGAGGTGCTGTCCTTGACTTCAGGGTACAGAGCAGGTGATTCTGGGGGGGTGGTTAGCTGATCTCCCTGCCTTTGGAAGTAAGGAGGGTCTCTGGAAAAGATGCAGCTATCTCTTATGGTGGCAATCAATTTCCACTCCAATAAACCAATGGGCTGGCTAACGTCCCGTGGTTGCATACCCACATTAATAAATTCCTCGCACAACTGTAGCCCAGCTAGTGCCTGGTAATTCTTTTAAGCCTGTTGGGTCTGGTGACGTTCACAGAGCATCTTTTCCTTGCTTCAGCTTAGTAACATATAGTTTACAGACTGTCCCTGGGGGTGTGTGTGTGTTCCTACCCTCTTTTTTTTTTTTTTTTAATTTTATTTAAAGCAGAGCAGGACCAGGGGGTATGTTGTGATGCTAGGTTTCCCCTGTTGTTTTTAAGGATTTTTTTTTTTCTGAGCAATCCTAATACACACCAGTTGGACTAGTGGTAGGTTGTTACAACATACTGGTGTGAGTCACAGTTGTGCCATGGGTTTATCTGCACGCAGGGTTTTCGTTCATTGCTTCCATTGTGATGTTTCTATGCCATCCATTTTATTTTTGCCAGGTTAGGCTTATTTTTCTGAGCTGTTGAACAAAGCACAGATTACATATCCTCTATGTTGCAGTTATGAAAAGCCCCCTTGTTGTGGATTGCGTAAGAATTATGGAGCATGTAATCATTTAATCTATCATGGAAGTACACAGAAAGAAATTATTACTATTTTCTTTTTTTTCATAGAGAGAGAATGCCCTTTAGGAGTGCTTTATCATAACTATGTGCATAGTTTATTATGTGGCTGTAACTGATGAAACTTCTTTTGTTTCTGAAAGATTAACTTTTTTTTTCCCCTGTGTTTGTGTATCTGCAACTTGCTCAGAAATTTTTGGGAGTATAAGTAAATTCACTTAAGCTTTCAGGAAAATCCAGTAGTTACATTTAAGTTTATTTTGAGCATCTTTAATTCTCATGTGGTTAGCTTTTGTTTCTTAAAATTTCACGTTTACAGTTTTACGAACAGCTTCTATTACCTGGGAGATAGCAGACTTGCTGAATGCACCATTGGAGTGAAGTGCAGAGCTGGTTAAGTTAATTGTTTTAAAGATTTATTTTCATGCATATTACCTGATGCAGAATAGGTATTGAAGTGCTTTCATTCAGGGCCGATGTAACTTGTTATTGGGGTTTACAATTACTAACAAACAGGATTAATTATAGGTGCTGCATCTGCTTGGCTTTTAAGCAGTAGTCCTACTATGAATGCATTACATTTGGTCAATTAAACAATGTAGTGTAGGTGAAGGCGGTTTATGCAGTTGTTTTAGTAACACTACAGCAAGTTGCCTTTCATGCTGGTTGCTCTTTATAACATCTGCCATATATTTTTTCCTTATAATAGCTCAATGAGTTGTAAGATGATGTATGTAAAACAAATACAAATTCTAAAGCTCATTTCATCCCAAAGCAGTGGAGTCATTGTCTAGATACAGCAGAAATAATTTGGCGTTACAAATACTAGTTGTTGACTCAAATTTATTTCTTCCCAAGTTATTACTATTTTGTAGGATTCTAAATTATGTGAATGAATAAATGTGTATTAAAAACCTGCAGGAGATTGTGTACAGGCCACGTCATTTGTTCAGGGGAGTGGAAAAATTAGGAGAAAATGGGATTTCTGGCTTTTAAAATATAGTCCAAGTAAAAAATGCTGCTAGGACATTACGTTTAAAAGTGCACAATTTGCAAAGTAATATTTGTTGATTTGTGGTGGGGTTTTTTTTTGGCCTTCAATTTTATGTAATGGATTTCTTCACGTTTAGGCATGGTATGGAAGAGAAATTAAAAGCGTGTTATCACTTCAAGAGGGTAACTTGTCAGCAGAAGGTGACAAGGAAGAAGAATACAACGAGCAGGTAATGTGAAAGAAGTGGGGGGGGAAATGTGTTTTATTACACTGATGTGCTTTCCTCTGAGCTGCTGCGTGAAGAGGCAGGCATTGCTAAGCAGTCTTTGCGTGGGGATTTTTGTTGTGGCATTTGTAGTGTGAAATATTGTTTAGTGCCTGAGTGAAGTAGAATAACCTGGGTAAAAAGTGCAATTATTTCAACCAAAGAACTAGAATTAAACAGGGGGGAGAAAAAACTCTTAACTGTTTATATTCATCTTTGTGTTGGTTTTTATAATTCCTATGCTGAATAGTGTGAAAATGGTCTTGACCGAGGAGGAAATATTCTTAATGAATGATGTTTTTAAAAATGCAGCAGTCGATTCATACGGTGTATTTATAATTTTGTGCGTTTTGACCTTTTCTCAGAAGAAGCAAAAAGAGATTGCATATCTAAGTAACAGACAAAGACCGACAAGGAATACTTAAATATATTCTGCTATATATCTGCAGTAATGCAGGCTTCTAATCCCTCCTCCTATCTCCATATAAATGATACAGTTCAAGACCATAGCTGTTTTCTTCACTAAAAGCAGTAAAGCTCTTTTAGATGAAATGTCTAAAAACATCTTGTAATAACTTGGAGCATGCTGGCAAGAGTAGTCACTTGTGACTATGTGTGAAACCCCCTCAGCTAGTCGATATTGTAATAAGCAAAAATGGTAGCATCACTCCATTATTGAGAAAAGCCAACAGCATGCTTGTCCCTTAGGCTACAGCATTCATTAAGAAAAGCTTACTGGGCTGAAAGCTGGAAACAGATGATAACGGGATATGATTTTCATATTTAATGCATTCCTTGGAAGAGTATGTGTGCTGCAGATTGATAGAAGAATCAACTGCTACTTTACTAAAAGACTTTCTAGTTTGCCCTATAGCTACCGATGGAATCATTCAGCCAAGAAATTAACTTTTTCTCCTTTTACCTGCTTTATATATCTGCTAAGCAGGCTGCCTGGCTGCCAGTAAATGTTATTATGCAGTTAAATGTTTGGTATTTAAGACTCTTATCAGAAAAGAAACAGAGGCCACACTATTTTGTTTTTATAGTAGGAGGAAGGTTTTCGGTTTTCTTTCTTCAGTGCATTAGCAGTCGTTAATCTGAGTTTATAGGAAGTTTTCCCCATAGATTAAAAAGTTAAAAACCTTGAATTTAGAGCATTCTTTAAACTGTAATATACAAAGCAATGAACCCGAGCAACCTTGACCTATATAAGCAGGCCTCCAGCAGTTTGCGAATTACGTTTTTAATTCAGATGTGTGTGAAAAGGTGAGTTTATTTTTTAATGCTAGATTCTTCAATTAAAAGCAGTCGGTGTAGGAGGTGTGATTTCTAACCTATGGAAAAGTTTACACAAATATTAGAACATCAAAGGCTCACGGTGTGACTTAGACTTTCAAAAACTGTTAGCAGGTTTTGGACAGTACAAGAACTTGGTGCGTACTCAAATATATCACTTTATGTTGAATTACAGTTAATAGCTTGATTGTGGACTCTTTCATCACCTGTCCCCTTCTTTCTCCTCACCTGTCCCCTTCTTTCTCCTCATCTCCCTCCTTAACTTCAGCTAAATTGTGCATCCTTTTGCCTTGTCTATGTGCTGTGTCTCAAGTCTTATTCTGTAACTCCATTTTTTTTTTGACTGATTGTGCCCATTTCCCACCACCTTCACCTCACTTAAAATCTGCTTATTCTTACATTCAAAATATGAGAGTTTGTTCTCAGCGATGTGGCACTGAGTCAGTCATAGCGAGCACGTGCGGTTAGAAGGTGGTATATCCAGGATGCAAATCATTACAGCTTGGAACTGGTTTTATTTACCAGCACTGGTATCGTAATGTTTTCCTTCAGGCTAGTCAGGATGCCAGTGATCGCGTGATAACGTCGTCAGTGATGCATCTTGGAGACCAAGAAGGACAATCACAGAAGCAATCTTCTAGAGATGGTCCCAATGCCCCTAAAACACCAGTGTGAATATCTGGTACTTCTCTGAGCCACGGGACATGCACACTTTTGGACTCTCAATTTTTATGGGAGTCCTTAAGCTCAGAAATCATATGCCCAAACAGTATTTGTCTAGAAAACCATGATTCTCCGTGGAAAGGACTTGAACACCAGTCTTTTGAAGCCCAGTGTAATGGCAATCCGGTGTTACAGGTTGGAGGAGAGGTCCCGTACTGAAGAGGTCCTTCTCAGCTGGCAGAGCTGTATAACCTGGGCTCCTGAAATCTTTGTGCAGTGAGGTCTGGCTTCTTCAACTTTGAAGCACTTTCTTGAAGTTTTTTGAAGATTTTTGGACTTGTGCATCTTGGCACTGCCATGTCTGTCGGACGTAGGGCATAGGGCACCTCCCAGGAACACCTGTGGGTGGCAGAGCATTCTTCCCCAAGAAAGGGGGTGTCACCAGGTGAGACTAACGCCTGGCGCCTGGAAGAGACAAGCCTCGGGCTCAGCTTCACCTCCCTAGCTTTCACGTGGTGGTCTACTGCTGGGGGAGACTGGGCCCTTTTGTAAGTCCTAATGGAAGGGATTTTTTTCTTATCTTTGTTCTCTTCAAAACACTTTAATGATAATAAAAAAAGATTGTATTTGTTACTGAAGGAAGAAGTGGGGAGCCTGCACTCCACAACCAAAAAGAGGATTGTAAGTGTGCTTTGTGCAGAGACTTCATTTAACTCCCAGCTGGAGTGATATGAAGTTCAGTAATTTTGTTGACTGTTTTAGGTAAGTCATCTACACGTTTTTACTGTTTTGGTGGTAAAAACGGTACGTAGACCAGCGTTATCTGTCATACTTTTGCTTTGAGAATGCAAAGGCAGTGAAGAGATTTATTTTTTTTTTTGCAATCAAAGAGGAGCTTGTTAAAGATGTGTGTCTGCTTTGACTCTGCCAAGCACTTGTACCTGTTTGAATTGCATTTGTTTTGGAACACTACATCCAGGAGCTGCTAAATCCATAAAGTACTTGCTAGATGCATTTTAAAGCAGCAAATCCAAGACCGAAAAGTAATTAGGAAGAAGCCGAGAGCAGTGGTGATGGAATAAGCTGTGAACTTAATCTGAGTAGCAAACCTTTACTCCTTCTTAAAATAACTTCATGGCTTTTTGTTCTGCTTCTTGTTATGTGGAATTTGAGCTTTTTTAATGAAACTTGGTCACAGACTAGACAAGATGCCTTTGTTTCCTTTAAGCTGGGCTTGGCAGCTGACTTTGTATGGTAGGAAGAGGTCAGGCAATGAAAGAGAGGAGAGGTGTGGAGGTGACTGTAAATTGTCCTGCTGTGATTTGGGACTGAAAAGTAAGCTCTGCTTAGTATGAACAATGGTATTACGATAGCTAATTTTGGCTTTGCATAAACTGGCAGTGACCTTTTAGTAGTACTGGTGGCAGTAGCCACTCCTCCTAAATTGTTCTGATTGAGTAGGTTTACAAAGAAAAAAAGGCAAGTATTAAAACACTGGGATTTAGAAGCAGAGTGGTTATACTGTTGGAACTATTTTTATGCAAGTTCAACAGTTCTTGGAGGAAAGTGCCATTTAAAATGTTTCTGCTTGATGCCCAAAGTTGCCTTGCGGAAAATGCAATTTCATCTACGTGGTGTTAGATGAGTAGTCATTCTTCTTTGGTGTGATTTAACAGACAGGAAAGAGCAGAAGGAAGACAATGAATACAGTGATTTTTGCCTCATTCTTATTTGCTTTGTTGACATGCTGTGAGCAAAGCTGGATATATGGACAAGTAAGTGATGGCAGATGTATGTTTCAAACTCTCTGGGGACCTTCCTCATCCTGTTGCCTTCTAGAGAAGACCATGAGAAGAGCGGCAGGAGGAGGTTGCTCAGAGCAGCTGGCTGCGGGTGGCTCCAGAAAGGCCAGCTGTGCCATGGACACTGCAACGGGGTCCTAATGATCATGTCTTGGCTTCAGGATGCTGCGGTACTGTGCTGGTTTTGGCTGGGGTAGAGTTAATTTTCTTCAGAGTAGCTAGTGTGGGGCTATGTTTTGGATTTGTGCTGGAAACAGTGTTGATAACGCAGGGATGCTTTAGTTACTGCTGAGCAGTGCTGACACAGAGTCAAGGCCTTTTCTGCTTCTCACCCCACCAGCGAGCAGGCTGGGGGTGCACAAGAAATTGGGAGGGGACACGGCCGGGACAGCTGACCCAAACTGGCCAAAGGGATATCCCACACCATATGGCGTCATGCTCAGCATGTAAAGCTGGAGGAAGGAGGAGGAAGGGGGGATGTTCAGAGTGATGGCGTTTGCCTTCCCAAGTCACCGTTATGCGTGATGGAGCCCTGCTTTCCTGGAGATGGCTGAACACCTGCCTGCCGATGGGAAGCAGTGAATGAATTCCTTGTTTTGCTTTGCTTGTGTGTGCGGCTTTTGCTTTACCTATTAAATTGTCTTTATCTCAACCCATGAGTTTTCTCACTTTTACTCTTCCTCCGATTCTTTCCCCCATCCCACTGGGGGGGAGCGAGCGAGCGGCTGGGTGGGGCTTAGTTGCCGGCTGGGGTTAAACCATGACAGGTACCTAAACCACAGGCTACCAGCGGCTGTGCAAAGTCATGCACGAGTAGAGCACAAGGGTTCCACCTGAGTCAGTAATTTCAAGGTATTTTCAGTGACTTCGGTGGGTAGATCTAAATGTCGTGCTTTGGTCCAGGGTCTTAAAAGCCTTTGCAGGAATCTAATCTCAAAAGTTTGCCTGTTTGTAAAAACCAGTTACTGTTTAGATTAGTTTGAGTGCTCTGTGTATTTCAGTCCCTTTTAGTCGGGTTGAGGGTGCAGTGCGCTTTTGCCACCAGTTGTTTTGGCTCACGGAACTTCAGTTGAGGTCCAGGCCCTTGTTTTCACGCTAGAATGCAAAAAATGCGTGCCAAGTGTTTGTGTAATAATAATACTATACAAAATACTTTAATTCTGTGATGCTTTTCTTTCCAGAAACCAACATGTGATCCTCTAGAAGCTCCATTTGCACCACGCTGCCTGTTTGTTTCCTTAAGCCATCTCCCACCTGTGTTTTTCAGATGCCGTGGGCTGGAAGACAGGCAGGAATTAGCACTGGGGCAGCCGTGCCAAGAGGACTGTATCATCCAGCAACAGTCTCTATGGGCTACCGCACATCAGCCATCTCGGCCGCCGGAGGTTTGGGCGTGTGGCAGAAACCCACCCAGCCTGCAGAGAGCCGCTTGGTGCCTGGCCTGCCTTTGTGCTCTCCATCACTTGAAGGACTTGGTCCAGAGAGCAGAAGCGCTGATTTAGAGAGTGATGCATCAGTGGAGGGAGCAGCGCCATGCGGGGACCTGGCAGCCAGTGAGGAAGGCTCCGAGCAGCTCATCTCCTCAGCATCTGATCCTGAACCAGCCGACCCCGAGGAGGAACGGACGTGGGGGAGCATCCCAGGTAGGGCAGCGCACATGCCGGTCTGCCTCTGCCCGGTGTGAGGCATGCTCATCCCAACCAGAGTCATGCCCACGGCTGCTGGTTTTCCCCTATGCATGTTGCACTCTGGTTGAAGCACGGCAGCAGCCTCTTTTCGCCTTTTTTTTTCTTTTTTTCTTTGTTTTTCTTTTGACTCCATTTCCTCCCGGGCCACTCATCTGGACAGGCAAGGGCTTGCTGGGAGCTGAGCCTGTTCAGGTTCGCTATTAGAAAGTGAAGATTTCTTCACTGCTGTGCCCGCAGTTGTCTTGAAGTAGTCTGAGCCTCATTTTTAAGAGGTTTAATGCGAACCTACTTCACTGGCAGAGTACATCGCTTCTGTTTCAGATTGATTTCCTTCTCCCTCAAACGCTCGTGCACAATAGTTCATCCATTTCTGAAAGCAGGATTTGGCAATGTAGACCGAGGATCGGTATGTCCCCGTACGTGGCTGGATTAACTCCTGCTTGGTGGTGGTTCTCTGCCTTGTTCCCAGCTTTCCTGAGAAAGGTGGTGCAGGCCTCCCAGCCGAGATGCTCTTGCCCTGGGAAGAGCCTTCCCTCGAAGGCTGCGTGCCAACTTCCCAGCCTTTTTTTTTTTTTTCCTTTTCCCTTTTTTCTGCCATCTTGGCAAAATGTGTTCCCTCCCGTTTTACTGGCTTGGTTACTTACTTTGAAGTAAGCTAATGGACGTGTTTTTGATGTAGCAGTGACAAAGATTTGTCACTAAGTAACAGTTTATTCCTTTTTTAAGACCTTGCAGAAATACTCTCCCCTGCCTTGCCAGTTAACATAGCAATTTTCAACTTAAGCTAGTTTTCCAAGCCCCATAACAATTGCTAAAATGGAGCTATTTATAATGGAAACTGGTGGCAACCCTAATGATGCAGGGACTCCTGCTTTCCTGTAATGATTGTGGTTTTCTTTACAGAGGAAAGCTGGCATCCCCATCAGATGATCTTCTGTGCCGCTACTTGGGTTTTTTCTGGCATCCTCTTTCTTGAGGGTTTTTTCCATTCCTTTTTCTTTCTCTAAGGAATTTATTTGCCTCTCATTTTCTTTCATATGATGCACTTGCCACTTTTCTGTTTTAATGAAAGCCTGTCCTTACTGGCACTGGAAGGAGACCAGTCCAGCCTGGTTTACGTTAGCCCCAGGCTCTGCCTGCAGCTCTGCAGAGCGCCGGTTCCTCCCCGTGGGGAAGGCTGAGGTGGCCAGCATCGTGTCTGGGAAAGAAATACCCATTTAATTTCTGGAATGCGGTATCTCTGCCTTCAGAGAAACTGTACAGTTGGGTTCAAAATAAAAATGAGCTTTTTGTCAAATGGCACGGTAATCACCTCAGACCGCCCGGGGGGCTTTTTATGCCTGTGTGCTGCCAAATGCATGTTGCAATGTGAGCAGGCTAATGCGGTCCAGGTTTGAATGTGTGGAGGGGACTGGCTTGTTCCAGCTCTCCTAAGCTTGACCTTCTGCGCTTCAAATGGTAGCAGCTGATGAAGACGCTTGGCTGTGCCGCACCTGGAGCGAGCATGCGCTGGGCTCGGTGTGGCGCTGCCTGATCTGCTGCCTGCTCGGTGCAGAGCGGTGCTCACCAGCCTCTCCTGCTGCTCCCTGGCCGCTGCTCAGCAGTGGCAGCACAAAATGTAGGAAGGAACAAATCCTGTTTCCCCCAGGTTAACGAAGCAAGAAAACGTCCCCTTTCTCCCCACCCCCCAAACTGAACAAAAAAACCCCTCTGTTCCTCTCCATCCTCATTTCCCAGCAAGTGCAGTAGTGACATTTCTGTTGCACATACTCGCTTCACAAATTTGGAAACGAGGCTAAGAGAGCCCATCCTGGCACCAGCTACTGTTTGGCATAAACCTTAAGTGATTTGGTTCCAGTGAAACTCGGTGACCAAGACAAGCAGAAACGCTGGTGCTGTAGCATTAACAGGTGTGCGAATGGTGGTTAATTTAAACCCATGGTGAATTGTATGGAAAACTGGGAATTTCTGTAGCAATACTAATTTGTTACAGCACTAGCTGGTCCATTAACTTTTGGCATTCTATAAAAAGATAAGTAGCATGTATCTGTTGTCTTAGAAGCATGATTCAGCTCTGTACTCACCTCTTTGAGAGAAGGCAATTAACGTGCAGAGTTTAAAAGCCTCCAGGCATGTATTTCTTCTGCAAGGTTTAAAAAATGCGTACGACAGTAGCCTCTTCAGGTGCACTTCTTTCCCCTAAGAAAAGCTTTTTCCAGCTTTTCTGTTTCATCATTCCTCCAGAGACGACTTAGTGAAGTAGCTGGTCTTCATGCCAGTGATGGTTTTTGAGGAGTGCCGGGTTTGTCTCCCACGCGCCGGGAGCTGCAAACCCAAAAGGCGTGAGCGTGGAGGCCTGGAGCCTCCCCGGACTCCCCCTTGCGAGAGGAGCACAGAAGGACACGGGGCTGTGGGCAGGGAAACCCAAAGTGAAGGGAGAGCAGAGGGATGTTCCCTCACGCGCATTAAGTGAAAGAGGTGAACAAACAGCATAGGTAATCTTAGTTTAATTCCCTATGCTATGATGTACTCCTTGGTCCTGCTAATGTTTGGGAATAATTTTTTTTTTTACAGGACCAAAGCCTTGCCTGAGTAACTGGTGGACTTGTAAGGAGGCGAGCTGGGAGAGCAGCGTTGAGCTGCCAGTCCCCGCGAGTGCCGATGAGGTGATGCCAAGCACTCCCGGTGTGCCGCGGGGAACAGCCTCACCAGCAGACGGCCGGGAGCAGGGCAGGGAAGCCCACACTGCGGAGGGCTCCCCACTGCAACCACCAAACCCTCCCATGGTGCAGGAGGAGCCTTCAGTCAGCTCAGCACCAGACGGGTACGTCCTTACGTATTTTCCCTCTGCTGGTACTCATTCGTTAGCATGTGCCCTGGAGGCTGTTTTCACAGCTTGGCTGATGCGTGGCACTAAAGCTCGCATACAGGTGGGCAAACTTCTTACCTATTTATTTAGGATCTCGCTACCTCTGTGCTAGTGGTTAAATGGCTTCAGGTAACTCATTCAGGTCTTAGAACTGACCTTAGACTTAGATAAGTTAAATATGTTTGTTGTTAAAATGCAATAGGTGTTCTGTAAATGTACACAAACTTATTTCAGCAAGTTTATATAATAGTACTTATCATTTACTAAACAGCATATTCTGTGTGGATTAAAATTTCCAGTTGGTTAAATTTCTTGAGCATTTCGTTTGGAAATAGCAGAGAGAATGAGGAAGAATGAGGAAAGTGCGACACAGATGCACGGCTTGTCCTCTGCTACTGTGTGAAAGTGGTGGGGTTTTATTGCCAACAACTGCAATACCAGAGTATCAGCTGTAATATCAGTCACAGCTGGATTTTTGGCCTCGCGGTGCCCTCGTAAGACAGGGAAGTGCATCCCCATCCTGGCGGGGCATACCCACTATGAGATGGTCCATGGGGTTTGCCCAGGTCGCACGGGAGGGCTGGCTTTGCTCCCTCGCTGTGTTCCAACAGCCCCATGCCAACTGCCGCCATCCCTTCCTAGGTCCCCACCTTGTCGTGCTGCGTTGCTGCGGGAGCATCCCTCCCGCTTTTATCTCCTGTCTCTTAGTTCTTCTGAAAGTCTGTTTGCTGCCAGTTGCCTCTGCAGTGCTTCGTGTCCACGTCCCCCTTCACCCTGGCCATCCTACCACTGCCTGACCCCACAATGTTGTGACCTACGACTGCTGCCTTTCTCCTGCCCGCTCTCCCTTAGTGGCACGCTTCTGTTTCCTTGTCCCCTGTATCCTCAACACCCTCCTCCCTCCTCACCAGCATTTTCCTGCCCCCAGTCACAACAGAAATATTGAAGAAAGCCTTTTCTGCAGGTGCGTGCTTTATTCCAGCAGGTGCTGCTCCCCTTGGGTGTCCCTACCTTGTGCGGGCACTATTCACATGCAAAACGCTCCTAGCTGGAGCCGTTAACTAGATACTAGATACGGGGTGGTTTGGTGGTGGCTGTATGTCGGGAGGAGGCCACGTATGAAAGAAACCAGCATTTTTACTCTTGGAGAATGAGGAGTACTCTTTTGCTGGTTGTTGTTTTTCTTTCCTTTTTGGTTGTTTGCAGCTTTTTAATCTGCTTAACGCATCTATTCTTCCTACATTCATGGTCATGTCGTCTTAGGTACTGATTTCAGTATTGGTTTGTATTTTAACAGATGACAGTTGAGCAGAAACTAGTGGCCATCAATATACACTTCTGTAACTTTATCATTTCACATTTGCATCAGACTGTTGCTTGCTATGGAAACATCATCTAATTTACATCTAAATAGCTTTTACCCAGCTTTTCTTTTGTATAACACCTGTTAATCATAACACTTTGTAGGGAAGTTGCATAGAGTGCCTGCCTTTGCTAGAGAAGTCACAGCCGAGCGGTGGTAATTTAACCTTTTGTTCTCTCCCTGTCAATGCTAGTGATGCCTCGCTGTTCATAAACTGATGAAAATATTGTGCAATGCTCTTGAAGCCCAGCTAAATTATACGAAAGGTTTCACTGCTCGCATTATCTCCGGAGCACGACTGAAACCAGAACATGGAGGTTTCCTCTCGCATTATGCCAAGCTGAATACCTCCGTTTCTCAAGGCCATGGAAATGGGATCGCCGCTGTTAGCTGTTTCTGCAGAAAAGATACAAATTTTAATTTGTTTCACCTGAAAATTAAAATGCAGATAAAATCTCAAAAATGGCAGGCACGAAAGGTCCCGTGGAGGTTTAAGCAGCCTTTTCCGTTGTTGCGCTTACAACCAGGTGGGCTTTCCAAATCCATCTTTCCAATGCATGTGAAATGCAGCGTGCACACTCGAGTCTTGCAAAATAATTAATGAGCTGAAAATCTTGGGGAAAAGTTTCCAAGTAATTAGTACATGAATTTCAATCATGTAAATTACACAACTATGAGAGTGCAACTTTTTTTGGTCTGAATATATCATGCCACAGATTCACAGAATGAAAAATATCACAGGTCTTGCGATGTCCCTTCAGTCCATGTGTTTTTCTCTTACGAAATTCCTACGCTGGCTGAAGAAATATGCAGAAATTTTGCAAAATTTTGCAAAACTATTTATATTTGTTGTCCTAAATTAAAATAGCTGTAGCTTGGACTTTCCCAATGCAGCGGCGTCGCTCCTGTGGCATCCGAACGAAGTACCATTCCTCACCTGTCGTCTTTGGGCCATCTGTATGCTTTTGGTGTCTTATTTGAAATTAGTACAAGTGATGGAGGGGAAAGGAGCTCTTGTGTGCAGGGATCATAGCTCACTCGAACGGCAAAACAAAATCCTTGTTCCATGTCAGGAAGTCACAAGTTTATGTAAGTCACAAGTTTATATTTTTGGAGAATATGCCTTTCCTACCTTACTGCAGAAATACCATTGTCTTTTTTTAAAGTTTTGGGGTTTTTTTTTCCCCGCAGTAAGTGTTTGCAGGTCATATTTTACCTCTGGGTGAGTTCAGCCTAATTTCAAACTGCCTTTTCTAGCTTTCCAGCTTTCTTGATAACAACATCAGGTTATTAACCAAAGAAAGGTGATGTTGCTATGAAAGGTTATTTAGTATAAGCTTTGCGCCTTGGTCACAGTTCACAGTGGGGTGCTGCGATTTTGCTACCTTATTTTCTAAAATCATCATTTTTAATAACCAAATTCCGTGTTACGGAGCACTGCTGGGTGGGTGCGTTGATCAGAGGTTGTACACGCACCTCTTCAGGCTCGTCCCGCCAGCTCAAACCCGTGCGAGAGCCTGATCCGTGTACCTTCCGTTCGGGTCTGCAGCCCAGGAGCCCACCGGTGAGCGGGGGGCTTGCCTGGCTTGTTCGAGTGGCACCGTAGAGGCACCCGATTTCCCCTCCCGCCAGGTGAAGCCACCCGATAGCTCTGGTCCTTGGCTGCTTGTTGCCGGTCTGCGCTGCTGAACCGGAGGTGAAAGGCTCCGTATCCTCTTACCATTCCTTACAGCACCCGGCCCTTTCTTTAAGGGCTTAGACCCGGGGAGCGGGAGGGGGGGAGAGGGTCTCAGAGAATTAGCGCAGAGAAAGATGATGACTATTTTAAGGCCTGTGCTGAGGGGGTGGAAAAAGGCAGAGCTTATGCCTGTGCTGCTTCAGCTGCATTGAAGAGGACTTAGCACAGATGGATTGTGCATTACAAAATGTAACACATAATTCAAGCTGTCAGCTTAATCAGACTGTTTCCAGGAAGCAACCTGTAAAAGAGAAGGACCTCTTGTTTGCTGACCTCTGATCCGTAGCCTGCTGCAGATTGTCATACATTTTGTTTTTCTTTATGTTGGTGTCCCTTCCTTCCCCTTCCCTTTTTATTATTGTATCCCTCTCGAGTGGCACCCTGGAAGGACCACCCAGCGGGAGGAAAACAATGGGAAACGAGCCGGCCGCTAAAATACAGGGTTTGTAAGACTGGGGGAAAAGAAAAAGCACTGTTTAACTGCATATGTGATCTCCCTGGCATTGTTTTGCTTATTAAATGTCTAGGAAACTCGGCTAAATGCACGGCAGCTCCCACTTAATTGTTCACTGTTGCCCAACAGTCCGATGGAAAACACAACTTTCAGTATAGCTTAACACGATTGCAAAAATGATGCAAGTTTTTGTGCACAGAGCTTTTCACTTGAGGGAGTGTAAACCAAGGTTAACTGTATAAATATGTCAGCTTCTACATATGGCAAAAAAAAAAAAAAATCTTTATTTTGCCTGTGGGGCTCTGCAGGCACAGGCCCAGCTGTGGGGCATTGCTGGTGGAGACCTGGCCTGGGAAGTCCCCAACAAAGCAGGCAGCCGGCCTGGACCTGAATAGCCATTTACACCTCTGTTCGAGGATTAGCCTGCTGTATTGTTTCAATGTTTAAGTCCTAATTTGCATCATTATAGAGGTGCAGCTTCATCAAAACCCCTCTGAGGTCCCAGTTGTGTCCCGGTACCTGTAGGTGGTCACCAGATTTATTCTGATTGTGGAGGTGAAGGAATTAAACTACTCAGGGCAGGGTAATTTTAATGCAGCATCTCAGGCCCTGGCTGATTTTTGGATGGTTTGCTCATGTGCTTTTTTTCTTTCTACAGAGCTCAAGGAATGTGGTTTTTGCTGTTGTTTGCTTTGAAAAGCTAAAATGAGGGTGTTTTGTTTTTCCAGCTGGTGTGATGGGAGCGCGTTTAAAATAACCTGTCGCAGCTCAAGTCACTTCAAGCC
The DNA here is from genome assembly GCF_965638725.1 of Aptenodytes patagonicus. Lineage (NCBI taxonomy): Eukaryota > Metazoa > Chordata > Aves > Sphenisciformes > Spheniscidae > Aptenodytes > Aptenodytes patagonicus. Next base: position 131,447,575 of record NC_134951.1, on the reverse strand, counting down.
CTGTTTGCTGTCTGTCCACAGGCACCGTGGGATGCTGGCCGGACTCTCCCGTGCGCTGCAGTTGATAGAAGACGTGGTGGTGAGGATGAGCCCCCAGCACTGGGCGCCGTACCAGGGCGAGCACGTGGGGACGATGGGGACGGCGGAGCTGCTCAGGTTAATGCCGCTTCCCTGCGAGCTGCCTCTCCTCTCCTCTGCCCTCACAGAGCGGGCAGGAACCGGGGAGGAGGGCAGTGCTGCCTGTGCCTTAACCCCATCCCCTTTATTCTTGTTTGCTAGCTGCCGTACATCCAATGTAATGCTTGTAATAATTTTGTTGTTGATTGCTTAGACGCTTCTAATTGAGTTCAGGTGAGCAATGGTGAGAGGCTGTTACTGAGCAGCTTTGCAGGAGCCTGTTGAGGTTTGAGCCGGGGGTCCTCGCTCTTGCGGTGACAAATGGCCGGTGCAAAGAGCAAGCGGGCTCCTGCAAACAAATATTGCCAGTTGCTAAGAGGCCTCCTTCCCCTTCCACTGTTTTAATGTCATCAGAGAGCTGAAATATGGCACTTAGAAGCGCATACGCAAATTACTCCAACACATACTCTTTCCTAAATGTAGCACTTTTTGCAGCCTTGCTCCGCAGATCCCTTAGGTGAAGTAAATACTTATTTCCAAGAATGAGAGCATCCCCTTAGCTAGTAACGCTAATATGATTTACTGAGGTAGACAGCAATAACCAGAAAAATAATTTCTTCTTTGGGGTAAAAGAGCAAAGAGAATTGCCAAAACCCATGTGTTACAAAACCGGGGTCAGAGTGCCCTCACTGTCCCTCTGCAGCACGGGCTCTTAATTATGAGAACTGGGAATGGCTTTGTGATTTTATTTAAAATTATGTGTCAGCCTCCATAAACTAGGATTCTCGTAAGCACTTGATGGTTAGAGGATTTCTAGGGAATTAGGAGGAAGACTTGCCAAACTGACCTGGCCCCTCCAGCCTACTGTTGGAGATGGGCTCCTGTGACATAACTGCTTTGGCCACGGTATGGCCGGGGCTGCCTGGCCAAGGAGCGGTTTCACTGAGGGGACGTGCGCAGGTTCCTCTCTCCCTGCCAAAAAGCAAAGGTGTGAGATTAAACCTGGCGTTTTCTAAGCGCTGGGTTTGACCTCTCTGTTCTGTTCTGCATCTTTCGCAGAGAGCATCATGGATGTTTGTCCCTCTGGGCTGTCCCACCGGTTATCCCATTAGCCAGGAGAAGTGTTACAGATTCTGCCTCCAAACCCATGCTGGCTGGCTGGGCTTTAAATAAACATTGCATGTAATACCTGCTTTATTTTGTAGCTTTTGTAATCGGGCCGGCAGTCTGAAAGAAGACGACCTTGAAGCATGCGAAGCAGTCGTCCTTCATCAGCTTCGGGCTTTATTACAGAGCATGCTGAATGGATGCCTCCTACCTGAGAAAACACTCAATGCTAAAGGTAGAGCAGCGGATGAAAAGCAAACCAGGTATCGCAGAGACAAAACTTGCGTTGTGGGTGTGATTAACATTCTTTTCTTTCCTCCCCAAGTCTGCTCTGCCTCTCTGGTGCAGAGAAAGCAGACCCGGGGCCAGACCTCCGATCGCACTGGAAAATAAAGACGTCTGAGTGCTGATCTTTACGCATCTTGGCAGCAGCCATGCGACTTGAAATGAGAACGTTAAGCAAATTCATTTATTTTCCTTTTCATTCACCGATGGTGAATCTTATGCCTCTGGGCAGCACACAGGCCAGGTCTCCCTGTCTTGCCCAGTCCACAGCATCTCCCACCCCTGGCTGCTCTGGCAGGGAAGGAAACGTATTAACTTCAGAGACCTCTTAGCCAGTAATTTCTGTCATCTTCAAAGCAAGTCTCAGGCATGTAAGGATGGGGAATGTAATTTTGAGAAGCAAATTATTTTTCTGTGAAGCAGAAGATGCATATAGCCTTTAAAAACAATAAACTGCAGTTATTCAAAATGTTTTTTTTTTCTTCCCTGTGTGTATGCCACAAGGACAAGCAAGAATTGATATCTTTTTTTTTTTAAGGTCTCTAATACAGTAATGAAAACAATTTCCTTTCTTACTTGGCTTCTGTCTAGACCTTCCTCCCTGTTACAGGCTCAGCAATGCTCAAGTGTTAGCAGGATCGGGGCACTTGTGAGCGCTGAAGAATGGTCTATTTAACTATACCTGGTTCTCCTTTCGAGGCTGATATGCCTGCGAGCACTAATACGTTGTTGTATTTCCTGAATGGTTTCTTAGGGACAAACACTTGTGGCGTTAATTGGAATTCACTCCTCTGTTTGTGAAACTTCATCGGAGCAACTGGAAAAACAAACAACTTTGGCAAACAAGATTGCAGTATTTATATTTTCTGTGTTAAAAGAAAAGGCACTTTTGCTCAAAAATAATAAAAAGAATTCTGAGGGGGGAAAAAAAAAGAAGACAAGCCTGGAGAAATGGGTGCCCAGCAGAGTGCCTGATGGGAGTAAGTGAGGTCTGCCCAAGGCTGAGACTAGGGGCTGCAGGAAAGGTTTAATGTCTCCTGATCCTGAGTCTTGGGACATGGACCTAGGGGACAGACATGATGATGATTGCCCCTGCCTGTCCTCCCCACATTTGCAGAAGTCACGAGTGACTTCTTACATTTTCCACTTCGGATGTTTTTAAAAGAAAAAGTGGGAATTAAGGACAAAATGTGTGATGGCTTTTCCACTGCATGTTGACCCGCTTGTCCAGATAAATGAGTTGCGTGGCACCTGTGTGAGTCTTGTGTACCTGGGGTGTCTCACTAATGGTGCTTGGGTTTGTTTCTCAGGGCAGACCAGCAGTGGGACGTGGACATGCTGCAGACTTGCTTGAGCAACCATGCCTTGTTCTTGAAAAAGCACCAGGTTCAGCTCACGGAAGAAGTGGCGGAGATGTTTGAAAGCCTGCTGGTTTCCAGCACGAAGGCGCAGGATGGCCAGGTTGGCACTTGCATCTAATAGTATCTAAATCAATGACACCCAGAGACTAATCTGCACTGTTAAGGCGAGAGGGGCCCTGGGCTGCTAACGTGATCCGGTGTGTGGGCTTTAAGGGCAACAACAAGCAGTCTGTGTTCGTTAATCAGCCTTGGAGACGGTTACAAGGTGGGTAAGGAGAGAATACGAGTTCTTCAGTTGTCTCGGGGCAAACACATACAGCACTTCATCCCACGAAGAAAACAGTCTCTTTAAGGTCTCCAGGAGGGTGTCTGTTTTCCACCCTTCAAACCAGTTATTTATTTAAACAAGCTCACGTTTGCTGTGGTGTGAATTTATCACAAGGCTTATATCATCTGTCTTTCTCTGTGGCTTAGTAGCTTTTTATCATGAATGATGTATCTTAATTCTTTTTTTAAACAGAGTTATGTTTGGTACACTGAATACGCAGAGCATTTTAGAAATAGTAGCATGCTCATTTTTTAAATGTTAATGCAAAAGGTTATAAACGAACTCTTTAAAAAAAAAAAAAGTTGGCATTTGGTAGACCCGCGAGTGCCCTGACCTCTTTTGCTGCAAACCCAGAGCAGCCAGCCGCGTGGGGAGGGCAGGGCTCCCATCCCCGCTGGCTCCAGCTGCAGCCATGCTGGGAGAGCTGGGACTCTGGCACCGGGGTGATGTCCCAGCTGTTTCTGCACCCCCCCTGCGGTGGGAACCCGGAGGTCTGCCAGGCAGCCCGCCGGTAACGAGCTGGTCCCGTGCTCTGCTCCAAAAAATATTTGCAAAAAATATCTTTCCTCTAATTTTTAATGAGAAATTAAAAAGCAGTTTGAACTGCTTTGCTATATTCTAGTTTTAATAGCATTTGAAACAAATAATGAGGCTGTAATATTTTAGTCAGTTGTACACTTTCAGTAATAGCCAGGATAACTTCTTTTTCTGTATGTGGGTAAGTAATTTGTATTCTGTCCTTAAAGTGTTCAGGCAAGTAGAAGAGATGAGCAAGGAATGTATCATTGCGCTGGTGACAGATAAACAAATACCGTACATAAACTTATAATTGCGTGTAAAAACTTTTACAAAGTCAAAGCTCAATAACACAAGCTTTATGGGTGAATATATGCAGTAATAATCTGTTTATTGCTGCACGTTACTGTGGCCCACACTTACGCATTTAACATTTATATTACCTATTAAGTGGATCCAGTCAATTAAATGTAATGCCAGGATGCATCCCCTACTTCGAAACACATTATTTCCAAGCAGGTTGCACGGGATCAATATAAATTACACAACGTGCATGTACAGGAACAGTTGCTTTACTATAAAGATGTATATAATGTGGTAGTGAACTCATAAGTGATCTGCACCTAAGAATCTTAGTTATTTACAACTCCAAAGTTTGAATTTTTGGCCCATATGGATGACTTCTTTCTCTGAGGGCTTAAAGATTGGCCAAGAACCCCACTGGATGATGGTACTGTACAGCCAGGCAGCAGGGTGGAGGTGCAGGAGGGAGCTTTGTGCTCCTGACCGTACAAATAGACCTGTCAAGTCTGCCAGCTCCATCTCCATCAGCACTTGTGGTCCACAGAGGTTTGGTGATGACCAGCAGCAGGTCCACCTCCTCCTCTAGTGCCTTCAGCATCTCACCCATTCCAGTGGTTCACAGAGTCTGTCTGTCCACCTGCCTGTCTTCTCCTTGTCTCTTATCGCTAAATTATGTCTGTCTTCTATTCTCTTACATCTTGCTATCGGTTTCTCTTCTCTCACGGATCTCTCCCGTTACCCCTGTTAAGAAAACTGGATATTGTTCCTGTGGACGTGGGACAGCCATAGGGAGCTAGCGTGGCAGGAACACCTCTTCTGGGCAGTGGGATAGTCTCTTGGCTGTCGCAGCTGTGGAATCCAGTGCCCTTTTCAGCCAAGTTACGCTCCTGTAAGAATAAGACCCGCGTGGCTCATGCAGCATGTCAGGTGTCTTCACGCCCCGATAGATATGTCGGCCACCCTGGAGTCGCCTTGGTCCCCGTGACTCTGAACGCTGAGCCTTGGTCCTCTTGGTGGGAACCTTCCTTCTGCCCGGCTTAATTATGGTATTAGAGTTCACATTGATTACTTGTATTTGGTGGTGGTGGTTCATGCCTATTTGGATGTTAAATGATACTGCAAACAGGTAAACGAAGTACTTCTGGTGTGAGAAATCCCCACTGAGATAAACTGCTACATGGGAATTAATTTCTTTCAATAGTAGAGATTTCCCAATCCTGCCTGTAATTTAAGGCATTCTTTACATTAAGAAAATGAGACTTAAAATCCCCGTTTTTTGGATGAAGTAGCAGCTTGCTCGCATTGGTTTTATATGGAGACTTCCCATGTGAGTTTAATAGAAAAAAAATTCAGTGAGCTATTTGCTTAAGACTGAAAAGTTGCCATTCTGGGCTCCTAAATAAATATGAATTAATGAGGAGGGGGCAGATGCAGGAGAGTAAAATTTTCTCATGAGTCCAAAATATTTTGGCTTGAAGCTGTTGCATGCTCTCAGGTCAGTACATATAAAATAAGTTGCAAACCCTGGAGTTCTCCGAGAAGTTGGTCCTCAATGGCTGAAGGCTTATTGCTTTATTGAACAATTAGATAATTAGAACAGAAAATCTAGCAGATTTTAAAGACTGAAGTCCATATTTTGTGTTACAAAATAAAACCAAGAGGAACACCCTACAAGTAAAGAAGAGATAGGAAGGATGCCTAAAAAGCCTTTGCTGCTCTCTGTGAAATAATAAACGCCAGGAAGGATGATTTCTCCTGCTCTCAGAAGGAGCTTTACAAAGCCACACACAGCACTTTCCACACAGGTCGATGATAACCTAAGAAGCGCTTGCTTTATTTTAAGCCTGCTTTTAACTCAGCCCTATTTACGGTACGTTCAGCTCCCTATAAAGGTACTGGCTTCCAACTCAATTTTTGCATCAAAAATACGTTTAACTACAGAGGTCTGAATAGTGCTGCCGCAGAGGGCTGCGTGCACAAGGCAGGAGAGAACAAACTTCACGAACGTGCAGGAATAACACGGATTAAAATCGGAACTGCGCCCAGCTGAGGCTAGCTTGGGCAAGCTGTGCATCGGGTTCTCTGCCTTCAGGCTCATCGGTCTCGGTGTTGTTTCAAGCTGCAGCTATTGCTAACGCCGTGGGTTAACTTGCCTTATTGCTGCATGCCTGAAATGGAGAGATTTCTTTTCAGGCTGTGTTTGCAGCATATTTGATACACCCTTCTGTTCTGCTTACCCTGAATGCGTGAGGCAGGGAATACTGAAAACTTCCAGAAAACCTAGTGATAAAAAGAATAATTCGAAGTTTGTGTTACTTCAAGGCAGAATGCAATTTCTGAGCTAGCGCCAATTTAACTCAGAGGTAATTTAACATCTAACAAAACCACCCTGGAAACAGATTACACCGTGAAGTATAGATTAGCCTAAATGTATGTTGGAAAACGCTCGAGACGAAGGATAATAGGGCTGCGGCTATTTTTATTTTTTTTAATGCTGCAGGCTCTACCGGTGTTGAGAGAGGTCCTTCCAGAAGAGTGTGGGGATAGGTCATCTATTCGGAGTAATGAATCATCTTACAGCTTGCCATCGATCCCAAACGACGGCGGGGAAATAAAGCAGGCGAAACACGCTCCCCGGCTCGCCGGCGCGGGAGAACAAGGTAACAAGTGTTAAAAGGTCCGGCTGTGCGCTCGAAGTTATTGTCCTTCTCTGTATATATGTATTTTCTATTCAAATCTGCAGGGGACTGTATTATAGCGACTGGCGAATTGATGTATATTTGTAGTGAACTTTGGGGGATTTTCCTAAATATCTCAGTATCGTTTGTCATTCTTGTTACCTCTTAAAATGAGCGATGCCTACTCTGACTGTTTTTTTTTCTGCAGGAGTAGGAAAGCAGTTATTAAAAACGGATCTATAGGTGTGCATGTATTTAAAAAACGTCTACTGCTTAGAAATTGTGGGATACATTCGTTGCCTTTTATTATAAAGCCAGACCACAGAATAAATTTTCAAAAATAAAAGGGTTCATGCTGAGAAAGGTGTGTGGTGCCGTTTCAGAGCTTAGAAGGTGAACGCGTTTTTGAAAACCCAGTTAATTTCTTTAGATAAGGAGGTAATATATTAGTCCGGCGTAATAACCGGCGACGGCAACTTGCTCCGTCTGCTCTCAGAGCATCCCTTACATCAAAGTCCAGAAGAGACAGGCAATTAGGTTGCAATGCTCTTTACACAGCAAATGTAAACAAACTGCTTTAGGCCTCCTAAATTCATGCGACTTTTATCCGCGGAGGAGACGGAGACTTTGATTTAAACTAATTTTCCGCGGTCGGTATGATATACGCGGCTGCTGTCGGGCTGCCGGACGAGATCGCAGAGTTACTGTGGGTTGTTTGTTTCCTAAATCCCATTGGGTCTTAAATAATTTAAGACATTTGGTTAGCTTGTCCTTTTCTCTGGAAGCTACAGAGAGGCAGGGTAGCCTCGCATGCGAGGAAAGTTCACAGTAGGCGCCTCTTTTAAGAACGGTAATGGATAGTTTAGATCAATAAACAAGAGATAACAAAAGTGAGAAATTAAAGGGAGTAGGGCTTAAAAGCAAACAAACCAGTCTGATCACTGCGACTTTGAAATGTGTTTCATTATGGTCTGTTCACATCCAGAAGTCACAAGCTGGTGTGAAGATGAGAGCAAGGAAGAAAGCGCGGTCGAAAAGATTCCTATTACAGGTAAAAGTAATGGCTGCATATTAACCTCGAATCCAGTGTTCAACTTTATCATATAATGAAAACATGGCCTTTCAGTGGTTTGGGTCCACTAATAGCGAGTAAATTCAGCTACTACGTACTGAGCGCAAAGATTAAATGTGAGATCATAAAGTCCACGCTTATATTAACATAAACCAAGATGGAAAATAACAGCATCTATTTAATTCCTTGTAATCATGTTATACGTTTAAACCATGTGAATATCCTGTCATTTAGCCTTTCAGGTCCCGGTATCAGTGTTACAAAGGTCAGTCTCCATGGGGAAGATCCAGTAATTATATGGCAAACTACAGATGTTTCTGATTTGATTCTTTTCTTTTCTCGAGTAATTGAATGTGTATCATTAGAATAAGCGCAGGGAAAAACCCTGCTAGCCGGGAAGCTGTGCCTTTGCCTCTGTTACAAAAGCTGCCTGATAACATAAAATTTTTAGCAATAAGGTTTTATCAAGACGCGTTCAGATCCTCCCGCAGCAGATGTACGAGGCTTGCTTAGGATCCCGAGACGTCGCCGCTTTTCGGTCCTGGGGTATCAATAACGCATTAGTATTCAGGGCAGGGCTCATTGCGATGAGTCTCAATTTGCTTTTGCCTGATTTTGTAAAGTGGTGGGCTGCTTCCTTATAAATTTTTATGTTTGGCTAAATACTTATTTATGCAGGTGTGTACTCCGACAGAAAGGTGCGAGGGCATCTGCTTATGCAACGCTTGCTGTTGCTTTTTCTGGTCTTCTACGGCTTCAAAATAACCTGTCTTTCGGAGAGCAATTCATTTCTCTGTAGAGGTTTTCCTCTGCTGCTTTTTGAGCCTAATTTGCAGCTGAAATATAAAAATGTGCTTCTTGTATTCCTGAATTATACTGCAGCAATAATATTCCTATGTTAGCCCAATAAAACTTAGATTTTATTTTTTTTTAGAGAGTAGAATGCTTTCCATTTTCCTGCTTCTTAAAATGTCCTTCAGTCACACATGGCAACATATTTTAAAACATGAATTGCATTGATTTTTCAAAGGAATTAAAAGCACTTAAATGTTTTTCATGAAACAAAACACACTTCTCATTTGAAAATTAATCTAAAATTTTGCAAATCTTGGGATTGGTTCAATCTTCTTTGTAATTTAAGAGGATTCAAATTTGAGGAATGGGGTTTAAGTTCCCTAAGCTGCAGAGAGTGCCAGCAAGGACAATGTCAGGAATGGTGACTCCTTCCAACTAATGCCATCACCGATACTATTTTTTTTTTTTTTTTTTTTAAGGAGAATACTGGCTATTGAGTTTGGATCTCCGTAGCTGCCAATGCTTTTGGTTTGCTTTTCCACACCCTGAATTTTATGACTTATCAGTACTGGTTTTAGCTATGATTTTTGCATACAAATTTGCCAGGAAATTCTCTATGGCAGTTTTTCCTGCTGGGGACCCCGACGGTCTGTGCGGCTGGTTGCTGTGTTAGATGTCAGTTAGTCAACAGCCGAGCCACGATGGACATCCCCCTTCCCTACTTCTCACTGAACGGGCATGCAAATACTGATACTTCCCATTTGTAAAAATGCTGAGAAACTCTCCCTAACCTGAACACTGAAACCAGTAACTTTGGTTTAAAATCTGTTCTTTCTGAGTCTGCTTTATTTACTGTTCTGTTGCAGCGTGTCTCCAGTGGTCGCGTTGTCTCTAGGAGTGAGGCTTTTCATATCTCACTTGAAAGCAAAGTTGCTCCTTTCAGATGCAATTCATCTTCAGCCCGTGATCTTCTCCAGGCTTCTTGTTCTCTTCTGGCTCCTCGCCCTTCCAGCCTGTCGCTTTCTTCCTTTTTGCTCATCATTATTTGCTGTAGACTGTGGCCCTGGAGCTCTGAAGTTGTTCTGTGTCTAAAATAGAGGCAGCATCTCTGTGCGTTGTCTTTTGGGCTCAAATAACTTGTTTGAGGGTTTGGCTTTGTCTTTTTAGATGAACTGATATTTAATGTCCATTCTATACGTGATCATTTTGCTGTACAACTTTTTCTAAGTTTTTAAGGGATACAAATTTTGTGGTTTTTTCAGTGCTTGCTGCATTCTTTAAGGGCTTTAAGTGTTGGTTTGAAACACTGGAAGCCTTGAGGCTTTTGGGTTTTGATGGACTTCATTGCGAGAGCTGGATGGACGTGCTTCCAAGCAGTCTTCTGTGATGGCACTTTACGAATGCTTCTGTAGTTTTGGTTTATTTTTCTTTTACTTATGTTACAGAAAAAAAGAACCAAAATATTTATTTTAATATTCTGTAAATATTCCAGAAATATTTGTATCTTTTCTTTAATGCCTATAGGGGAGGAAGGAGATAGCTGTGTGGCTTTGGGGAAAAGGGCTTTAGAGTCGTAGCTGGCGTGGTGTTGGGTGTCCCTTAGAGACAGCCTGTGTTGGTACCTGAAACTGCTCGTGCAAGGACTGACTTCGCCCGGAGCTCTTCTAAACAGGGCCTTGGACTGAAACATCTGCTGAGCCGTTCCCATCCGTGGCAGGACATGTGAGCTTTTCAAACCCGTGGTCAACTACGGGGGCGCGGGGCCAACGTAGCTCGTAGCATAAAGATGGTTTCTTTCCTAGAGCCTTGTCCTAAGCTTGTGGAAGGCCACGTTGTGATAATTGACTTTAAAAGGATTACGTTTTGTGTATGGTCTCACCCAGAGAGGAGTTAGCTATTAATAGCAATCTCATTTTATACCAGGTCATATGAGGATAGGGGAGGATATGTGGACTCGTTCTCATTTTCCTCATGGATGCTCTGTTTTTTTACCTTGGGAAGACATGTAAAAGGAATTGTTCAGCTTTTTTGCTGTTCCTGAGGTAGGCGAATAATGCGAGATTAAAAAGAATGGATAAAATCCATTATTTTTTGTTTTGCTGGATGACTGTTTAAGAGTCTCATTTATCAGTAGGAAACTGCTGATTTTATTGAAGGGACAGGTTTGTTAAATCTTTAACAAAACCAGATTCTCTCCCTACCCTTCATTTATGTCTTTGATTTAAATAGATGTTAAAGCTATAAAGCATTTGAATAAAAATGATGTTACTTCTCCACTCATCAGGCTTCACTTCTGCAACATCTTGAATGTCACCTTCCAGCTACTCTCCAGGTATAAAGTCTCTCATGTAGAAATAAGGAGGAAAAACCCTCTTAAGAAGAAAAAAAAAATAGCCCTTCTTTATATATCATAAGGGAACATGAAAGAGCGCAAATCCAATTCTGCTTTCCTTTTTAGGTCACCTTTAATGAGCCAATAACCCTGCCAACACTTTTCCCACGCCCACGCGTCCTTTCCGGTGAGGTCCTCCTTTGAGCTTGAAGTTAAAAGGTTCCGGAGGTTCCACTTGGAGTGCACTAATAAAGGCATTAATAAGTCTACCCAACTTTTCACTTCATTTGATACCAACCCATTCACAACTGCTGTTACGAAAAAAGTTCATCTGTACATGATTAATCGCTGCCGCTGCTGCGGTCTCACAGAACTACCTTGGGACAGCGAAAGACCGTACGTTTTGCTTAGATTAGTTTGGATTATGTACTCCGGTAGGTGATATCTTACGCTGCTCGACTTAAGTTCCTGAAAGACCTCAGAGACTTTTTATAGTTATGAATTCTGGGTGAAAATTATTCTTTGATCTTTAAACAGAGGCAGCAGCTTCTAGAAGTATTCTCACTGGATGGCTTGCTCCACTGGGATTTCCCGAGTCCACTGGTCATCCAGGTGTCTCCTCTTGAGAGGATTGCATCGTATGTTGGTATATTATTAAGATAAGAGTATCCTTTTTTTTTTCCATTTAAAGGAAGGGGGGAGGTATTTGTTGGTATTTGACCTACTTCTGGATACTGGTTACTGCAGTGTTCTGCTCCGGTTTTAATTTGGAGTTTTTTTTCCATCTATTTGCTCTCCAAAGAGCACGTCCTTCTATCAGATTTGCAGGTAGCCTTTATCTTCTCTCTGTATGCAAGGCTTTTGCTTTATTGCAAGGGAAATCAGTGCGTATAATAGCCCGTACACAGCCGGCACTCACGCCTCTGGTCCCAAGGCAGAGGTGTGCGCAGTGGCTGTTTGTGTGCTGGCAGTGGCACGGCAGCTGACAGCCCACCTTTAATCCGGCGTAGCTCTTTGTAGATTATCAGCAAGCACGGTAATTAGTGTTAATGTGGTGGAGGAACTTGTTCAGATTTACAGTTCCTCTGGGCAGGAACTGTTGTTAGTTTTCTATTTTGGTACAGGACCTAGCAGTATGGCAGCCCAGACCTACCAGGACTTCTGAATGTGGATGCAGTAACTGCTGCCAGGGTAACTGTAAAACTACACAGCTTGCAGGCTCAGCTGATCCTGATAATATTCCTTTCAAGGCATTATTGACTTTGAAGTCTAGTGACAGCTGAAATACCCAAGCTGCTAACTATTATTGTTGACAAAAGGACGCAGAAAAAGCAAAGTTCCTTTTGGTGTAGGCTCTCACTTGCGTACGGGAGGAAGATGCAGATAGGTGTCTGGGTTGAGTCTGTGAAAGCACTGGGGTCTTTTGCCCTCCAGCTACCTCCGTTTGCATACGGGATTATTGATTGTTATTGGAAATAATGGATGATAGCTCTTTATAGCTTTTGAGTGGCATACAAAGTGCTCTTGTTCCTCTCCCACTAGAGCAGCACCTACTATACTACTTCTACGGCTTGCTTACGTGCTTTGTCACTTAGGTCGAAGATTTCAGTTTTGCTCACAAACTGTACGGGCTGCGCATGAACACCGTGGTATTTCTGTTTTCCCAGTCTGCATTGTAAAAACCAGCAACCTGTGAATTACCTTTGCCCTTCCCAGACAGGCAGAGTCAAGCACTTGGAGATGGTTCGTAGAAAGACGATTTGGTGTCTGCAGATGACTTTTCTGTGCTGGGACTCTAGCTGCATGAAGTGCTTTAATGCTGGTTTTGACGTTTGAAAAGTGTGGGCTTCTTCCTCTGTGAGAGAGGCAATACAGTTAGCAAGATATCAATGTTGCAAGTACGAGGCCAAGAGCTTTCTTACCTCTTCGTTTGCAGAAAATTACATCACATCCCTCTTGTAGCTGCTGAGATGTTTGCCTATAAATTGATAGATGCTGCAACCTAGGCCATAGGGGGAACGCGTGGAGAAAATACCATCTTTTCAGTTCTGTGCTGGTACAGTAAGTTCTGGGTTAAAGATCACTTTAACTGTTCGGCAGAACAAAATAATAGTGGTTCATTATGCAATGACGGCGTTTTTTTCCTGGAATTGTTGGCTAATGAAGAAAACTACACCCATTTTGTTCGGAACAAAATTGTAAAAGCTGACATGAAAGCTGCTTTGACCCATGTGCTGACTGCACGATTAATTCAAAGTTGAAAAGTGTGGAGTGTTTTTAATTAATAGCGGTATCGCAGATCCTCTGCTAGTTCTGAGTGGAAGGAACAATGCGTAGGGGAAAAAGGCGCGAGGAGAGCTGTGTCATCTGGGACACACCAGCTCCCATTCTGCTGCAGTATTGCCGGAACGACTGGATTAAGAACTTTGCATTATTAACGTCCCACTTTGAGTTTAAAGACTGAGTTTTATCAAGCTTGTTCAGTTGTGTCTGTACAGTACGGGCTGGCCATTCAGACTGAGTAAATGCTCGAAGTACCCCATCCGGACAGCTTCACCCCTGCGTGCCTACATTGCTTCTGGGGTGTCTCTGGAACACGCAAGCTGGTGACGTGGTGAGGCCACTCCTTCCAAAAACCGCTTAGGAAGAGAACACCAAGCAGATGGCATCTGTCTTTTACCCGGTGTAGCAAGAATTTACCGAATTGGGATGGGAAGGGAGGGGTGCTTTTTAGCAAGCCTGCGTGCGGCCCAGGAGGCGTTATGAGACGGTCGTCAGGAGCTGCTGCTCTCCAGCAGCACTGTCACAGCCCTCCTCTCGCCTCTGCTTCTGCTTCCCAGTGCCGCTGCTCCCCACTGAATGATTTCTATGGCGCTGGCAACTCTTTTATCCAAGGGTTTCAGTCTGCACGCTGCTGATGTGCTCTAAACCCATCTTTTTTCTTTTTTTTTTCTCCTCTTCTCCACTCAGTGCATCTTTCTTGCCAGGGCTATCATGTTCTGCTGCGTGCTCAGGGAAAAACGTGTATCTGTGTTTCAGCACAGCGTGCCTCTCACTGTCCCCAGCCTGCGACAGGGAGGGTGTGCTTGGCTGTTACAGCATGGCAAGGTAGATGCTTCTAGCAAAACAAACAGAAACACACCCCCCAGAATAAAAGTGTCTTTTTGAACTAAGTTGCATTTAACTTTAAACACGACGATTAATTTTATGAAGGAAATACACTGATCTGCATAAGGCTTTTATGGCATGATGCAGTTCTATCGGGAGCGAAGTGCTTAAGGGTTTTCTCTCTTAGCAGCGTATTTCTTGTACCTTCTCTGCCCTGTACGTTGCACCAACCGCTTGTGCTTTCTCACAACAGTGAAGCAAGTATTGCCGTGCGCCCAGGTTGGGCTGGCTTTGTTGTCGGCGCTGCCTGTCTGTAACAGAGACTCTTCCTTTCCGCCAACTTACGGTGCGGACATGTTGTTGAAGGCGCGGGGATTAAGCGGATGAGTGGGGTAAGAGGAGGTAAGAGCCAGGTGGTTGCTCAGCACACAAAGCAGCAGCCGCTGCACACTGACTGCTTACGCATTGTCAAACGCTTCGTGGGTGCCGCAGCCCAGATGAATCACCACGGCAGGCTTTCCAGGGAGGTGAGCTGGCGGGCTTAGGAGTTCGTAGAAGGATCTCCCATTTCTGTAGGGTACGTAGGATGTAAGTCAGCACAGAGATGCTCGAGGGGAACGATTGGACTAATTGGCAAGGCAGTCTGGTGTAACTAAGGCAGAAGTGAGGACTGATAGCCCAGCATTGTATTGTAATTGACAGGTAGGGCAAAGCTGGGCTCTGAAGGGTCTTAAAGGTGAAGAACAAGTAGTTTGCTTTACTGTTTGATGTAGTGAAGGAAGGGGAGCCGCTGCAGGCATGGAAAGCATGGGGGAATGGTCTTTTGAGGCTGGTATGCATGCAGAAGCCATAAGGAGAGCTGCACAACAGTGGCCCAGCGCGAGTTTTGGTAGAGCTGGCAAAGGCCTGGACTTTGAAGTGCCAACTGGAAAGGTATGGCGGGTACACCTGAATCAAAGACGGGCTCCGTGTCACTGCCCTGAGGGACGGGAAGAGCATTCAATAGCAACAGAGAAAGTCACTCGTGCGCAGGTAGAAGCAATTCCCTGAGTTTGCAGATATGTTCCTGCTGCAGGGGACTCCCATCGACAGCAAGCTGGGTGTCAGGTCCCTGGTCAGGGTGGGGTTCCCAGGCTTAGCCTGAAACAAAGGGGAAGGCTTTGCGAGGCACACATCAGATGCAGCTGCTTAACCGGTGTGCTAACACCCTCTAAAGCTACCATCCGCTCTGGAAACTCTCTGCCTGTTGTGGTTGGGAAGGAGGAAAAGCGTTCAGTCCATTAACAGACTGTAACGAGGTGGATGTGTCCCCCTGCACGTGCAGGGCTGAAATGGGAGGGGGTGGTTAGAGCTGATGATTTGTGCAGAGGCCGTTTGCTTCACGTTCTCCTTCACACAAGGAGCGAGCCACGGACATGCTGGAGGCATGTCTGAGGGCACACGTAACTGGATTTTGAACATTTGCAGAGTCTGTGGCCTGTGGTGTTCTGTTAGCTGGGCACAACTCGCTCTGTGCAAGGCTTTCTCGAGGCAGAGGGATGCCCTCCTGAAGCAAAGCCTGCTGTATCCCCGGGCAAGAAGTGAGCACGCAATCTCAGCCCCGTTGTGTGTTGTAGTTTGAACCCGTGCATGAGGAGCCCTGAAAAACACACCTATGTTAATTGCTTTACTACTGGGAGTTCTGACTTGATTAGATTAAATTAGGGTTGGGGTTTTTTTTGCTTTCCCAAAGTAATGTACAAACAAGCGTGAATATTTGTTCCTTTGTGGTCAGTGGTTTCTCAGTGCATGCCCACATCGCTCAGTCTGCAGCTCTGAGCTGCCGTCAGTCTTGCATCCAGGACGTCCTCCATGATCTCTGCAGGTCTCTGCTCCTCTGCATGTGTACATCGCAGGAAAAGAGGGGGGGGAGTTCCCCTTTTTCCTTCTTTTCTTTTTTTTCCCTTCCATTCTTCACTTTTCTTTCTTCCTTCATGCGTTCTCTGGGAAGCGGTCAGACTTTGTTCTGCAAAGCGGTGTGCTGCCGCCAGCGCAGCTCCTGCGCCCGAGCTCTGCCATCTCCTGTGCCGGTCAGACGTCTTGCACCTCTCTGTTGGAAGTGCCCCGAGACTGAGCAGGATTTCTGCCGCTGAAATCCAAGAGCAGAGTGGTGTGATCCGCCGGAGCGGGCTGGTAACGTGCACGGCCAGTTAGAAAGTAGGAGTGTCTGAGATGTACAGAAATACTAAATTGTCCCGGGTTGGAATGAAGTTGGTAACAATTAGGGCTTGTTTATCATTTCAGTACTCTATATAAATATATATATGCAAAGTAGCCTTTTAAAGTGGGATTTGTACTTGAGCATCGTGTTCTTTGGGAATGAGTACAAAGATGAGCGATTGTACAATTCCAGTGAATGAATTCATTTACCTCTTCTTTTTTTTTTTTTAAGTCAATCTCTACAGAATGGAAGTGAGATACACAGAGCGGGGAGAAAGGAAAGAAAGGAAAGCATGGATAAAAGATTTTGAAATAGTTGAGTGTTTGGCTGTTTAAGTCGTAAAAATCCTCAAGATTTGTGTCTCCCAAACACAGCTCTTTCAAGAGAAGGGTTGAAAATACTGATGTGTCAGATAAGAGAATTGTAACTGTGCAAAATAATCTGCATTTAAGGGGAAGGAGAATAAAAATAACCTTACTTCCTGATTAACTAAGGTAAATGAGAACTCGGGGATAAAAAAAAAAAGAGTAAAAAGACCCCAGAAATCCTTTAAGTTTTGCTTAAAGTTGCCATGATGCAATACAGCTCTTAGAGCAAACACTGAGATTCTCTTTTTTTGTAAAATGAGGTAAAACAGGCAAAAATTTCACTATTCACAAGAAATCATCATCAGATAACTTAATTGATAGCGAGGGAGTCTTGTTTTCTTGTGTTTTTAACTAATTTCCACCTAACCGTGAGCAAACAATCTTGAGGCAGGTACCCTGTGTGGTGCATGCTCCTCTCTAGACTTTGTCATCAAACCAAGAGCGTGGCCGTTACGTGCATCTATTTGAAAATAAGTGTGTTGCTGCTAGGGACTGCACGCTGCTGTGAGGTCCAGCCATTATTCTTTTGAAAATTTGTATTTCGTATTTTTACTTAACAGGTTGGGACAGTGGCGATAATCGTTCCAAAGCAAAAGCAAGCCAAGAAATGCATTCGGAAACTAGTTCGTCATCGAATGAAAGAAGTCCTCCCTTCTCAAGGTAAAGTTGTTAAACCCTTTAACATTTGAAATTGCTCCTGTAGAATGAGAAACACCGACAGAAAATGACTGAAGCTCTGATTATTTTATTTTTTCACTTGGTCTAGGGTTAAGGTTCGTGTTTATGTTTATCTAATAAAACATCTTAAACTTTGGTACACCTTAGAAAATATTTGTGCCAAAGCCAAGCATTGTTTTGCAGCTGTTGTTTTCTCATTTTAAGACTCAATTGACATCTCAGTGAACCACAAATTAGTGTGTACAGCTGCTCTCAGTAGGGCTACTCAGGCGCCAGACAATGGGAGTTGTCAGGAGAGGGGCAGACATAAAACAGAAAGTCTTCAAGAAATAAAGTGGTGGGTTTCTTCTCCGTGTAGCCGAGATGTAAACTAGCTGTAACTGGATAACGCTTTTCATGGGTTTGGGGTTTTTTTACAGTTGATACTGGGGTATTTACAACATGCCTTTCTTGCTTTCAAACCCAGTATGTTTAATTAATGGCCTTCCATGTACCTAAAGGGTGCAGTTTGTTCTTTTTTTTTTAAAAAAAAAAGTTGGTTTGTGTGGTTTTGGTTTGTGTTTTTTTTAAACTGCAGCAGTTCCCTTTGGGTCCCTGAGCAGTTCTGTTGGATGTTCCTTGTATTCTTCATTGGCATGTAATGGTAATCAAACAGCAGCAATCAAATTAGTGGTCAAGAAGCAGCAGAAAATAGGATATAACACAGCCATCTCATGAAATATTGGCTGGGCTTTAGATCTTTATCTGCTCTTATTAGAACAGCCCAGCAAGTGGGTGCTGCTGCTACGCGGCTCCTGGTCTGAAAACTGCCATCAATAGCACTCAGGAAGAGACTTTAAAGAATTTTGATGAATTTTTAACTCCTCCTGTTTATACAGCATCGCTATCTTTCTGCAGCTTTTCTATGCTGTTACTGATGAGGTTGGTTCCAATTTTGCAAGTGTTCTGCATCTTGTGTTAAAATCCCAGTATTTCTGTAATTCGTCAAGTACAGTAAATACAAGCCGTAATACAATATTGATGAATGGCATTCATGCTTTTGTTTAGGATTAATTCTTAGTCTTAAGTTCAAACTCCTTTTTTCTTTTTTCTTTTCTTTTTAAATTATCTGAAACTTTCTTTGGGAACGATGTTCCAAATGATACTACCTGATGCTACGAAATGCAAGGGTGCTCCTGTAGATTAATTTTTAAATGTTAAATTTTAGTTGTTCACTGAAGCCCAGGACAGCAGGAAGAGAAGGATCGGGCCCTGAAGAACTTGCTTACAGGATCACTGCTAAGCATCTGAATAAAATATGTGTAATTTAAAATGAACTATTTTTTTATTTAAAAAAAAAGTCTCCAAGCTTTTTCACCCTTGGATGTTGCACTGCTTGCTAATAATGTGTGGCAACTTCTGCGTTTTTCAGATGCTGTTCATACGGCGTGCATTTTTTTTTGCTGTTTTTTTCAAATTCTTATTTGAGATGGATTTTTAAAATAATTCACTCTGCCCTATAATTTCATGCCTTTCAGTGCTGAGGAGCAGGCGCGCTTCATGCGCTGATACATGATGATGCTGCTTTTTAAAAAAAAAAAAATCAATCTCTTACAACAGCTTAAAGTTAGTTTTTCTAAACGAGTCAAAAATAACGCAGCCTTCTAAACGCGAAGTTTATTAACAGCCCTTGCTTTGGGACACTTGGCATCCGCTCCACGAAGACGGAGAGCGGCAAAAATAGTGAGAAAGACGGAGAAATGGAAAGGGCGGCCGGCGGCTTGTTTACGGCCAGGACGCAGTGCAGTTTCTTCGCCGCTCGCATTTAAGCGCTCCACTTACTGCAGTCACTTCTCGGGCTTTATTGCTTTCACAAGTGGTCTCGAAACCCACTACTTCAGAATAAACGTCACTGTGTAGCACTGCTGTGGTACTTTTTATAAATTCTTCTTTGCTCCGTTTTGTCACTGAGCTGATGAGTGACCTCGCAGAAGACCCTGCTGGACCTAAATAAAAAAAATGGCTTCCTCTGATGTCCTCCAGACAATAATTATGCCAGTTAAGCCCAAACTACAGCTGAGGGATTTTACTTTAAAGCAGAGGCTCGGGCGCAAAAATGCATTTATAGCTCTTTGTCTGGCACCTCATTATGTGTGGGCCTGATTCATTAAGTAATTGGTTTGCAGTTGTTTACATGAGTATTAAGGCTTTCTATTCAGCAGCCTTTGAGAGATACATTGTGCAAATGTTGCATGTTATGAATGCCGAATGAGGGGCAGGGGACCGGTCCTATTGGCTAAACACTGCGCTCTGTTGAAAAGCAAGAGAAAGAGATTGGGTGCTGCTTTGCATAGCAATGACTTTCTTAATAAGCTTTACAGATTAATACACACAAGCTATAAAAGATGCAAAGAGATACTCTTAGCACATTTATACATGCTCATTTCACTATTATGGTGCTGGAGACGGGAAGAATTGAGGGCTTTCATATTCGGTTTTTCAGTGCATGTCTTCAGTGCATGAGACTTAATAGAATCCGATGTTTATTGTATTATAAATCACGGGGAAGTAGGCAGATCTGCAACAGTTTATTATTAAAGATTCTTTCAATGTAAATCTTTTTCTGCCATTGTATTTCCTACAGCAAAATCATTTTGTGGTTGAGTGGGGATGAAAGGCATAATGTACGAAGGAGTGAGTCTTAATAGGAAGCTGCTCCCCGAGTAAAGACCACTTGTTCCCTTTTGTTCGGAGGTGCATGCCAGAGCTTCCTCTTCTCCCGCAAATATTGTCCTGCTCTACGTCTAGCTATAACGCTACTTTTTCCTGGCTTCATTTGCTTTACCGAGGGAATATTTACAGGCACGGAGATGCAACTTTCGTCTTGAAGAGTTAGCGTTTTGCAGGGGAAAAGAGCGTGTTAAATTATACAATTACTTGGGGGAAAAGGTATCAGAAGTCAGGACTGAGTCTCTCTGCGAGAGCAGGCGGCAGGCGATGTGTGTGGCATTTCGTGGTCCTGTAGCGATGGATGCAGCCAGTGGAGGTCACTAGCTTTCTGGGTAATTCCGAATTTTTGATGCAAGCAGTTTGGTTTTCTTTGACTCGTTTGCGCTGTCCTGTTGCAAAATAATCTGCAGACTAAAGATGCATTATCGACCGAGAACCGAGGAACAATTTTAATTTGTCAGGACGTAAACAGGGTGTAAAGTATTTTGAACTTGGATTAATCTGTCTCCCGAAGTAACCCGGTCTGGTCTCTGAAGGCTGTTTGTTAGTCGAGAGACGCCTTTACCAAACGCAGATGTAACAACACGCAAATAAAAGTTGGCAGGTTACGCTTCATCCTCCGAACGGTTCTCGGGGGCGACGTGTCCCAGCGGGCCGTGGCCGCCGCTCTCCGTGCCGAGGCGGGCTGGCCATCGGGGGGCACTCCGGCTCCGCGCAACCCAGTGCCCCCCGCACCCCCCCCCCCCCCCCTCAAAACCGGCCCTGGGGTCGCTCAACTGACCGCCCGCTTTGGCCGGGGCTCTGGGGAGAGGCTCCCAAGGCTCGGGGCTGGGGGGGGGTGGTCAGGGGGTGCGTTTACCAGGAGATCCAGGGCAAGCGGCGTAGCCTGTTGCCAGACTCCCGAGGCGCACCCAGAAAGCAGCCCGTATCCCATCGTTTTATACTTCTGCTGCGCTTTCAGTTGTCAAATCACTTCTGTAAGAAGCTGACTGTAAATTCAAGCACGCTTTTCTGACGTTACAGGTATTTCTGTGAGCTTTGTTTCCGAAATCTTAATGTCCAGCTGTTGCAGAAGTAGTAATGTTGTAGTGGCGATGCTCTACGAATATTGGTGAGGAATGGTGAGAGGAGAGGAGGAGAGGCAACAACATCTACCTAAATACATTGCCTTCGTAGTACGGAGGAAATAGTTTGTTTTTGCAGCGATGCCCTGTGCTCTTCCGACACAGTTTCATCACAGCGCTGTGACGCAGCCTTTGTGTTAGCGGTTTCTCTAGGCAAGAGTATTTTTTTTCTTCAGCTTGGTATATCTAAACAGAGAATGGTCTTAAATGTAGTTTGATATAGATCTTTGTATCCTAAAATAAAGGTCATCCTGTTTGCAGTGTAATTACTTAAATCCGATATTATTACTCTAATTCTGGCGTGATGAATGGATTTTTTTAGTTTATACTGACATTCCAGGGCGGGGAATACTTCTGTGATGCTCAATTTCTAGTAAACGATCAGCAGAAAATGACAGAGCCGTCGGGCTTCTGCAGGAACGGGCAGGAAAGCGTATGATCACGGGGGGATACCCAGCTGCGAGTGTCACGTCGGAGGCACTGCCACTCAGCAGCCTGGCTCGCTTGCCGCCACGAGGCTTTTGGATGTTTTCGAAAAACGATTTTTAAAGATGGCTCTCCGACTCCGCATCCTCACGTATCGCTGGGGAGAAGCTCCATCGCTTCTCTCACTGAGGGCTAATAAGCACCACCCTGCGAAGAAGCAGCGCTCCATTTGTCTTCCGTGGCGTGCTGCCTCAGCAACGCGTGTGCAGGACGGAGGCGCACAGGCTTCGAGCCTCTGACAAGATTAGCCGGAGCATCAGTGTTCCCGAGGCCGCTGCACTCTGCGTTTTGTTTGTTTTTCTGATAAAACTTGACATTTGGGTGGTGGTGTTTTT
Source organism: Aptenodytes patagonicus (assembly GCF_965638725.1). Lineage (NCBI taxonomy): Eukaryota > Metazoa > Chordata > Aves > Sphenisciformes > Spheniscidae > Aptenodytes > Aptenodytes patagonicus. The sequence continues at coordinate 131,425,673 of NC_134951.1, read as the reverse complement.
CTCTTGGTGCTTGGGAGTTTTTTGTTGGTTTGTTGTTTTTTCCCCTGGATGTTTGGGTAGTTTTCTTTGTCTTTTTTATTTTTTGGCAATTGGGCATCTTTTTTTTTTTTCCTGTTGGTGTTTGGGTGTCTTTTTTTTCCACTTGACACTAAAACACAGAGGTTCAACAGGTGCTTTAGCAAAAAGATACTCAGGCTAAAGCAAACACTTTCTGCTGTTTTTCAGTGAGCCACTTCTATTAACTTGGCTCTTGTTGGTCTGGTGTTTTTCCTCTTAATATTAATTTTCTTCATGGAGGGAAAAATATTGTCTTGGCGCTTTTTCATTTCTTATTGTTGCAGCATCTTCCATACAAAAAGCCTGTTTCATCAGAGTAAAGGAGAGATTAAAAGGCCCTTTGAAGTTAAACTGGTTTGGGTTTTTTCTTTGTTAGAGCCTGGGTTCAGTTTGGAATTATTTTAGGGAAGAAGCAAATGTGTAAATGGATATCGAAGGGTCACGACGGGGGATTAGTCGAGGCAGTGAAACTGGCCTTACTTCATTTATACTCCTCTAAAATTTCTCCGCGGAGGTCTGTGTGGTTATTGTGTGCTCAGTATACCGGATGATAACTTTCATGATTGAATTTGCCGATTTCTGAATACGAATGTTTTGCAATGTAGAGGTCTTCTTGCATCTTATCAGCCTTGACTAACACTTCAGACACAATTCAGGAATTTTATTCCCTGTTACAAAGCTATCTTACAGCATTTCCCAGGCTTGGTTTGGCGGAGCTGCGATTTCTGATCTGACCTTTCTGATGTCCTAGCTCCATTTTCCCTATCTCCCCAGGCGTTTCTCTGTGTGCCGACAGCTTTCATGCCAAGCCTTTGCTGACACCCTGTCCCCCGTCTCTCTCTTTAGTGACTGCTGTGCCACACTAACTAACGCCCAGCTCCTGGGGTGCAGCGCTGCAGCTCTGTGCTCTTCTGGGAGTGAATCCCATTCTACAGGCGGCGGATTAGCCCCGGGAGGGGATGAACCCCAGCAAATGGATGGGTTTTGGTAGAATGCAAACATCTGTCTTCCTCCCCTCTCCTGTCGGCATTGACCTTTTTCTTCATGGGAAGCTGGGGCAGAAGAGGGAAGGTTTCCAGACCTTCCTACAGCCATGGTGGTCCTTGTCCACTGCAGCTTCTCCGTGAGACCACTGGCCTTCAGCCAGACCTGGAGCACCTCACAGTCCTTCGAGTTGTGCAAGAGGACCAAGCCGCCCGAGACCTGGGCAAGTCCTCCACCGGTGGTCCCGCGCTCCATGATGTGCGTGGTGGTCCTCGGCACGGCAGAGGCTCTGGGCCCAGATGACCAACCCTCTTGTGTTTGATCTGGGCTTGAACCGCGGAGAGGAGTGGAGCAAAAAACCACTTCGAGGGACCTCCTAGCATGGCTGAGTAACGAAGCCCCATGCGCCTCCCCTCTTGACAGTGGGAGACGAAGCAGCAGGCAGTGGAAGCGGTAGCTGCCAGCTGCCTGATCTTGTTTTACTGAACTACTTGAAGATAAAATGGTTCTTGTGCAGTCTGCCACAGAAGTCACCTCTCAATTTGTAGCTCGGCAACAAGTGGTTTCTTGCTCTACACCCAGGGGAAAAACGACGCAGCCGCCAGAGCTGCAGCCTCTTGAGCACATTTTTATAGGCTAAGCCTGGGATACGTGGAGCACCTCCTGGGAAATGCTGAGGGTCACGAAATCTCTCCAAAGTGAGCAAGAGTTAAGGGCGTTCAGCATATTGCAGGACTCAACCCAGAGGCTCTGACTTAAAATACTTGCTGAAAATACTGTCGAGTCAATGTATTTGAACAAGAAGTTGAAGTGTAATGCAGTGTAGGGTTTGACTCTGAATAAAACGGGAAGGCGGTTGGATGGCATGCTAACAAAACGTCAGATAAACATTTTAAAGATTTTTTTTTTTTACTTAAATAATAAGTTAATAATTAGTTATGTCACTGTTAATACTCCACTAGTACTTAAGCCTCAGTTTCGGTATCTTGGTTGAACTTTGGCTATGCTTAATATTCTATTTCTGGGAATTTTTGTATATCTGCAAAGAGGGAGGCTGTGTGCTAATGGCATTCGCAGCTTGTAGAAAAGGAATATGATTTAAACAGTGTAAGCTTTCTCTTATTTAAAAGGAAAAGCTTCTGTAACGTAGGTAGCTGTAACGTAATGAAAATTCCCCCTGCTTTAAGTTTAGCTTTCCAGCTGCAATCCCAAATCCTTACTGAATACAGTGGAATAAGACAAGCAATGAATCATCTCTGCTTTTTTTTTGTATCTCCTTCACAAATGCCTCCACAATAGCAGTTAGAATATTTTTAACTCCCTGCTTTAAGCAATTGCGTATTAGCTGCCATGTCTTTAAATGAAATGCAGCAAATTATATGAAATTTTTGACAGCTGATTGAGTCCTGTTTTGACTGTGGCAACAGCTTCAAACTGCAGCTTGACATGTGCTTGTATTTTACTAGTTCGCACAGTAATGTCACAAATATCTCCTATTTGAACTTCCTTATTAAAATCAGCTGAAGCTTTATTTTTGGAGCTTATTGCAGGATTGTTACTATAACAGTTAATTCTCCTACATCATTGCCCCTATGTGATTATTCCACAGCACCAACACAATACACACGCTACACACAAAAGATCAAAATGATTCCAGCTTGTTTGAGAGATTCAAAAGGGCCTGTGATGCTCCAGACACAAGAGCAGTCATTTAACGGAGCAGAGTCGCAACTGCATATACATCAAGGTAGATCAAAGGCAGCTGGGAGATCGCACATTTACATAGGGACGTGGGTGATGCTATGGGAACCCGGTAGCTGGGCTGGAGGAGAACACTGGCAGGAAGGGGAATGAGGAGGTTCAGTGAGCATCGGTGGGGGGTGCTTTTATTTTTGTTTGGATTTTTTTCTTTGGTTTCTTTGCGTTATCTGAAGGGCTGCAAAAGAGAGACGGAGCTCTGATCCTTCGTACCCTTAATTCACTGCTGGTGTAAATCGGCGCTGTTACCAAGGAATGACTCCAGTTCGTGCTGCCCGAACATCTGGACCAATGTCCCTGCTGCATGTTAATTTCTCCACCTTTTGAAAGACATAAAGGTGAAGAAACCCTTGATAAAAGTTATTTAAAAAAAAAAAAGTAGTTACAGAAGTTACTGATTTTTTTTTAACCCATCTCACAGTTTTTTTAAAAATAAGTTGCATACATTCTTTTAATTTCGTGACGTTGTGCTCATTATTTGAAATCTTTCTCTTTTACAGGACTGAAACCAGGAAGGGAATGGTAACTGCTATAAAATCCAAAGGTAAGAAACAAATGTTATGCTACTTAAAATGGATGTCTTTCTAAGTGTCACTTATATTGTAGAAAACCTCCAAGAACAACATTATGGAACTGTATAAAATATGAGCATAAGGAGATGGGAAAGCGTGGAATTCCCCTGTCTCAACCCAGGAGCCAGCAAATAGCTGACGATGACAAATTCTGGGCCAGAGAGGACGCGTTTCATAGCGCGTACGGTGTGGAAGGAGTAGTGATCCTTGCTACAGGGTTTAAATCAAACGGTAGCAAATAGCAGGTAGAAGACCTAGAGAAGGAAAAACCTGACGTTTTCTTGATCTTCCCTTTGAAATACGGGTTGCAGAAGCGGGTGTGTTTGCACAGTTACAATAGGTAGGTGCACAAAGGTGCCTGCGCACCCGCGTGTGTGCATCTGCAACAATTTTTTTTTCTTCCATGAGCAAGCAGGCTTTCTTTTAAATTGGTGTTTGGGCCCTGCATGTTTTCATTCTTCCCTGCGTTTCATTTTTCTCTTTTAACCGCCGTAAGGACCACTGGTGTCTGAAGTCGCCTCTAATGGAGCCTCCCGTAAGTGAAGTCAGCGCTGGGAGCAGGGAGCTCTTCGCCTGGAGCTCAGCTTTAGGTGCTATGCAGTCCCGAACGGTACAGAACGTTTTAGAGATGTGGCATCTGAGCCCATTTAGGGATGCCATGAACGATGGCTGCTCTGGTGCCATTTGAGAGGCTCTCTCACGTCCCCAGCCCGTTTCCGTGGAGCCTTTCGGTGTGTTCAGCCTCCTCCCACGTGTTCAGCGTGGGAGCGAGCGCAGGGTGCAGCTGGCACAGCTCTGACGTTCCCAGCCGAGCGCAGACCAGCAGTCCAGGGGGCCGGGGATAGAGGATGAAAGATGCAGCTGCTGCATTTGTAGATAAGATGTTTGTATAGCTTGTGCCATCAAGAGCACTGAACACGTTAACAGTGCCTCAGTCAAACATGAGCTGAAATTTCTGTGTGAGGTATGACAGCCTTCCTCTCTCCTGCCACCCGAATCCCTGTTTCTGAGTCTTACGCCTCATTTGGGGCATCGCGGCTACTGCGCTGACTTTGGGCAAACAGCAGCCCTCTGAAAATGGTTAGGAACAGGCAGACAGCACAGCTCTGTAAGTGACCGTGGGCTTGACTTGCGCTTCCCCATGTGCCACGCTTTTCACTTTTTTTTTTTCTGCGGGTCAAGTGAATTTACGTACTGAGGAATCTCTCAGGCACTCCAAATTTAAATGTGGTCCTGTTTATTTCAGTGAAATTGTTTGCTAATTCCCAGAGCTGTTTGTTAAAGCCATGCAGTTCTTGGAAGTCAATCTTGCCTGTATCGGAGCCTGTCTCAAAGTGGTGATTTTTCATTTGTGACGTCACTGCCGTTTTGATGCCAACTCTGTGATGTCATGGTCCGATGGTGACTTCACCACAGGGTCAAGTAGAGGGAGAAAAGTGGAACATAATAGACAAAGCTGTAATTCAGGCAGCAGCTGGTCAAGTAAATTGCTTGGAGTGGAAATGTTCTCTCAAGCTACCTTGAGGAACAATGAAGTGGGACCTCTGAATGAGCCCACTGTTTGGCCACAGCAGCTCCGTTACCGGAGACCGCGACGTGTTGACAGCACGCTGTGTCGGAAACGCACACCTAGGTCTTGCCGTCTTTAAAACTCTGACCTTCTCCATAAGCCATGGTGACTGTCCGCCTCCGGAGAGCTGTAAAATGATCACGTCTGTGACATAAATGACATAAACATGGACAAGATTTTATAGTTTATTCTTCTTTTCTCCTCATCCTCAGCTTTCTGGGGCGAATCTGACGACAGCAGCTCCGAGATTGAGGCTGCTCTGCGCCCACAGACTCGGGGCACAGAAGCAGACGAATTTGATGACTTCTATGATTAAGATTCCCCTGAACGCTTTTGGGAAGAAATGAACAATATCATCTCGTACATATTGAGAGTGCTGCTGTCTAAAGCGCAGCTCATCACTTTATAGTCAAAGAAAATTTAAATAAAAAATAAATATTACTCGGTACTATACACGGCCTCCTCGTATGTGTGCTTTCTCTCAGCTACTAAGTGTTTTCCGTATCTGACGGCAATCCTGCCCCGTGAGACTGAGCCTTTTTGTGGTCTCTTTGTTTCTGGGGAATAAATGAAGGTATGTCCCGAGATGTCCACTTGCTCCGAGACGCTTGCACAGTGCTCGTCTCTGAGCATTATCACCTCAGAGGGTGGGGGCTGTCTGCAAAACAACCCCCTCCTCAGGGAGGGAGCTGGGTCCCTCCGTACAGCGTCCCGTTTCATTGTTGCTGGGGCTGGGAGCTGCTTGTCCGCAGTCCCCTGCTCGCAGCGAGCATCTCCCGCCCGGTGCCGGCAGGAAAGGTGCAGGCCGCGGCCGCGTGACAGGTAACCCTTCTGCGTGGCAGAGACCGAAGAGGCTGGCAGAGGCGAGGAGTCCCTCAGCAGCGATCTGGAATTGAGAGCGGCATTTAACGGCCAGATCAGCCTCGTCTCCGTTTTGCTGGAGACTGCTCAGTAGTGCCACTTCCTCCCACCAGCCCGGCCGCTGCTTTTGTCGCACTGAACGCAAAGACCGTCCTCTGCTGATGCTTCTATGTATTCTAGTATTTTGACTACAGAGCTAGATGTGGTTTTGAAAAAAGAAAGCAAGCATTCTGGGTATGCGTACATATGCTACTCGGGGCGGGCTGGCATGTTTGATCTTTATCTTCTTCTGCAACAGATCAAGAAGAAGAAATGCATAAAACGTACATTTCTAATTTGGCACATTTTGGAATAGAGCAGCATTTACATGTGGCGAGCCCCAGTGATTTTTCTGCTTTTACTTGCTTTGTAAAATCCATGCTGGCATTGCTGTATGGACATCACAGTAATTGGATGACTCTAGGAGCTTCATGCATTTTTAATTTTCTTCTTTTAATTCCTTTTATCTAAAATTAAGTTCATTAAACATGAGATTTTCTTTCGAAGGGAGAAACCAGGGGACATATTTAAAAAAAAAATCTGTTCATAATTACGGTAAGTTCAAAAGCAAAAAACAGCACCCCAATTAAACTCGGTACTGCATCTTTGAATACAGGCACCAATCTTTGGGCCCAGTCCACCAAAAACAATTTTAAAATGCTAACAATATTCAATTTAATAAAAAGAGTGCGTAGTCTAAGACAAGCTTGAGAATATGAAATAAAGGCTCGCAGAAGGCTTGAAAAGAAGAAGAAACCCTTAGTACAGGTGTCTGCTGGCTCGCTTCATCTCGTGGTTTTCAGTCTGACGTCGGCAATGGTGCAGCGTTGAATGTTCCAATGCTTGGGAAATCAGCTGCACGAAGGACGGAGCTGGGCGAGTGTATGACCAGGGCTGATGTCACCTGAGACAGCTGGGCTCCGCTGAAGGACTAAAGCTGGACTTTACCGAAGGCTTTAATGTCCTCCCCCACTGGGCCGGGGCTTCCGTGCCCGTTCGACCGCAGGCTATTTTGGATTAAGGCTCCTGTGATCCCTCCCTTCAGAGGCTGGCGAGCTGATACAGCCTCGGCCAGAAAAACAGCAAAGACCCCTCTGGCCCTTCCCCATTTTTTGCAGGACTGTCCTGCAAATTGTGACACTTGAAAACAAATTCTGGAATGTGATGGCAATAGGACCAGAAGGGCTAGCACCCCGTCATGCTGCTGCTCTTGGTGGATGTCCTGGTTTCGGCAGGGATAGAGTTAATTTCCTTCCTAGTAGCTGGTACAGCGCTGTGTTTTGGATTTAGGGTGAGAACAATGCTGATAACACACCGATGTTTTAGTTGTTGCTGAGCAGTGCTTACACTAGTCAAGGACTTTTCAGCTCCCCATGCTCTACCGACTGAGCAGGCTGGAGGTGCACAAGGAGCTGGGAGGGGGCACAGCCAGGACAGCTGACCCAAACTGGCCAGAGGGACATTCCATACCATGGGATGTCATGCTCAGCATGTAAAGCTGGGGGAAGGAGGAGGAAGGGGGGGATGTTCGGAGTGACGGCGTTTGTCTTCCCAAGTCACCGTTAGGCGTGATGGAGCCCTGCTTTCCTGGAGATGGCTGAACACCTGCCTGCCGATGGGAAGCAGTGAATGAATTCCTTGTGTTGCTTTGCTTGCGTGCGCGGCTTTTGCTTTACCTATTAAACTGTCTTTATCCCAACCCACGAGTTTTCTCACTTTTACCCTTCCAATTCTCTCCCCCATCCCACTGGGGGGGGAGTGAGCGAGCGTCTGGGTGGTGCTCAGTTGCCGGCTGAGGTTAAACCACAACAGTGGACCACCAGGCAGGTTTAGGAGCTTCTCAGTAGTCTTCTAGCAACGTGCTGGAGGCTTATTTTCCTTTGTGTACTGGCAGGCTCAATGGCACCCCCGAGACCTGTATCAGAACCCATGTCTGAACCCACCACCCGAGGGCTGGTGCCTGGGTCATCGCTCCTTGCTGCTTTTTTCTGATCATCCCTAAGCCGCGGTAACTCATTCCTGATGCTCCTAGCCATCTGCTAAATGTAAGCTCACCAGTACGTCACTCCAGAGACAGACTATTGCTACGTGATTTTTCAGTGAATGTCAGACCAAGGTTCATCTGGAAAAAGTCTCTCTAGCAGCCTGCGCTGCTAAGTAACATTGCGTCAAATCTGCGGTGCCTTTGTAGTTTTAAGCTCTTCCTGAGTGATTCCGGGTTCCTGATGTCAGCCCGCTTTATGTCTCCTTGCATGATACAAGGCACCCATCACCACTCTTCGGTGCTTTCCATTCCCTCAGTCCAGCTCAGCCACAGACATGCAACTCTTGACAGATGACAGATGGCTTTGGGAGCTTCTGCTAAGGCAATCTCTCTCTTTTGGTGTTTAAGTGATAGCCGAGTTCCTCCAGAGCATTATTTATTATACTCTTATTGTGCACAGACTCATTAGATGCAAAACATTCTGCCAGTCAACTTTATTCTGCTCCTTCACAGCTGTCATACTGGCAGCCGGAAGATGTTGACAGATGATGGTGATGGACAGGGGGCTGTAATCAATACAGCCTTAACAGATTTCAACCAGCATGCCACTCATCTACGGAAAATAACGAAAAGTCTTTCCGTATTCCTGCTGTGTACGTGCGACGACTTGGTGCTACGTTCTTTTTTTCGCTGTCATATGCACACAGTTGCGAGGCGAAACTTCGACTCATGCCCCTGTACCTCTGCTGACAAAAACAAGTCAGCACATAGGGGCTGACAAAAAAACGCCGGCTGAGCGCCGTTATCTGGTGAGCCGAAATGGAGTCTGCGTGGGCACGCAGCCCTGACTCCGAGACCCTGCAGAGAGAAGCGCGGCACGCAGGCAGTGGCTGCACTCAGGAAAGCTCGGGGAGCGGAGAACCGCTGCTGCCTTCGGCCGCTGACGGGGAAGCCGATGGAGCTGGCAGTCGCTTCCCAGGAGAGAAGGTCGCACTGAGGAAGGCGCTCATCCCCACTCCAAATCGGACGCTAGGCAGAAACTGTCACTGCTGTTTGTCAACGAGATTGTTCTTCTCTAGTGGCAGGTTTCTGCTACTGCTTCTTGCACAAGAGAAGACTCTGTGGTTTTCAGTTCGCTGGTGCACACCTGGCACAGCAGCAGCCCTCCTGCCCAGCGGCCTCTGCCTTGCCTCTCTTGTTCTGAAAAGGCTGTGCTTTCACCTCGCCCGTACCCGCTATGCTCCTTCACTGAGGATGCCAGCTCATAAGCTTCTGCAGCATGCGTTTTTGCTTTAGGATATTTGTAAGGGCTTGGTTTTTGTTTTGGGTTGGGGTTTTTTTTTTTTTAGCAAGACGTAGATTGACTTTTCAAGGAAATGTTTGTTGCAGTATTAATTTTTCCAGCGCTTGTTTACGCAAGTAATTATAAGATAAGATGATCATATTTCATTTGCATTTGCTAGTGCCGCTGCCTTCTGTTTTCTTTAGCATTATCAGAAAAACAACTGATTGCCCATCAATACAAACAAAATGTTAATACTAAGCTGTCTTACTCTATACTAAATTCCAGGAGGAGAAGCACTACAATAGGAAACTTCAATCAGGGTACGTTTTGTAAGGAACAGATAAAGGACAATCTTTAGCTGATACCACAGGTGTGGTGTCAATACAAAGTTGCTGGGGAAATTTATTCAAGTCACAGATTTTATTAAGAGGAGTGACAACAGCAAATGGCTTAACAACAGCTAAGTGAGGCTAAGAATAATGAGAAATACAATATTGGGTTAATTTGTTCTACAGCAAATTAGCAAGGTAGCAAGGTTCCTCTCCCCTCCCCAAATCAGTGGTGTTGACTCAATAAGCACTGCTGAGATTTTGTTATTTTTGTTAATGATTCCCAGGCTGCTTTTTCATGTCCTCGCCCCCGCCACTGCCCTCCTAATGAAGTTGGTGTATAGTGACAGGACACAGCAGAGCACAAAATCTTCCTCCTGTTAATCCTGTTTAATACCTGAAGGTTTAATTCCATTTCAACGCCGTCAGACGGCTAACTTAATAGTATTTGCTTATGCAACGGGCAAAGCGATGGGACGGGGCTTCTTTACGCTGCCTCTTGCGACTGTCACGAACCGCACCAAGCCATTTCACGCTCGCCGCTTCTGGCACCGTCCCCTCAGCTTCTGCGGCCCCTCCGCCCGCCTGCCAGCCCCCCGACGCTCCTTGGAAGCCGCTGCCAACAGCCCCCGCCTCCTTCCGAAGGGGAAAAGGCCTCTTCCAGAGCCTCGCCCTTCAGCCCGATTTCCTTGCTGTGGAGGCAGGCCTACTGGAACTAAACGCCGCCCCACAGCATTAGCTTTGGCAGAGCAGCCATGCCCTGAACCACTTTTGTCATCCGTCTTCTGCCTAAACCATCCCACAGAAGTGGGAAACCATCCCACGTCGGCAAGCCACTCTTTTTTTTAGCCAGGCTTTTTGTTAATCGAAGATTTCACAAGGAAGCCCTGTCTGAGAGGAAGGACGGCGTGCGGCGCTGCCTCGGGCGTCAGCCTGGCCTCAGGCTTTTCCCCTTCTAGCCTGCCTTAGACTGCCATCCTTGTACCTCAGGAGCTCCCCTACCGATTTAGGGGCGAGGGGACGCCGCGGGCCCCTCGCGGCAGGGCGGGGGCGAGCCCAGGCCGCGGCCCCGCCGCCTCTCCCCTCACGCCGCCATGCCGCCCTCGCCGCCCCCCCCCCCCCCCCCCCCCCCCGCGCCTGCGCACTCTGGCGCGCCCGCCTCTAAGATGGCGGGCCCCCGCCGCGTGCGCCTCACGTGACCCCGCCGCCGCCGCCGCCGCCGCCGCCGCGGGCGGGCGCGCGCGCGCGCGCTCCCCCCATGGTGCCCCGCGCTGCCCTCTGCCCCCGGAAGCGCTGTTCGCCGCCTCGCCCGGCGCCGCCGCTGCCGATAGCCGCGGTCCGGCCGCCCCCGCTCCCCGCGCCCCCGGCCCGCCATGGGAGTCCCGGCCTTCTTCCGCTGGCTCAGCCGCAAGTACCCCTCCATCATCGTCAACTGCGTGGAGGAGAGGGTGAGGCGGGCCGCCCCCCCGGGCCTCCCGTCCCGGGGCGGGACGGGCCCTCTGACGGCCGCCCCGGGGCTAAAGGAGCGCTGTGGGTCGGGGGCGGGAGGCCGGGGGGGGGGGGGGGCAGGCCGGTTTGGGAAGCGTTACCTGCTGGCGCTTAGTGCCTGCCCGTGCTGTGCCGCCTCCAGCCCCCTCTTTGCTCTCTCGGGCGACTGTTCTGGGGGGGGTTGGGGCGGTTTTTGTTTTTTTTTTTTTTGGGGGGGGGGGTGTGTTTTTTGGTTTGGGGGTTTGTTTGTTTTTTTTTTCTTCCGGACCGGGTGCTTTTAATCTGTGTGAAAGCGGCCGGTGTCGAGGAGGAGTCAACGCGCCCGCTTGGTTTTGACTCGCGTGCGTGAGCGGGCGAGCGGCTTGGGAGGTCTGGGGGTCTGGGGGTCTGGAGCAGGGAGCCGGCTGTCCCCCCCCCAGCTTTCTGGTCTTCGGCCTCTCCCTTGAAATGCGAGCCCTTCCCGGCGCGGTGGCCCCCCGCCTTTCTGTTGCTTCGGGCAAAAAGTAGGTTTTATGGCAGCGTTTGGCAAAACCTACGATGAATGGGGAGCGGTGGCGATGCTTTTTGCTGTTGCTTGTTTTGTTTCTGTGTACGTTCTTCATAGTCCCTGCTTTTCAACAGCTTTTTTGTAAACTGCAAGCTGCAGCAAGCTTTAGGACTCGTTGAAAATAAAAGTGGAGCTGCCTGTCTTGAAAAGAGTAAGGAAATGCAAGTGTGAATGGTTAAAAACAACATGCGGGTCTGGAAACAAATCTGTCTCCGTGAGACCGCCCTGTTTGCAAGCGGGTCGGTTCCACGATCCTGCTCGTGATGTGGGCTCAGGAAAGCCGGTGCCGGTGCAAGAGTGAGGGCAGGAATGAGATGTTTGAGAAGGAGCTCTACCGGCCTTGATAGCTGCACGGTTTTGTGTAAGATTAAAATGGTATCTTGGCGTACGTATGGTCACACGCTTCCGTGGGCTCTCATTTGTAGCATTTGAATACTTCTCAGTTGTATCACTTTCAGATCTTATTAATTATTTTTGCAGTCTTTTCTTTCACATATTAGTCTTTCTGCAGCTTCATACTTCACTCTGATTTTTGTGTGTGTGTGTGTGTGCGTCCACCAACACAGGATATCATGCTTGCATCCAAGACTTAAAACAAGTCTGTGGTTGTACTCTTTAACCTTGAGCGGCTTCAGCTTTTTATGTCTCGTTGCTGGTATTTTCTAGTATAGGAGAAATACCTCCTGCCCAAACAGAGAGCTGATTTTTCCAAAGACATCCTCTAAAATCTGCCTTTTGATAGCAACAGAAGATGCTGTTTGGTGAAGACTTAGTCCCAGCCTAGCTGCTGGGCTCCACAGGTGGTCTTCACTAAGCCACAACTCCTAGTAGATACGGTTTGATGATTGCTTTAAGCTGGCTGGTCAGTGCTGTCAGCTGATGGCTTGTATTTGTCCTCTCCCGTGCACCAGCACTGAGGTCTGTATGGTTATCGGGGGAGCCCTTTCTAGGAAGTAGCGCAGCTGAAATAATGTTTGCTTATATGTGTTTGCTAGGCAGGTTCTCAGACAGGGTGGTTCCTTTGTGCGCATCGCTGCAGCCGCATGAATGCTTGTGTCATCCTGAGGGACACGGTAGGAGGTGGAAGGTGATGGGGAGGACGGGGGTGTCTCCCTTCAGCGACAGCACAGACTTCCATTGGATCTGAATAGCTGCACTGTGGTAGCTCTACAGTGCAGCGAACACGGCAAGTTATTCTCTTCAGGGCTAGCTTAGCCAAAGTTTTCCTGAGAAGACGGACTCTTGAGTTCATGCTTCCCAAACTGTTTTTCCTGTATGCTTTTCCAAATAATTTGTATCGTCTTTTGTCAGGTTGTACTAGCTGGGTTCTGCTCTTCTTCGTAATACTGTTTCTGGAAGTTCACGTCCCTGCTGCTGAGCATGTGCTGTGGCTTCTGCCTTTTTGCTACCTCCTGTCCTTCCCTGGGAGAGACGTGCCTCACGTTTGGGAAACACTGTACCGTGAAGAGATAGAAACGTGTGGGCAAGGTAGAGAAGATAAGGGAAAAGAGAGTAAAGTGATCGAATTGTGTATTGACACTGGTTTTTTGACTGCATGTATTACCCTGCCTGCCTTCAGCAAGATTGCAGTGTATGTGAACGGCAGGCAGATCAGTTTTAGTATTCAGTTCTTGTTACAGTCAGGGTGTTTTTGCGTTTCAGATTCAGGCAGTGAAACAGAATCATAGATTTGGATTAATCAAATGTTGCACAGCTCTAAAACTGTGAGTTACTCTTTTGTTTTTATTACAATTGTGGTTTCAGTTAGCCTCTTTCAGCATGATGTGTGAAGTTTATTTCACTTGTAGCTGCAAGAAGTGAATTTTTTACTCCAGTGGATAGATAAGATTTGAGGATTTGTCTGCCTGGGGGAGCTATTATAGAAAAAGGCGGTTTGTGGGTTTACAAGTATAGCTCATTAGTCGCTCATATAAATGCTTACTCTGGAATAAGCTGTTGGCAGCTAGCAGTGATTGTTCTGGTCGCTTTACCAAACTCTCGTTTTTTTGTGTCTCTGATGTGATCTGTTCTGAGGAGCTGGGTAACCCTCAGTTTAGAGGGCTTTCAGGGATGCTGTGTCATGATCACGTCTGCCAGGAAAAAGTGGTTGGCAAGGGTACTGGGGGGAATTGGAGAATGATGTGTCTCTACCGGCTACACCTATTGAGCGTATGACTGTTGACATGGCATTCGCCTTCTCCCAGCTGGGGCTGTGGATCTTCAGAGAACATCTGAAGGTGTGTGCACATATCCTACCTGTTGTCTTCAACTCACGCCAGTTGATTTGCTTTATCCCCTTTTCACCAAAGCGGGGAGCTCGCAAAGATGAACAGTTTGGTCTTTTGCTTGTAGTCAGTGTCACAACCGGCTGTATGGCCCAAGCCTTTCATTCACCAAATCGCCCTTTCCTTCATTACGTCCAGGGTTGACTTACGTGGATGAACATCCATTCCAGCAGTAAAGTTAGACCGTGGAGACAGCAGCTCCATCGGTCATCTGTCACAATTTATGACCATGCTGGCAAGATAGCCTCGGCGCTCGGTAATAGCAAAGAGCCCACGAGGTGAAGTTTAGTTGTGACGTTTTGAAGCAGTGTTCTGATCAAAAGGCTGCGAATAGAGTTTTGACAATATAAAGCAGATTCTTTTACAGCCTTGTCTTTACTGTAAATGGGTGGTTTACATTTTTGTCTTACAAGCTTGTCCAGCTGTTTCTGGATAATGCTTTAAGATCTGTCTATTTAAAAGCAGTCACAATTTAAACAGCAAATATATCTACAATCTGTAACAATTAAGAACAGTTTTCTCTAAGAGCAGAACACTTACCTTTTTCATCACATTTGTAAACATTTAGATTAATCTTTATTTAATCAAAACTGCTCTAGTGTTTAGGTAAAATAAAGGCTTATATAGTGTTGGTTTTACTGAGTTTGTGATTGTATGTCCTTTTGTTTTTTTTAATAACTGAGCTTGTAATAGCAAATATTCTTTATTAAAAGAAAAGGAAAACTATGACATATAAAATAACTGAAGTATCAGATCCTGATGTCCTCATCCATGTTGCTTTGTTCCAACTTAAGAGCACATTGCAATTACAGTAAGGACAGCACATGGATAAATCATATTCATTACAATTTTTTATATTCAAATCTGGTCATAAATTTGGGAGCGGACTAGGACAGTAGTGGGAAGCTGTAGTTTGTCTTACTGTAGATGAATTTAAACTACTTTCACGATGTAATCAGCTCTATGTGTATTTTAGGATTGCTTATAAATCTCTCTAATCAGGAATTTTGTATCTCCCGGTAGCTTGTCTCTTTGAAATATTAAAAAGTTGATCCTTGTTCTCTTACCTTGCTAGATTATTTCTTTTTCTTAAATCTGATTAATCTTCTTCTTAAGCTGAGCAGGAAGAATAAGAGGAAGATCTTGAAGATAATATAAAATCCAGGAGAGAATATTCTTAATCAAATTCATACGGATTAATAAAGCTGCAACTAAAGTATCATATTTGAAGATCTATTTTCAATGGTTTCAAAAGAGGCTGTAGATTAAAAGTGAACAGTTTAGTTATATCACAAGAGATATCACTCCCAGATACTTAAACCTTTTACAAGGCTGTTACATTAAAAATCTGATAGGTTTATGAGGATGTAATGGTAAAGTTGCTGACATAGCAGTATGCAGATGAAAACTGAATGGCTTTCGAAGCCATCTGAAAGAGATCATGCTTATTTTGCTTTACCTTCAAGACTGAAAATAAGATCTGTGATGGGGGCAGTTTTATTTTCCATATCACACAGTTGTAAGCCTTTGATATCTTCTGAGTCACAGTTAGCTCTGGCAAGAGGTTTGATGAAAGATCAAGTAGAACACAAGGCAAGCTTCTCGTCCCGTTATCTGATGTAAACCAGAATGAATACTCTTCTTTTAAAATTGTCGGTCTTGGTTGCCCAGAGTAACTTTATTAGAACTGCAAGCTACAGTCCAGTGTTTGCACCTGACAATTATTTTCTGCTAAAACCATGTGATTTTTGTGTGTGTGTGTGTTCTAGAAAGTTCAGTAAAGGAAGCAAACGGTCAGGATTTCATCTGTCAGGATTTGACTGTTTTGGATGAATAGTATAGGAAAGATGTGAATTAGCAGAAATTTCACCTGTTTTAAAGAAGTGAAATAGAGGGACTTAGCATTCAGTTATTTAAAAATGACTTCACAAAATTGCCCTGAAAGAATTCCATACACCTATAACTGTGAAAAATGCAAATACTGAATAAAGACTTATTTTGCTTTAGAGGTTTTAATTTTTGCCGTTTAAGACTGGGGTAAGTTCAGCTAGTTCTGCTGGTACTCTAAGCAGGAAAATTGTATGAAAGTCGATGGTACAATCTCTAAGTTTTTCCTTTTAAATCTGATTGATTGAGCTCTGTATGAGAGATGTGGGGAAACTCGTTAAAAGAGGAGCAAGCAGCAAGTCTGCAAATACAAGCTCAGAGGAAGTGCTTGATGCTTGTTGATCAGCTACTGATAAGTTTCACGTGAACTGGAGGACCAGTAGTACCACATTTTTCCCTCCTCTCTCACGTAATCCTGTGATCATAGCCTTTACGTAATAACATGACATGCACTTTTTTCCTTTGCTTTATGCCAAGTTATTCAAGAGTGCTCTTCATTCCAACTTTGTGATATGTTAAAACCCTTTCCAGTTGTAATAGCTCTGAAAATACATTTGACTTTTTCTTGATCAGCTCACGTCTCTTCCATCGCTGATGTTGTTGGTGTTTAATTCAGTGGTTTATATGTTAAAAAAGAGCGTATGGTGAGGAAACAAAATCGAACATGGTTGCTAATCCACTTTGTAGAGGAGCCGCTCTTTGAAACACTCACCAGTGTTTCAAAACTGCTTGCTTTGACAGCTTGAGAGAAGGGGATGAGGGGTTTTTTTTTTACGTAAGTATTATGGTACCAAGTCTGATCTCTGCTCTGGGGCTGATTATCGAGACTGTTCTCTTCACCTAGATAGTTACTTGTCATTGACATGACAGCATACGCAAAATAACGTGGCATTATTTATCACTTCCAGTTCAGCTGAGATTTGTTTTCTTTGTACTTCTGGGTTTACCTTGTATAGCTTGTTGTAAGTGTTCGAGAATGTCGAAAGAAATACAGGAACATAGGTGGCTATAGGCGGTTAAGTTGACTATAATTTAGCATCGAGTTTACCATCTGCACTGTGGCCTGGGTTTCATGGTCATTAGGCATCAGGCTGGCAGTAGAAAAAGCACTGACATAGAGGGAGTGAAGCATTAAAGTCAAGAGTTTTACTTATTTGCAGAAGTGGAAGGTAAGGACTGGATTTTATTTAGCATCTCAGATATACCCACAGACAAACTCAGAGGCAGGAGCTGAAGAGTCCAGGAGTTTGAGCATCTCAGTGCATTTGATAGTCAGCAAGAAAACTAATACATATATACCCAAACTGGAGATTTGGCTGGCGGGATCTGAAAGGATCTCCTCTCTTTGCGTAGAGGAATCTGGGAAAAGTCCTCTTTCCAGTTAAATCTCGTTGTCCTTTGCTCACCAGGATGTGCTCATATACTTTGGGAAGCTTGTCATGTCATCAGCTGGGCTCCAATATATGTCGTCAGCCATAGGTGAATCACTTTTACTGCCTCCCTCCCCCAGTTGTGTGTGTGACTTAAATAACGTATCGCTGTGAGAAAGGGCAGAGGTGCAAGTTTGTTTGGATGTGTCAGTCTGGGGAACTAAGTGCTTAAAGTAGAAAGGTTTTGATGCTTCTTGGTTATCATGTTAAAGTTATAGCATCATATTATAAACTTTGAAGTCCCTTTGCTAAATTTTGAGAGCATCAGTATGGTCCTGGCAGTAGAAGGGATTGCTTTCTGGAATAATACGAGGTATGGAAAGTTCTTGTTTATAATACATGCTGATCAACAGAAATGAACCAACTCTGCTGTAACTCATCATAATATCTTCTAGTTGTGCTAGTTTATAAACATCTTTTTTTTTTAAAAAAAAAAGGCACTATTTTAATAGTGTAAGCATGCATCTTCAGGTAATTATGTGGGTAGCTTGTTGCTATCTTTTTTTCTACCGCCCTTGAAGAAAATAAACTTTTATGAGTCTGTACATTAATACCTCTGTTGGTTATTTGTGATACTTCTCTAATCAAGTACTGAAATACTTGTTTTGACTGCGTTCACAGGCTAAAGAGTGCAATGGCGTCAAGGCTCCAATTGATACAAGCAAACCTAACCCTAATGAGGTGGAGTTTGATAACCTGTATTTGGATATGAATGGTATAATTCACCCTTGTACACATCCAGAGGACAAGTAAGGCAATTTTTTGTCTCTTTACAAATAGGATTTATTGATAGCATTTCAGATGTTAAATTGAATGCTCTATGTTTTAGGCCAGCACCCAAAAATGAAGATGAAATGATGGTTGCGATTTTTGAGTATATTGACAGGATCTTCAACATTGTAAGACCAAGGCGACTTCTTTACATGGCTATAGACGGAGTAGTAAGTATCGATATATTTAGTTACTGCTAATGGCTGTTTGTAAAATTAGGGTAGGTGCCATCCACTCTCATAAGATCCTTTGGGAAATAGTTTTCTAAAATGAAAAACTACGGGGCAAATATACTGTTAATTTAATTTTGGTGAGGGTAATTAAAAGTATTCATGGGTTTTGTTGTCCACAGGCTTATATGAGCTGGCTAATGTAGTCTACTGCAATCTGAACTTTGCTTCTGAAAAGCAGGAAACTTCCCTAAGACAGTAACATCCTGAAACTACTTATGTTCCTCCGTTCTGTGGCTTTAGTACTAATTTATGCTGCAGGCTGGGAAAGACCAGAAAACTGTTTAAGCAGATGCACTTAAAATGGGCAGTGACTGAATTGTGCTGTGGAATATTTCACAGGCTAGCCTTAAGGCACATTTGAAGGTGAAAGCTTGTCTTTCTCCATACCTGATCCTCATCTCTGCTCAGTACATCAGTTGGTCTAATGAAAGATACCACCTTTTCTTAATAACTTTGCTTTACTGAGTATTTTTCTATCCAAATTGCATAGTCTCACTGAGAGATGCCAAAATGGCCTGGCAGACTGCTGGTAGGCTTCTTAAGCTTTGGTTGTTTTTCTAGGCTTTTCAGTTTCTCAAAGGTACAGTGAGTATCATTAAGTAAAAAGATTTTTAACCTGAATACAAGTTCAGGAATTCCTAATGTATGTGTGTATATAGAAGTAATCCCAACTAAATGTTGATGTAGCCTTTTAAAAACCCCAACATACCTGCTAACTGTAATAGCTAACTACTGTCTGCCGTAGTCTTTTTATTTTCAAGAGTTATGAATACAATTGTAGGAGTTTCTTGTTGGAGAAAGGGTATGCAATAAATAATGGTTTCAGATACGTGTCGCTGTGAGTTTCATTCATTGTGCGAGGGAAACTTGGAATCCTTGAGCATTGTGCATGTCTGAGATGGGGGTACAGCTGTGCATGCTGCTGGCTTACCTCGTGGAGAAGCTTAAGAGACCTATTCAGAAACGGGTTCAGTTCCCTGTGCTGCCATATGAGAGCTAATGGTGACGCGAGGGAGGGACAACAGAAATCCCTGTTTCAGTTACAGTGTAGACTGATGTCTCGTTAAATGGTTGTATAATCACAGACTGGCCAATTTCAAAAGACTTGCCCAGGAAGGAAACAATTGTCCAGATGCAATAACTGAACCAAGCGTTATGATACTTTTTTAGGCTCCACGTGCAAAAATGAATCAACAGCGGTCAAGAAGATTCAGAGCATCAAAGGAGGGCATGGAAGCTGCTGAAGAGAAGCAAAAAATAAGACAAGAAATTCTGGCAAAAGGTAGAACTGTGGCCATATCTGAGGTTTTTCAAATGAGAGTCACCTTGTTTGTTTTGAGTGCTTCAGTAAGGGTTAGAAAAGGGATGTCTTGTTCAGTGGGTATTTGTCTGTGCATTACTAGGAGAAAGAGGGAATAGCAAGCCTGCAGAAGGATGGATCTGTTTTCCAAAGTTAAGAACTAAGATAAAACAAAATGTCACTTTTTTCTTCTTCTGTCTCCTGCCTGAAATGGATTTGTGTTGAGTACTCTTAATTCCTTTAGAAAAAAAATTGAACAGAAGAGCAGGGATAAATGTAGTAGTGGGAAACTAACCAAAACCCTTATGGAAGGAAGTACAAATCTGTAGGACTTGATGAAAGGAGAGCTGAGGCTTAAAAGCGGGGATCAAATGAAAACGCTGCTGCACAGGAATAATGAACTGCGAGCAAGGGTAGTTACTTGACAGTGGAAACTCTAAACTCGGTGAGGAAACAGTGTCAGTGCAACTTTCTAAGAGTGACAGTGACATGACTCGAGTGAAAGGAGTGTGTGTAGCTGAAGCATGCTGTCTGGGCTGGAGCAATTAATTCAGGTGACTGTGTAGGAGGAATGAATGCTGTAGCCCAAGTGAGAGGGCCAAGTGTAACCTAGGTAGAGATTAAAAAGGGAGGACAAAGACTTTTTTAACGTTTCTTCCTGTAGCATTTCTAGACTATGAAGACCCTTTTATGAAGCTCAGAGATGAGAGAAGTTGGTGTAACCCTGTTTGTGAGCCCAAGTGAATAGATAGTGGAAACATAGGGGAAAATATGTAAGAAAATAATTATTTCCTAATGTTTTATCTCATTTAGCAAGCTTAGTTTCTTTGAGATTTCTTTCACAGTCTTTTGACAGAATAGGTAGTGAAATAATTTTTCTGAAGTAACAACAATGTTTGTAAATGTACTAATACCTTATTTTAAGATGGAGATAATATAATGGTAAGAGCTGTTTTAGTTTTGTTGTTGTTTGTTTTTTTAAACAAACTAACTTTCAATAAGTGTTAATCGTTATCAGGGAGCCATCTGGGTTTTTATCATGCAAAAATGTTTTTAATGTTCCATATCGATTTACCTCTGTTAAATGTTTTTATTGCTCTAGGTGGCCTTCTTCCTCCAGAAGAAGTGAAAGAGAGATTTGACAGCAACTGTATTACCCCGGTAAGTATTCTTGCACTTTAACCAGCAATTGCCAGTGTCTGAATGAAGGTTTAATTTATTTTCTTCCGTCACTTTTTAGGGAACTGAGTTTATGGACAATCTTGCTAAATGTCTCCGCTATTACATTGCTGACCGTTTGAACAGTGACCCAGGGTGGAAAAATTTGACAGTAAGTTTCACGGTTTCATACTTGAGGAAAATTAAGGTGATCTATTAGGCTGGGTTAGGATATGATTGAAGAGTATGAATTTAACAGATCGTCTCATCTGCTGACACTGTGCTGTTATTAATAATGGACCAACTTGCACATTCTGCTGGGACTTCAGAGATACGTTTCATCCTAATAACACAATCTAACAGCACCATTTGTTTTAATTTCACTTAAGAGCAATGAAAAGATTGAAAAGAATGAAAAGAAGCCACAATTTGATACAACGGGAGACAGGGTTTTAGGAATACTTTTCCTTCTTTTGGGGAAAACTGTCAAGATACATTTTATATGTATTCTTCTCACTACTTCTTTTTTAACTTGTTTGCTACCTCAGGTAGGCTGCATTTTCTCCGTTATTCTAATGATGGATGACAATAGATGACAGGCAACGAAAATAATACATATCAGCTTCTTGCTTTTCTGGACTTTGAAATTCTCTCCTCCTGTTCCTCAACCACTCCACCCCCACTGAGTTTTGTTTCTGACAGCCCTGTGTTTGCTCTGTGCAAGAGGGCAGAACAGTCAGTCTTCTCAGATGCAGCTGTTGGTTTTATTTTCCATAAGTTGACTGTTAAAGTGGTCTAATTAGAGGGCAGTCGACCCTGCTTAATTCCCTCCATCAGACATGAGTTTTATAAACGCTAATGCTCATCTGGACATCAGTGTAAGGAAGTGTATAATGTGATAATGTATCAGTGTATCTACGAGTTTAGAAGATCTAAAGGGAAGCGGGCATATGTCTGCTTTGTCTGTTAGTTCTCTAGTGCGTATTTCGATTGCCCTGATAATTTATCAGGGAACTTCAAATACGTTAGTTAATGACGGGATAATTTCAGTGGTATTTGAATGAATGTGTCAGCTTCATCCTAGAATTAGTAGAGAAAAATGAAGGTCTATTCGTTGGTTCCAAACTCTTAAATAATTTCATTTTGAATTATAATATTTTAGTTGAAACTACAAATTAGGATTTCAGATATTCATAAGTCAAATTCAGTATTCAGTATATGAACTACGTAAGTTGTTTGGTTTTTTTTTTTACTTTGATGGCATAAATTGTTTACGTAATTTAAATGTGTCGCAGGTTATTTTGTCTGATGCTAGTGCTCCTGGTGAAGGTGAACATAAAATCATGGATTACATTAGAAGACAAAGAGGTAAAATTCAAATAAATGTGAACATTTTGTTTTAAATTACGGTATGGTCAGTAATGATTTATTTACGTGACTTTGGTTGACTAAATGCAATTTTCTTTTGTGTAGCTCAACCAAACCATGACCCAAACACTCATCATTGTCTGTGTGGGGCTGATGGTGAGTTCTCTTTTGCTAGCAATATGTCCTATTAAGCTTTCTTGTGCTGTTTTGTGATTGAGTTGGGCTGTAGTTTTGGGGCTTTCACTTGTATTTGTGTAAATAATCCAGTGTATTTGTTAGTTCTTGAAAGCTCTGTGTAATATGTGGGGAAGGATCTAGCACTGTCCATAGCTGAAGGGCTAGCTTTCACCTAGTTGTACTATCTGGGTATTTCGGGGGTAAGCACGTCTGTGTGTTCACGCTTGCGTAGGGGTACAATGTACTTTGCTTTTAAACTTTTTTTTAAAAAAGCTTAATAATGTTTATCCTTCATTATATTTTATTCTTCTCTTTTGATTGGTAGCTGATCTGATTATGCTTGGGTTAGCTACACATGAACCAAACTTCACTATAATTAGGGAAGAGTTTAAACCAAATAAACCCAAGCCATGTGGTCTTTGTAACCAGATGGGTCATGAGGTTAAGGATTGCCAAGGTTTGCCCAGAGAAAAACAAGGCAAGGTAAGAATTTTGCTATTTCTAGAATTTTTTTTTATCTATAAGCTAATTTATGTTTTGACGAGATCCCCAAACTGTTCTTGCTGTTGGTTTTGGCTGAAACATAATGCAAATTATGTTACTGGAATTACCTAGCTTTCCTCTTATATTGATAAGTAAAAATTGTACTTCTGTAGCACAAAAATATTATGCCAAACCTAATATCCTCACTTGTGGTTTTTTGTTGTTTGGTTTTGTTTGGTTTTTTTTAACTGGCGAGAGAAAATGATCAGTAACTTAACAGACTTGCAAAGCAGCAAAATGCACGCTTGGCATAAGAACTTGAGAAACTGTGCTTGTATACCAATTAACTCCTCCCGAAGTAAGCCTTTAAAAACTGAGTTGGAGAAACTTTCAGGTGAGCTTGGATGTAATGCAGCTCTTTCCTTTTATTTTAGCACGATCAGTTTGCAGACAGTCTTCCTATCGCTGAACAAGAATTTATCTTCATCCGATTATGTGTTTTGCGAGAGGTATGTTGAAGCACTTACTATATCTGCTTTATATAAATAATATTTTTAAACTCTATACACAGTGTTTTCTAATGTCCTTTTTCTTTTGTGTGTGTGTTGCAGTATTTGGAAAGAGAACTCACTATGGCCAGTTTGCCTTTCACTTTTGATTTTGAAAGAAGTGTTGATGACTGGGTCTTTATGTGCTTCTTTGTGGGAAATGACTTTCTTCCTCATCTACCATCTTTGGAGATCAGGTAGATGAGAATATATGTTTTCTTTTCCTGCAAGTATATCTACTGTGGCTTTAAATAGTAAGAATCTCATGCTTTTGTTTGTTTGTTTTTTAGGGAGGGAGCAATTGATCGCTTGGTTAATATATATAAAAATGTGGTGCACAAAACTGGGGTAAATTTTTTTGCTTTTTCTTTGAAAATATCTGGGTGTTTGCTACAAAAATAGGCTTGTTTTTCAAATATATTATTTTCTAATTTGCAGGGGTACCTCACAGAAAGTGGTTTTGTCAACCTACAGCGAGTCCAGATGATCATGTTAGCTGTTGGAGAAGTTGAAGATAGTATTTTCAAAAAGAGAAAAGACGACGATGTAATTTTTTTGTTACATTCTTGGAGTTTGGTTTTAGTCACTTGCGTTACTGTTAGACTGTGACGCTTCTTTAGTAGAATAAGAAAAAAAAAAAGAACTTTGTATTTTTTTTGTAATCTCTGGTGAATTCCTCTGTATTCGAAAAGGAATTGAGTGCTTCCAGTTGATTTTCTTTTCCTGCACTGCAAGGCTTGCTTTTCTGATTGTTATCCCAAGTCACAGCAAAATGAAAACTATGTGAATTCTGTTACTGCCTGCAGCTTTTTGAATAGCCGTTATGACATCTGAAGAAGGAATTGTTTTGTAATTTGCTGCGACCTGTGGAAGTGCAAGCCATGAGCAGAGGTGGCATACTAAGTATGAATTCAAAGTGCATTCTTGCCTTGCAGTGCCTCCTGCCATTGGAAATGTGTCCAGAGATTGTTGTTGTTTTAGTCTCTCTCTGCAGTTTGTCTGTGCGGTTTTTTGCAGACATATTCCAGTTTATTCATTAAGTGCAGGGGATAAAACACCTTGTGAATGAAAGAAGAGAATTGTATTCACTATCCAGTCAAAAAAATACTGTGCCAGCGCTGGCAAAACATTTTTTTTCCCCCCATAGGTTTTCAGGGTAGTGTAGAAATTTCTATCCCATTTCTGTTGGATTTACAGACACAAGAATTAACCTATGTCTTATTCAGAACATTATGTAAAAACCTTATGGCCTTCTGGTCAGTAGAGGATTATAATGAAATATTTTTCCAAGAAATCTGTATGTTTGACTGACTTTATTTCTCTTTATTCTCTATTTAGGATAACTTTAAAAGACGGCAAAAAGAAAAAAGAAAAAGAATGAAGGTAAATTCATTCCTTTCACAATGCAAAAACTAGCAAGAATTAAAACGTATACTATAGCTTTCAGCAGATGTGTTGGTTGAAGCTGCAGTCATAATCATGGCATTTTCTGGCCCATGTGTAAACTATTTTAAAGAGGTTTTTTTCATGGCTTTTTGTAGACTGGAGCTTTGAAAGAAGGAATTTTGTGTATTAAAGGCTTCGTAAAAGGGGAAGGAGGGAGAGAGTTGAATGCGCTGGATGATAGCTGTGTGTTGTGTCCTTCAGACCTACACAAATCTGCACTTTCGTGATTATTTAGTGATGTTTC
Source organism: Aptenodytes patagonicus (assembly GCF_965638725.1). Lineage (NCBI taxonomy): Eukaryota > Metazoa > Chordata > Aves > Sphenisciformes > Spheniscidae > Aptenodytes > Aptenodytes patagonicus. Next base: position 131,400,869 of record NC_134951.1, on the reverse strand, counting down.
AGCATGGTCACTGTACAGGAATTGCTTTTCCATGCTTTGACGCAAGTCTTCTCGGCAATTGTATTACTGAGGGCAATGGAGTTTAGCATAAGAGTTTAGGTTTAAATCCATTTAATGCAAACTGATACGTGTATTTGCTTGATTGGAGGCATGTTTCTAAAAGAGCAAAGAAGGCTTACCCCAAACCGTAGTTATCACACATTCTGCCTGTAAGCAAGTCAGTGTTGCGGAGTATCCCTCAAATGTAATAGAGAAGCATTATCTGTTGTGGGAACGTGTTTGCCCTTTCTGACCCCTGTAAGCTGAATTCTTTAAAATTGTTGTTGGAAGGATGCTGATTTTTCTTCTGTTCACAAAATGTTCTGATATTTTAAAAATGGGCTCTTGTATGTTCATTTCAAGATAGCTTTGTTCTTGGTTAGGACATTCAGGTAAGTGTAGCTTCCAAAACTTTCAAGGCATATGATATCCCTGAGTACTGTCTAGGTCTTTTGGGTTTTTTTCAAATTACATATTTTTTGACTATCCCTATTAAAGTGGAAGAGGTTATTCACTTTGCTTACAAAGAGTAAGTTCTTCCCAGTAAGTTAGATGAAGTCTCACTTCCCAAAAAACCTGCCTTTCAGCCCATGTAGAAAGAACATAGGCACAAAATGCAGGGTTTGTTTGGGTTTTTTTTTGAAGGAGCTTAATAAATTATAGGAATATAAGGGTCTCACTTGTAAGTGTCATCTTATGTCTGGTTGAGATGGTTAAACAGAACTAATTTAAGCTGAACTGAGTGAATGAGTAAATTATGCTTGGTTTATATAACATGTTAATCTGAAAATTGTGAGAGCACGTCATCACACTGCTGTGGAGATTACACAGCTTTTTCAGTATATGTGTATATATTTATCTTTTAGAGGGATCAGCCTTCTTTTATTCCCGGTGGACAGTTTTCCCCTCAAGCTCTGGGAAATCGATCTAGTCCTCAGGCAATCAGTAACCCTAGACAAGCTGCCTTTGAGATGAGAATGCATGACAGACAGAACTCTGTAAGTAGATGTTCAAAGGTATTTACACATAGAAGGGGAAATAATCGCATCCTGTCTTACTCTGGACACCTTTTTCTCTATCCTGTCAAGCTTTCTTGAAAAGCAGACCAAAAAATATTTATTTTTCAAAGAAGTGGCTTTTAATAACCAATTTTTGTGAGACTACTTCAATAAAATAGTGTTCTTTATTTTGATGTTTGGTATGATACTACTTGTTAAATAGTTCTGGGAGAGCAAGTGTGAGGTGAATGCATCTGAGTCAAATACGGTGGCTCTTCTCAAATCTGTTTGGCATTGTTGAGTCGAACCTCCTGTGAGTACAGGTTTAGGAACTTACTCAGTAGGTTTGAGAGAGACATGAACTGAATCCCTGAGCTGGACATCTTTTCATACTCTTTTTGAATATTTGTGACATCTCTCTGCTTTGTAGACCCGTTTGGTTATTAATTTTCTGTGGGGACTTCCTATCTCGCAGTACCATTGAGAACTGCTAAAATAACCTGAGAATTGTTGAGGCATAGCTTGATTATGCTGAAACTGTGCTTCTAGGTCCAGGCTTCTGTGCTTGAGAGGGTGTATGTGAAATACACATGAAGTGCGTGCATTTTGTTTACTTGTTTTTCTGATCTCCGTATATATAAAGAGTTAGTTCTAAGCAGTAAGCTGAAAGGCCAGTATATATAAAAAATAATGCAAGCTGCCATTAATGAGTGTGTCTGCAAAATAAGACACCATTCCCACACACACTGCTTTTCCCCCAAGCCTTATGTCTCTTATATTTCAGTCAGTTCTCACAAAAAAAAAATACACAGATATATAGATAGATATACACACACACACAGAGACAAATATATACGCGCACACACAGATTTAGATATCTGTATTTTGGAAACTTGTGATTTGCATATCTATGTGTTCGTCAAACTGCTTTCCAAAGCATTGCCTTTCACTGGGAAGAGGAGAAACTTAGATGAAATTTTTGGAAAGGTATTAGAAAGTGACAGAAAACTGGAAATAAGTTAAGTGCTCTCTTACAAGTCTTGATTGTTAACTTTAAGTATTATGACAAATACTTTCTTCCTGGGCATAAATCTTCATCCAAACAGTGAACAAATTTTTAAGTAAAGGTTCTTTTCATCATAAAGACGTTTTTTGTCTTTTAAGTCTGAGTAAATACAATATGTTGGGGGTTTTTTTAAGTTTTTAATCTTGAAATTTTTGCACATGGGTTAAACAAATCAGTTCTTTTATGGAATGGGAGAAGTTTCTTTTAGATTCTGTAATATTAAAATAGATAAATTTGAAAGGAGTTTAAAAGATCAGTTGTGAAGAAACTTAGTATTTCTGCCAGTTCTGAATTACAAGCAGCATTTTTACGGTAGTCTGCTTATGCATTTTTTCACTGTTGCTGTAAAATGAAGTTGTAACATAAGCTGTAGGACTAGAGACAGCAGTTGTATTCCAAAATTGCCTGTTTTATCAATCTATACTGTCTTGTTTATTGCATCTTTCTCTTTCTTAAATACAATAAACGTTTTGCCTGTATGTATCAATGCCTGCCTTTTAATACAAAGATGTGTTCTTCTTTTCTTTTGCTACTTGACTTAATAGTTTAAGGATTGTATAGCTTTTGCCGTGAGTTTTTTGGGAACTAAAAATAATGCATGTGATTTTCTTTATCACAAAGCTGTTAATTTTAACTTGAACTTAAAATGCCTAATAAATCCTTTTCCCCTCTCTATTTATCTGTAATAATTCTGACCCTAGACAACTTCATCATCTCCAAATACCAGCCTCACTTCTGATGGCAGCCCATCCCTGGCAGGAGGAATTAAGCGAAAAGCTGAAGACAGTGACAGTGAACCTGAGCCAGAGGATAATATCAGGTGAAGCCATTTTTTGTAGCACTTTGTTAGCAAATTGCTGAAATAGATGCAGTCTAATTAATGCCATTTAGCTTAGAGCAGCAGTGCCTTCAGATGCTTTTCTATGATCTTTTTATCCACCGGTAATTAATGTGGAGGCTTAGAATATTCAGTAAATTCCAGTGAGATGTGTAAGCTATAGCTGTTAAATCTAAGTATCTAGATTAGTATGCGTGCAGGTTTTCATCCTCCAAGCCACTACTCCCTTTGAGACCAAGCACTAGATTGGCTAGACATTCACTGTTCAGCTTTGATTATGTGAGCTGAATGCCGCTGTTCTGCAGTTGAATTTTTGAGCTATTTAACCCATAACATTCAGTTACATTCACGTGTGCGGCATTCTTTATCTTGACTATCACAATATGTTTTCCTCTGTCTTTGATTTGTAGCAGGCCCTGTTTTGTCTATGATGAGTTCTTTAAATGTCTTAGGACGGCTGATCACTAGATGATTAATTAGGAATTTTATAAGAATTAACCGACAGTGAATTACCAGTGAGTCTGCATTTATCAAAGGTTTAAATCAAGCTATCGCCCTTTAAGTTGAGGGTGAAGGCCCTTATAATTTTTTGTATAAGGTTCTGCCCCGATAAATGCAACCGGTAGGTTTTTGTTTTCTGTAGAGTCAGGCGAGGTAGGTGGGCATGGGAAAACAATAAGGGTTACTTCGTTGTGAAATACTGATCACTTGTGTCCAGCACCGTTGTTGTGACATTTGTGACATCTAGCCCATCAGGTCGTCCAATATCAGATATTCTAGCTCTCATTCTTAATTTCTTTCCTGTATGTGCAGATCTGAATGGATTGATTTTTATTTTTTTTCTTAATCAAGCAGGTAGAATTCTTATCTAAAATCAGGATAAATTTTAATGTAGCTTTCCATTTTGCATTTTAGCAGAGGTTCTAAAAGAAGCTTTAACAGTTTTATAGCAACTAGTGTGAATGAACCATGGTGATTTATGAGTAGCAATAGTTTTGACAGGGTTGGTATTGTCAAGCAAAAGGATATGCTACGTTCGTCTGCAGTTATTTAAGCTCTTTTGTAGCTCTGAATATTTATTCAGATCCTTTTCTGAGCGGAAAATAATTTTATGCTTCTCGTAAGTAAAAACAAATGCATAAATGTACTAGATGCAACAAAGTTGTTTGCAAAAATATATTTTGTATTTAGAATGACTTTAAACCTAGGACAAATAGTTCTAGTCAGCTAGCAGATTGGTTTTTGTTATCTTACAGAAAAGGTTTTTGAAATTTATGCAAGTGTCTAGCTGCCAGGGAGCTCCTAGGGTCAGATGCTCATAGACTGCAGATGTTCTTGACTGTCCTTCAAGACTTTGGCACACGTAGCTCTATCCTTGCTCACCTGGCTTTCTTAAAAAGTCTTAAAAACATCTCTTGGTTTCTCCACCTCCTCATCAGTTTGAATCATCCTTGAACTAGCTCAGGTCAGATTTTAAAAAGTATCCCTGTACTGGGCAACCAACTTGAAACAGAAGCAAGGGAAGATTCTTTTTGCAAAACCAAAAGGATATGCATCCTGTAAAAAGGCATAAATTGATCTTTGCTGTGTCTTAAAGGCTTCATACACTATATTTATCGCTCTATGAGATTCTGACGAGTGTAAGTTTGAATTGACCTCGCAGATTACTTGTGTGCTTCAGATTCCGTATGTAATTTAAAGTGGTCACAGCCTTTGTGGAAAGGGATCTTGCGTGATGATTTTCAGATGTGACAATGCCAAGTTTTGAATTGTTGAGAATAAAATTCTATTAAAAAAAAAAAAATCCTTAATAATGATTTATCTGATTTAACCAGTTTCTAAATCAGATTTATAATTTGCTTTACTCTAGTTCGCTTGAATACCAAAATTCATGTCAACTTTGAGATGTGTGTGCAAAATGCGTGCACTATGGTGAATAATAGGTTTAAATTTAAAAAAAAATTACCCCCAAACCACAAAACAAACCAAAACACCCCAAAAAGGGAAGCCAGTTCTGAAGCATGATAACATAACCAAATGTTAGGTAGAGCTTAATCTTTCTATTACTTAAACTACTTTTTTAGATGGCAGTCTCTAAATTGAACTGGAATTTCCCCTAAGATTACATCATGTCTGTTAGGACTAACAACTTGAAGTTTTATGTGCATATTAACAGCTCCTTGCTTGTGGCACAACTGTTCTCTCAAAACTGACACATCACCTATTGAATGACGGGGAACCAGCAGATGTAGTGGTGAGGGGATAAAATGTCCAAGGAAGAAAAGCTGTGGAGTCCGTAGGCAGTGACTCCTGTGGCTGCCCGTGCCCGTCACAGCTGCATTCCCCCTGCCTCCTCCGTTTTCGGAGGAGCCTATGGTCTGTGTTTACTGTGAATCTTCACAGAATATTCTTGCTTGAAACGTGGCACAAAGTAGCACGCTATCCACTTTTTTCCTAACCTTATACATCAGAACTGAGGGATTCAGATGCTTGTCTGTCAAAGATGAGCAAGTGGTGGTTTTCCCCTGACCCATCCATAGACAGACATAAGGGGGAGCTGTGTGAAGTAAGGATAAACGGTGTCTGAGATTGCTCTTTTGACTCCAGTATCCATCTCTGTCATGAAAGACTGAAAATCCCTGTGTAAAAGGGAACTCATCTGATGTGAGTCAGCAAGCATGGGATTCCTGAGTTGCAGATAATTCTGCTGGTAATCATAGCTTGTCTGAACAGCAATAGAATATAGAAATCAAGCTGCTGCTGCTTATTATTTATTTGCTTACTTTTTATTTTGAGTAGCAGAGAAACTATATAACTTTTCTGCTTGGGAGGGGTATTAAGAATAGAGGGATGAACTTGATGTGAGAAGGTATTCCAGTAAGATAAAGATTTTTTGGCCTAGGGTAGATTAAACAAAGTAAGGAAGGGGGAGAGTTTGTTCTCTTTCTAATGGTTGGAAGAGTTAAAGAACAAAGTTCAAATGGCAGTTTTGGTAGTAGATTCCTGATAGGAAAGATGAAATTGCCAACTAGGAACAATACTGTTTTGAAAAGTCCTGACAGCAGCAAGCGCATGTTTGAAAATCTACCCTGCTTCGAACAAGTGCTTTGAAGACTTGTTTGTCAGGATGGTAGCTTCAGAATTTCATCTGGATTTTCTATGATGCCAACCATCAAATTTTATTCTCTTGCTGTTGAGTATCGTTTTTTATACTTTCATTTAAATTGTATAAAAATGGGAACTGAAGTAGCAAGTGACTTTGGCTTATATTTTAATTCAGATATGTAAGTGTGCATATATTAACGTGTATTGACATCTGTTTGTGTTTGTTATGCAGGTTATGGGAAACTGGTTGGAAACAGCGCTACTATAAAAACAAATTTGATGTTGACGCATCTGATGAGAAATTCCGTCGTAAAGTTGTACAGTCCTATGTGGAAGGGCTTTGCTGGGTTCTCAGATATTATTATCAGGTACTTATAAATTTCTTCTCTGAAACTTCAGTTTTCTTTTGTGTCTGCACCCTATTTCTTTTCAGGAAATAATAATTATCCATTGCTCATTTTTGAAAAGCAGTGCTTTTTTTTTAACGATATAAAATAAGTGGGTGCCCGTTCTATTTGACACTCAGGATTTGAATGCAGTTTTTGTTTCTCACATACAGTAACGGCGCTTGTTAGTTTATTAAGGACTGATGCATATTTTTCCTTTGCAATACATAGCCATGCATAGTGAAACTGCAGATGACTAAATGAGTGAACAAAGGACAAAGCCTGTGAAATGCTAGTAAGAATTTGAAAGGAACAGAGTTGTCAGTCTCCTCCATAGATTGTAATGATGTTCTATGAAGTGTATTGTGATTGAAGTAATCTGTATCTGATTTAAATCTTTTGATAATTGAGATGTCAGATTGGCAAGAGATTAGTTAGACATATTGGGGTTTGTTGCACCGATGGTTAATAACTAGCTTCGTGCCCTGAAGACAAAGTAAGCTATATTTTGTGTGTGACCTGGGAACAGAATGTGCTTGAGCCGATGAAGTTTATCTGTCTCAGCAGGGCTTTGTAGCTTGAACGCAGTGCCATGTTGATAAAACCGCACATTTTTCATAGGTGGCTCACACCTGTCCAACTTGGCACAGGCAGGGCAAATACCTCGCATGCCTGCAAAAAACTATGCAGTCTTAAAGTTAGTTTATTTTAACGTGTACTCTTTCCCCCCCCCCCAGCTTGGAACAAAAAGGGAGTGTGTTCCCTTCCCTTCTACTGTATTAACTGGTTGAGTCTGGGCTCAAACTTGCATATTATGGTGGATGAAAATCATAGAGCTTAAGGTTTGCACGTCTGTTGCAGTTGATCTGCAGGAGAGCTGAGCTCTCCACATCCTTGAGTAGCTCCTTTTGCAAAGGACGAATGTCACCTGGACACCTTTATAGGTGGAAATTCCCCTGATCCTGTGGACGTTTAAGGTCTGCTGAAAGCAAACCATGTTCCTGTTAACCGTGGCAAGATATATTCCTAGAACTCTATATGTGCCCATATGTCTCCAAAGTGTGTAAACGAATCCTCAGATTAGCTGTAGATGTCTACTTGCTGGAAAACTGTCAGTGTGACCTTCAGTAGTACAAAACCACTGCAAAAGGCAGTCTGGATTTTAAGGGAAACTGACGGGCTTAGAGGAAAGGAGTATATGGCAAAACTGAGATAATATTTACGAGTGACCAAAATATTTATACTCATTTGAAGATTGTAAAATTAAGTTTGTTTTATTCAAAGAAGTGTGCACGGGGTGTGCGTTCACTGCTTTGTGATCGGTGGCCGTGGCCTTGTGCAGACATCATCGTGTGCTTTTATAACTGTTCAAACCGGGGTTGCATTTGCATGTTGAGAGATTTGTGGCTTTAAACGTATAGGAGCCGGAAGACCGGCATATACCAAACTTAAAACAGTATGGGCAAGTCCCTATGCAACACTCACCAGTTTAGCTTGTAAAACCAATTTAGTTACTGAGGTGTATGTAGGTGACTCCTTGTCCTGAGTTTGTAGACGTTCTGGCTGAAGTGACTGATGCATACAGAAGTGATAGATGATTACAGTTGCAAAGAAAACAAATCGGTGAGGTTGACAACAACTTCAGGCAGGACCATAGTGCTCTCAAGAAAATTGAGAAGGAATGCCAGTAAGACCTCAAGGAGAAGTGACTGTGCGGAAAATATTTTCTGGTTTAGAAATGTTCCAAAGGAAAACTTGATGAAAGTACACAAATGTTCAGGGCTTTGTTTTTGCCGTTTTGCTTCATATTCAGATTACTCTAAAAGAAGGCAACTCTCCCTCTATCTAGGCCTTATAAAAATTACATTGCAGACTTAAAATAGTGGAGCAGTGAAATACTTGCACGTGCTGCTGTTCGTACTTGCATAACAGAACTATGTGTAGGCAAGGTACTGTAATCTGCTATACATGGGCAGTGTGTTGTGATTTGACTGCTGCTCCACACCAATGCTTTCTGCCCATGTGGAAGTTAGATTACGAAGCTGTTGGACTGGGGGAATTTCAAAATAGGTTTGCTTGAGGGTTTTTGTTTGTTTTCTTTTTACCATAATAAGGATTGCTTCCAATAACTACTGCTCATTGTCCATAAAACTTCTGACAGAATATATTATGTGCTTTTCTACTCTTATAAAAAGCTGGTAACGCAGAGCATGTTCCACTAGTGGGAACATCTGTTTGGAGAGAAAAAAAAAAAAAGAAATTAAAGAAACCAATCTACCTGGCTTTTGAAACACACTGAAACCATCTGAAGAATTGCATCTAATAATTATAGTCTCTGTAATTTTATACCAAAAATGTCGCTGGAGGAGCCTCATTGACATTTACTTACTCAGATTTGGAAGTCAAAATAGTACGCTTTTGTTTCAAGAAAGAAAGAAAAATAGCTGAGGAGGTGAAAACTTGACTTAGACCTTTTAGAGCCACGTTTCCTCTACAAAGTGCATTGTGTTCTGATGTGTTTGAGTTTACTTTATTTTCTCCCTTTTGAGGATTATTTTGCCTCTTTCAGGTGAATGCATTTTATATTTCCCAATATTCGAGACAGAAGAATTAGGGGGGGGGAAAGCAAAACGTTACTCAAAGTGTGTGTTAGTGCTTATACTGAACAGAAAAGTAACAGTTAAAACCAGAATACTTTTCAACCTGCAACAAACATTGTTCACATTTTCACACCTTGTAGAGTGTATCATATCAGAGTTCACTGTCCCCCATATGCCCAAGTTAGCGGTGGGATTTTGCATTGAAAAACAGTAGTGCAAACTGTGTGCTGCCATAAAAATACTACTTCTGTTCCTATTGAGACCTCTGTAATGGCTTTCTGACTGGCACGATTCTGCCGTTTATACAATTACGGAGAACGTGGAAATTCCTCCTCTGTGTCACGTGCGTGTATTTCCCTGTTCGAGATGTGGTAGCAACTCTACACAAGTTGAAAATGTGTCCAGTTGTTACAGGCTCCTCAGCTTAGCCCCAGGGACTGGTTAACTGTATGGATAGACTGATTTCCTACTCTTTGCAAGAAATGTTTGTGCTTGGTTTTATTGGACGTTGTGCACATGCTCGTGTGTTTTTTCTCGAGGGGGAGGAAAAAGGCATGAGGTACGTTACAGTGTCCTGAAGCTAAGGTTAAGATTCTGCTGTAAGGTCTTTTGTGTCGTTATGGTGCTAGGTCCTGTCTCTTTGGCTGTCTCCCTTAGTGACTCAAACCTAGCACATAGCAAGAGTACTTTGGCATAGAAGTCTATCTGCTGTTCTGTGCTGCTGAGGAAATGCCCGAGGTCTCCATTCACTGTCCAGTGAACTCACTCGCTCTAGTCTGGCTATGAAAAGTTAAGTCCCACCCTGAAGTCCAGAGTACCTTTAGAGGCAAGAGCTCTTTCTTTTCTAATCATGGGGACTCCTCTTTCTCCCGGTTGATGCTGGGCTAAATTTTGTCATCTTTAGTGACCGGGCTACATGATTTTTATTTTTTTTTCTTTTACTTTTCTGATTTGTCTGATCTTGTTTCTCTTGTTTCTTTATCCTAGGGCTGTGCATCCTGGAACTGGTATTACCCTTTTCACTATGCTCCGTTTGCTTCTGACTTTGAGGGTATTGCAGACATGCCTTCAGATTTTGAGAAAGGCTCAAAACCGGTAGGGCATCTTCATCTATTTATTTATGATTTAACAGCTCATTAGAAGTGTCCTACATCTGCTTGTTTAATTTCAACAGTTTAAGCCTCTTGAACAACTTATGGGAGTATTTCCAGCTGCAAGTGGAAATTTTCTGCCACCGACGTGGAGGAAGCTCATGACAGATCCGGTAAGAATCCTTGTTTCATTCCTCTCTGTAAGGTTATGTCATCTTGCAATTGTGTGAGCACGACTTGCTGCTGCTTACTTCAGGCAGAAAAATAGTGGGCACCAGGAGGGAACATTTTTGGTAGATTGCAGAGATTCTTCGAAGATCCTTAAAAGTGATTCTTTGAATTCAGATATTCTAATGAGAAAAATAATTTCCTGACTCTTTTACACTTTAGTAAGATTGTTTACTTTCTTACAGAAACGTTGTAAAACTTAATTGGGGAGCTGATACCTTAACCCAGTTATCTGGAATTATTCTATCCTGCTTAATTTCTTGTTTTGATACTCTAGTAAAGTGGAAGTGCCCTACCACACTTCGTGTTTAAATGGCATTTAATAAAAGATGTTTCTATTAGTCAAAGTTCTTTGCATCCTCCTTAGCTTTGTGTTTGCTCGCCCTCCGCGAAGTACAGTACTACATGGCATTCTGAATCAACTTCGTAATTGGCTTTAATGATTTTTTAAAAATTTTCTCAATTACAGGAATCAAGCATAATTGACTTCTACCCTGAAGATTTCGCTATTGATTTAAATGGGAAGAAATACGCTTGGCAAGGTGAAATTTCAACTGGTTTTTTTTTTTTTTGAGCTATAGTATACTGACCTTAGTCTTAATAATCTATGTAAAAATAGGAAGAAAATGGAAAATTATCTTAGTGAGATAATGACGCACCAAGTCACACAGGTAACTTGTGTTACTTGGTGTGGGGGAGAAGTATTTTGCAGCAGGTATATTTTTGAAAAGAAATTTGTATGAAGAACAAATTATGGTTCAGTAACTGATTTAGGATTGGCAATGATTAGTAGTAATTTCAGCAGTCATTCTAGATTTGTTAATTTGTCCTGAACTAGATTAATCATTTTTCTATTTTTATCAACCTTGCTGTGTAATTGTCTTTTGTCTCCTTTGCATTTAATTAATGGATCTTGTTCTGTTCAATCAGTGGCTCATTAGTACCTTGTGAAAAATGCTTTGGGGAATATAGAAATATTTGGATGCATACAAAGAATGAACAAACAGATACAGTATTTAATGCAGCTTCTTCTTTCTCTAGAGAATATTAATTTTAAAGGTCTGCCAAATTTTGTATCTGGTATTCAGCCAAGAGTGTAACATCTCAATTATAGGTATAAATAATTATTTGGGCACAAAATGAAACACATGAAATTCCATCTGAGCATAAGAAAGCACATTTTTACTGTGAGGGTGGTCAGGCACTGGAACACGTTGCCCAGAGAGGTTGTGGAGTCTCTGTCCTTGGAGATACTCCAAACCCAGCTGGACATGGTCCTGGGCAACCTGCTCGGGGCGACCTGAGCAGCCCATGACCGTGCTGGAGCAGAGGGGGATACTAGATGATCTCCAGAGATTCCTGTGGGCATCAACGATTCTGTGATTCTTCCCCCACGTCAGCGCACCCATGTTTTGAAATAGCCAGTTAGACACACGAGTACGTTACTCGGGACAGTGTTCCAATTTCAAAGAGAATATTCCTAGGTATTATGAGACGTGTTGCGTAGCAGGTTTTCCCTCTGTAACTTGAAGCCCTTTCTTACCCCTAGTGTAATTCTGGCAACTTCCCTTAGTCCTTTTGTCCAGTTATAAAATCTACAGTCTAAAGCGGTAATGTTTTAAGTAGCTCCCGCATGCTTTCAATAGCCTGTAACGTTACTTTTGATTCGTTTAATGCTTAATTGCATTATAAGCTCTTTGTTTTGGAATAACATCTGGAATTCTCATGCTTAAAATGCAGTTGTGAAACAAGAAATATTTTTCCAAGCTGGAAGTACAGACTATCTCTGTTAAAAAGCATCTAGTATACCTTATCCTCTTAATGAAATGTTTGAAGAGTTTTCCTTTTAGAGATGTGATTATGTTTCTGAAAGCTCAGCATTGATCCTTTTTGCAGTCTCCTGGGTTATGAACATTTCCTGTTTTGTTGTCATTCCACCATTCCAGTGTGTTGTGAAGGTGAAAAGAAATTGTTTGTTTTCCAGGGTAGGCTTATCGCTGTTTCCCTTCACAAGTAGTTATGTTCCAGCTGAAATTTGAACATGGCTGGGGTCTGGTGCTGTCCTTGATAAAGCAGTAGTCAGTCTGCGTGAAGATTATCCTCATGCTTCATAAGCAGGGACAGTGCAGATTTCTTGTTTGGTGAGGTTGGCAACAGCAGGCTGTACAGCTCTGCTCCTCATTATTTTACAGTAGGCTAAATAATAGTCTGATTCAGTTAAACTTCTGACATATTTAACATTTTATTTGTGGCTTGTTCCAAACTGGTTTTGTTAGGAGAAAGTATGAGCTTCTGGTGTAATTACACTTAAGGTAAATTTTTAGGTTGTCCCCTTTCCTTCAGCTCCAGGACAATAGTATTTGTTTTAATAAAGCCATGTAAAGATCTAACTTCTGAAGCAAAAGTGTTTCAGGCAGATCAAGTTTTAGATCAGGAATCTAAGTCTGTGGAAGTCCAAAGTCTCTGTGAACGTTGTACCTTAGAGTGATGACAAATGTGTCTGAGATCTGCCTGCCAGTAGACCTGGTACAGGCACAAATAGGAAACTATGAATATCGGTTTAGTAGAAAGCCTTTGCTGTCATCTTTGTCAGAAAAAGCTCTAGTGTTCATGGTAAAGGAAATAAAATAAAAACTAAAATAATAACTCCAGATTCCAACTGATAATAAGGGTGACAGAAGTAAATCTTCGAATTTTCATGGTAAATTTCTTAGTGCTTTTTCAGATTTTATAATAGAAGAAAACATATACTGGAGCATACCAGGGAAGGCTATTCTCCAGCTTCATATCACTCAATATGATTAAGAGTGGGCTGTGAGACATGCTACTTAGTGAGGGATTTTGATCCTGAGAGGAGCCTCCGTGTTATCTCGGACTAAAATTAATAGCTGGTATGAATAGTCCCTGATGGATAATATCTGTATCACCTCATCGCTGAACTTGGGGTGATTTCTTCCATTGTTGTCTCTTCATAAATTAATTTGAATGAAGTAGCATTGAGCTCTGTCAGGGGAGCAAATGAGACAAATAATGACTGTCTTGCTGAGCTCATGTTGTCCCTAAATGAGGCAGGTGTGGGTAGCGGTTACTGCTTCCCAGTGCCTACCCAGGACTGGGGAGGAGGAGGATGGAGGGGTGCATGGAGATGAGCTTACCTTTTCAACCTGCACTGCTGCTGAACTATTTCTCTCTAAACAGCCTGCAGGGTCACAGCCTCTGAAAATGTAGGGTTTTCTTTTCTGTGACTGATGCAACAGTTGCTTCTCGGGTAAAGAATCTATTGGAGCTTTGGAGCTTTCCATCCTGGTGTCTGGGGTTTTTGTTTGGTTTTGGTTTTTTTTTTTTCCAACAAGAGTGAAAAAATAATGTTTTGGTTTTACTAGGTGTTGCGTTATTGCCGTTCGTTGATGAGCGACGCCTTAGAGCTGCCCTGGAAGAAGTCTACCCTGACCTCACTCCTGAAGAAAGTAAGAATTGTGATATTTTGTTGCGATTGTGATGTATTCGCTATGACTTGTTGTATACTGTGTTTCACCCTAAATGAGCAAGGTATAATAGATGTTTTCTTGGATTGAATTACGGCAGGCTGTAGCCTCTTCTCCATGGATGGTGCTGGTAATTAGAATGATCCTCAATGGGTTTGTTTTTGTAGCTTTCACTTACTTTTATTTTACTGAAGTAGACCTGCATAAGACTTAACCTGAAAATTAGATGGCAGCTTAATCGTATGAAAAGCTTCTACCAGTATACACTGTCAAAGTACTTGTTAGATGAATATGTTGCAATCAAAAGACTAAACTCTGTTTCCAAGGTTAGAGTTGATGGTAAAACTTGATAGGTGTATTGGCTGTTCTCTGACCAGTAGGCTGGCTGTGCCCAGTTACGATATGTGAAACTTCATGTTCAGCTTATATAGGCAAATGTACGTGTTACTTTCTCCATTGTACAAAAATAATAGCTGGTTCTTGTAGGTAAAGCTGTGGGGGAGGTATAGGGTTTTTTCAGCCTATCTGTGTCTTCAGCATTACTCTGTTCTAAATTCGAGATTCCTCCCATTGAGCACAAGATTCCCGTTGTTTTGCTGTCTGCCACTACCCTCGTGACCAGAGGCATCCTGTTCTGGGCAGAGACACTGTCTTTCCAACACTCTCAAGAAATGTTCAAAGCTTCCTGCTAAATCACAATGAAGCGTTCCTTCTGTGGAGACGTGGACAGGGTGGTGTGTTGGTCTGCTGTATTCCTTCCTTCCCTCTTTGCTCTGAACTCATCCTGTTCCCTTCGTCTTTTCTAGGCAGAAGAAATAGCCTTGGTGGTGATGTTCTCTTTGTTGGAAAACACCATCCTCTCTGTGACTTTATTGTGGAACAGTACAAGACCAAAAATACAGAGGTAGGTTGTACTTGTTCTTAAGGGATTGTGTAAATGGTTCAGGTCCAATAAAGTGCTTCAGCTGAAAAATTATTTTTTCCATAGCCAGTGGATATACCCCCAGAGCTGTGCCATGGAATCCAGGGAAAGCTTACATTGAATGAAAATGCTGTTCTTCCAGATCAGTGAGTATGGCTTTTGGTGTGGGTTGTTTGATGCTAAAGGACGTTTCCTTCAGTTATGTCTGCATTTAAATAAAAATCTCTTTGTGCCCACAATGAGAAACCTAAAACTCCTGACAAGGCAATGCATTTAGTTCTGGGGCTAAACATGCTTTCCGCTAGGTTTCATAGTAGGTGTGTATTATCATCAGTATATGTAAAAAACCAAGCAAGTAAAACTTTCATTCTACGATCTTTTTTTTTCCAGAATTAGGCTTTTAAAGCAGCATGAGAAATCTTTAAAATGCTCTGTGTGTTTAATTGCTGATGAATCTTTTTATTTGTTTGTCGTTTCATCTATGGAAGACTGATTTTTATGTATTTAGTAATGTTTGAACTTTAATAGGTAAACAGGGCCTATATAATAAAAGTAGTTGTGATCACTGGCCTTATTCAGTAAGATCATGTTGTTTTGGCCTCTTTGCTTTTGTATGAATGTTAATTTAATGCAGTCTGATGTAACTTCCAATAGTGCATGCTGTTTAAAAAAAAACAAAACAACTTTGCTTTCTATATGCTAATCTTAATTGCATTAAAGAAAAATCCAGATAGAGATATATTTTTGCTATTTTCCATTTAGGCTATAGCACTAAATTCAGGACTGTTACCAGCTACATGTACAAAAAATGCTAATATCTTTTGTTTTCTAGATAATGCATTTAGTTTGAGAAATTATCAGTGTAATCTTCGCATTGTAGGATATGCATTCATTTATCTAACTTTGCTTAGAGGCATAAGCAGGTGTTCAGTAACTCATTTGCATTAAATGCACAAGGACTCCGATTTTGTTGGACAGATAATGTATCCTAGGTCACACTCGCTAATATACATTTCTCTATTCTTGTCATGGCTTGTGAAGAATATGAGCAACTCAGAGCTGTTCTTGGAGGGAATAGCAATGCAGGAAAAAGAAAACTCTTCTGGCATTGTCTTCCCTAGATAGGACGTGAGAAATGGATATTTTTTTTTTTTAACCTAGAGAAGTAGTTTGCTAGGAATTCTGTGAAGATGAGCAGGCATTTATATTGCCACTTCAAAATAAGTCTTACTTTGCTAAAAAGATTTGGATCAAATTCAGCCAGCATGTGTACAGTTTGTGACCTCTGTGTGTCACATGGGTCTGTGACAGTTGTGCGCAGTAGGGTGAACGGAGGAATCTGGTTTCTGATTGATAAGAGTAATTTTCTCAAGCGTGGTGTTTGTCTGCTTGAATTGGAGGGGTAAAGTTTTCTGGAGGAAAGAAGGAAAGGGTTAAGATGCAACTGCATGTCAGCCTATTAAATCTCAGTTAGAAAGGAGACTCTTTAAGTGCTGTGTAAAACAGCTGCTAAATTTTATTTATTTATTTATTTTTTACTTCAAAGCCTTTTTCTTTTTCTTCCTAGTGAAGCAGGTTTGCGTCTTCATGGTGTCTGCATGTGTGTCTGTCTCTCTGGTCTTCTCCTGCCCTCTTAGAACCTGTTGGCTTGTTATAGTCAAACCCTAGCAGTACGGGGGGGCTCCCGAGGTGCAGAATAGTACTAAGGTTTGTAAACAGGCCGCTGGGTAGTGGGAAGCGTGTGAACCCACTGTTAGACACTAGAGAATCCACACAGATCAGCTGCAAAAGTAATGACATTCAGAAATAAGGATTCAGTAATTCCATTGCTTATAGAAGTATTTGATTTAGGGGGAAGGCAAGTTAATTTTGAAATCACTTTTATGTGTCGCAGGCTTAGTTGACAGAGGAACGGGAGTGGTATCAACAGAGAAAGTGGAGCAAATGTTGAGAGATATGTTACGTGACGTTTTGACAGAGGTTTTTCTCTTTACCAGGACGGTGGAGTCTCCTGTTCCAGTGCTGCGTGATCTTGCACAAAATTCTGCAGTCAGGTAAGTAAACTCTGGGGTTTAATGCAATGGCATACAAAATACAGCAATCAAGACTCAGTTTATTCTGGTGTTTTGTGTTGTTGAATTTGCAACAGAATCCATCTCTTAATAAAATTGAAGCTTTTACTTTAAACGTTTCTGGTTTTCTGTGAGAATTGAATCCAAGATACTATGTTGTAACACAGCGGGCTTGGGTTAGGGTGGTTAAGCAGAGTGTGTAGTGGCGTGCCTTGCAGAGATGTCCGAAATGGTCGTTTCTCAGTGCACCAAACCCAGTGTGTTTCATCCCTTCAGAAATACCTCATCTTTCCTGCCATTGCTTTTCTGCTTGCTCTCTGTTGGGACTTCTGGGTCTTTGGCAAGAAAAGAGCAACACCTACAGAACTTGATAGTCTGTATCAAGCCTTTTAAATTAAAGAAAACCAAACGTTCATGAGAGCAGCCTCCAAGACAGA
This sequence comes from Aptenodytes patagonicus, assembly GCF_965638725.1. NCBI lineage: Eukaryota > Metazoa > Chordata > Aves > Sphenisciformes > Spheniscidae > Aptenodytes > Aptenodytes patagonicus. Next base: position 131,383,602 of record NC_134951.1, on the reverse strand, counting down.
ATTGGGTATTGATTGAAAGCCCTCCAGCTTTTGATTTTTGCCTCTTGGATTTTTATCCAATTTTATTACTAGCAATTCCCAGAGGATGCCTGAGAATATAAGCTTCATGTCTTTAAGAAATAAAGGAGTAATACTAACTTTGCCTGAATGTGATGTTTGGGAGAATAAAAAGAAACTTCATAATGAATAAAAAACAATGCAGGGTTTCCAAGAGTAAATCTTGTGGCCACGGAAGATTTTAATTACTCTTGCACTTTACAGCAAATTTCGGTAGATCTGGTGTGTTGTATGTCATTCTCACTTAATTTGGCACAGTATAATAGGTATGTAATGCTTGAGCCTATAACCTTTCACTTCTTGAGCCACATAAGATACTTGAGACACTGAAAATCACTTGTGATCTGTCTGCATAATTTTTTCATCCAAGGAGGCATAACTTGGTTCAACTAGAACAACTATCTATAGGCAGTAAGAAATGCTAAGTTGTGGCTTGTCAGGATATTGTAGAAAGGATGTTCTGAAATGGGGATTTGGTTACTTTGAGTGATGAGTTAAAGGTAGTTTTTGGCTTTCCATCTGCCACTGTCAGGAGGTTTGAATTGTTTTACGCTTCTGTCCATTTCTCTATTGCAAGGATTTTTCTTCCTGTCTTTTGAGATAGTATGAGCAGTCATGATTCTGCTCTTCAGTTCTTGTGGCTTTGGCTGAATTTTCCAGGGGACCGTTATTCTCTTTCCTTCGAGTCTCATTCATTCTCTGTGCTGAAAAACAGATGTATTTCAGCTGGAAGAGTGAGATTATTCTGCTTAGCTGTTTGCTTTTATCTTTCTTGGCATCCCAAGCATTCTTCTATATCAAATGGTAGGTAGTGAGAGGACAGGAAGCAGGTTGGTACTGTGTACTTCAAACATATCCCCGGTGGGACCTACCTGACACCTGGATACTTACACCAGGAGATTGGAATTGCTAGGAGTGTGGATGAATTTTCCTAGAGCAAACCCAAACTGCTATATAATGCATTGTACCAGCAGAAATTATGCTTTCAGGCACTTCTTGCTCTATTGCTATTTAGTTTGTCTAATACTAGACAGCTCAAAATGCAGGGTCTGCGAGATGTCGCTGAAAATAGGTGTGTATCCCTCCACGGGAACTGCATGCAACTGCAAAGCCGCCTTTCAGCATAAAAACTCCCTGGCCGAGGAAACCCCACTTCTAAGTTTTGTACACTTTTGACTAGACTGCATAGCAAGCTGGTATCCTTCCTGTCTATGCTGTGGCAGCCTTTGAACTTGATGAAGTACAATCAGTGCTTCGACTAGAGGATTTGTACTCAAGGGTCTGCAGAAGATACTTTCATTACCGTACATAGGACTAACTGCTTTCTAGACATTAAACTTTCTTTTGGACTGGCTATTGATACAGGGGAGGAAAAAGGTCACCCTGTGGAAATAATTGAGACATCCAAGTCCAATATAGTCAGTATATCCATGTGCAAGAAATGCACTTTGCAGTTTAAGTCGTGGGTTCTTGAATCTTATCTTTTCTGTTGTGTACATCACTGTTAATAAAGCAGCAATTACTTTTTAATCTTGCTTGTCTTAATTATCAAGTAAACCTAATCCTCAAATACTTTCTCCTAGTATCTCTTTCAAAGATCCACAATTTGATGAGGACTTTGTTTTCAAGGCTATAGTGCTACCTGGTGCAAAGTAAGTATCAGTTGTCAGTTTTCAAATAATTACATGTTCTTTCATTGTTCTGAGTATTTGCTCTGATAAGTGTTTATGGAACTATTTTTAATATTAAGGAAACCTGCTCCAGTTCTGAAGCCAGGAGACTGGGAAAAAACCAACAACGATGGCAGGCCTTGGAGACCGCAGCTTAATTTTAACCGAGACAGAAAACCAGTCCATTTGGACCAGTCAGCGTTTAGAACTTTAGGGTAAGACTGGTGGCATTGTTACTGACTACCTTGCTGAGATGGCTATACTTGTTTATTGCTTTTTTAATTAAAAAAAAAAAAGGGGGTGGGGGTGGACTGTCAGGAGATTAGGTGCTGGTGTTCCATGATGGAAACTTTGGCATGTGATATTTAAATTCAGTATTGATGATGATAATTTTGCAGTAATGCCTTGCATTCTTCTTGATTGGGGGGAGATTCTACTAAATATTTCTAACTAGCTTTCCCACTGTTTTTTTTTTCAACTTGTTGGGTGGTTACTTGCTTGAATTACAGAAGGTACAGTAAGAATATTGCACACAAGTGATAATTAAGACTATTATGAAGACCAGAATGTCTTTTATGCAGACCAGAATGTCTTTTATGCTTTTAAAAATGAAGAAGTTTTAAAAACCCTTGTATGAAGCACGTGTTACACCATACAATCTGTTTCATTGTCACTTTTCAAGGCATTGCCACAGTCAGTTTTTATTAGTTCTCCAAAAGTCCAAGTAACTTTCTCAGGTGCTGCATACGAGAATGCTTCTGAGCACAGGGTGAGAGAATGAGCTGGGGTTATGTATTACAGATAAAATGAAATGTTTTTCCTTACTGGGGAGGGCAAGGAGACATATGTTTATCAGAGCCAGAAAAGAGAATGTTTTAAAGGAGATTGTATTACTAGCAAATAAAAGTAAACTCTGTGAGCAACTGAACACGAGTGTCTCTTTAGGAAGAGAAAATACTTTCTTCTTCATCTTATGGCTCTGGAGGAGCTGGAAGAAGAAAAAGTAACACCCTTCCCTCCATTCGTATGTTGGAAAGCATAATTCCAGTGCTATGCTTGTGAACTATCTTCTGTTCTTCCATGTCATGGTTATTAAAAAAAAAAAAAAGTATAGCTGCATTATTGATCACACATGATGTCTCATTAAATTGCTGTCCAGGGTGGCAGACACCACAAGCATCAAAGTCTTAATGCGAATGTAGTTCTGCACAGGAAAAACAGCAAAGGCCTGGCAAACATTGACACATCGATATTTGCAGATCCCACATCTGTCTCATCAGGAAATGTGACAGCAGTTCAGTTTTACTGAACTCTTACACAGTTTGCAGGAAATACATGTTTTTCTGCTTATTGTGGCTTGCTATAGAAACTTCCGAATTTTTGCTGGGACCAGCTCACAAAGCGTGTGCTTTGTGCGTGGTGTGCCTGGGACCCTGATCTGTAAGCGAGTCACCGCGTTGTGCTTGTGCACACCTCCACTGACGCACTGGGGAGAGCTGGGGTGTTTGATGGGCTGGGTAGCAGCTGTGCTGTAACGTGGCATTCATAAAAACATCCTATTCTTTTTCCTTTCCATTTCTTACACATAACAGCCATACGATGCCAAGGGAAAGAGGGATGCCAGGAATGTATGCCAATGCAGTACCCCTTGGAACTTACGGGAGCCCGTACACCAGGCCGCTTCTGACTGGGCAGCAGCAGATTCCTAAATTGTTGTCAAGTAAGTGGGTTCTGCTTTCTACATTTCAGAGTTTGAAAAATATTACGGTTTCATTTTGGTCTGTTGCACTATTAAAAATAAAAAGTGGATTCAGGCATCCGTCTTCATTAACCTTGTGTCTCTCTTCTCTATTGCTCTTCCTTTATGGAATTGCTGCAGTGAAATGTACTAAAATGTAATTATGTGCCTGTAAGTGGGATCCCATCTTGAATACTGCATCCAGTATTCAAATGCAATAGGAAAAATAGCACTTTGTCTACTAAGGGTTCCTAGTGTCTGTTATCTGGAACATATTCAGTGTGTGGCTGAATCTCAACATCACCAGCATCAGCAGACTTAGTAGAAGCTTGGTGCTTTGTGTCTGAAGAGAACAACAAGAGGAGGATGCCGGCCACAGAAAATAATTAATGCACAAGGCATGGTGGCAGATCAGGAGAGATTGTAGGACTGACAGAAGAGCCTGTGGTTCGTGCTGAGATGCCAGACTGAACCAAAATTGCTAATTCACAGTCCTGTATTGGCTTCTCCTGCCTGCGGTAGGTGTTGCAACTTCTGGCAAAGAGGTGGTAGGAGATGGTCAGTAGGTCAGGGATGCCGCTGCTGTTGGCTTGGTGAACAAGTGGGTCACTGGAAGGGGTGAGATAAATCCTGTGTGACCTGAAGTGGAGTTCTTCATCCTGGGAAGGAAGTGCTTGTGCGAAGGGCTCCCAAAAAGGATGCTAGTTAAGAGTCCTGTCTCTTCGCCTGTGATCACGAGCTGCATTTCTGTAATGGTGGGATTGAGACGGGGGAAACATGGCTAAACTGCCTAATAAGGTGCTTTAAAGTAAGAAGTTCTCACTGTTCAGCTGGATTCTTGCAATATTGAATTATGCAAGTGTTTGAAGTTTAAACAGCTGACACAGATAAAGTTTGAACTCCAACATTTTGTCGCATATAGAAGACCAGATTACTGCATAGTGAAGCTGTCAGCCTTTTTATACTTTACTTGCATTTTTGCCGCATATGAAACAGCGAATAAATAATATCGATGGCCATTCTGAATTAAACTTAATGTCCGACCCCAAAAGTGTAGTTGAGTAGTGGGTGCAGAAGCTTTCTTGTGTGAGGAATCAGATTGGTTTAAGTGGAGAGACGGATTGAATATGAGAGCCTGGAGCTATTAACTTTGATTAGAGGAAAACAAGTGTTTGGTTGTTTTGTTTGGGTTTTTTTTTTAACAAACAGGAAATATGATCTAAAAAGAAGAGTGTGGGGAATGGGAAGGCAGAACTACCAGACAGGCATCACATTTTTGTATTAATCTCCAAAAAGAGAGTCTGCATGGTTTTGGGGAGAGAGAAAGTATTCGTGAGCTCATCAGTCCCTATACCGCTGTTCAAGTCTTCTGAAGCTCGAGTCTTGGCACTTTGTGGGAAATTATTTCAAAGCAGTTTTCTCTGCCTTACGTACATGGAGCTGATCTTGCCAATTAGGTACTTAGAAAGCTCTCGTGCTCATGGCATCTGAGCACCTTGTGTTGTATAGGAAGCACTCCACATGCAAATATGCCCCAATGCCATCATTCTTTCAAATTGAGGAGGCTTGAATCCACTGATCGATATGAAATCCCAGTCCATCTGTTGGCCTCAGAAAAACTGTCTGGTGGCTTTCTTTCACACATCCCTTCCTCCCCTCATTGCCTGCTCCTTCCTCACCCTCAAATTGCCTCGGGCATCCCCAGTTGCTGTTCTGCAGGTGTGCCTGGCAAATCTGAAAGCAAGGTGCTCTTTTTTTTTTTCTTTTTCTTTCTCTTGTTGTGCCACTTTCCTTAATGTTGGTTTTTCCATTAGGCAAAGGTTGATCTTGTGCTTTCCTGTTCGTCCAACAGAAAGAGGTGCCAGGTCAACCTGCTGGTCCTGGTCCCTCCAGCCGCCGTTGTGGCGTGCTGCTTCGTGCGCTGCTGGCAGTCGTCGTACAAAGGCTTTTTCACAAAGCAGGGGTTGTGTGCCTGCTGTTGCTCTCCAGGGCTCTTCATCCCAGAGTCGAGAAGCTGGTTCCTGGCACTCTCTGTTTTCATGGGACACCGCAGTGCAACATGCTGCGAATGTATTCTTTGTCAGTTAATTTTGTTGTGTTTCTCCTCCTCTTCTACTAACGATACCAAGCTGTCCTAGGAGATTAGTCTTAAACTCTAATTAACTTGTGATTTAAACTGACTGCAATGTGAAGTCTTTACAACTAACTACAGTGGCGGTTGACTTAATCAATGCCAAGTGGCCGTCTGTGTCTTAACTCCTCTTTTACCAGGCAGAGACCCTGGTAAAAGGGTTAAACCCTTGCTTAAACCCTTGTTAGAAGAATACCTCCAAGTGTCGTAGCCCCAAATTTCTGCTGAAATCAGTCTTTGTGACATTCATGCTGAAGGATGCTTTTGCAAATGGGACCACATCCGGACACTGTAACACATCCTGGATTATGGATTGTGCAGCTTGAGTGTGAAGCAAACCTGTCAAGATGGGAGTGTGTCAGCAACTCTCTGAACCCCACTGCAGTTGGTGGTGGTCACCTTATTGAACAGGAACAGTCTGCATGGACAGTGCGTTTGCTCCAATGGAAGTTTGTGGTCAGAATTGAGCACCTGGGCCAATTTCACCCAGACAGCGTTCTGTCGAGGAGTACCAAAAGGTGTTCCTGGATCTGGCAGCACAGCTATCTTCTTGCCTTTTGCAGTTACCCCCTTCAGTTCAAGCACAAATGTCTCTGTCAAAGCACAGATATCTTGGACTAGAAAATCAAATTAGAAGGAATGGGAAGGCATATGCTGAGTTTTCTTAATGGGGGCGGGTTATCACTTGTGTCAAAGTCACGTTCGTCAGCTGTATAATTGTGAGAGAACAGCTGTATGTTGTGGCATAATTGGATTGGGAAGCATCCGGAACACACACGTTCCTGAAAAACTAGAGCTGATGTGGTTAAAATTCCCACGTTTTGTGAGATTGATGCAGAGCAACTTTTCGGTTTATGTATTATGTTTTTATATGTACGATGAAGTAAAATTAGACTCCAGAAGGGCAATGCGGTCGACCAAAGTGCCATCTCTTCCTCAAGAACCTGCTGTGGGTGTTCCTTAGTGTTGTTCTCTGATTTGACTTTGATGTGCCAATTTTCAGTTGATGAATAATTGTCTGTGCTGATAACTTGGGGAGTCAAGTGCAGTATGGCAGTACTCTCTGAATGGCATATTTGGTTTCTGCAGCACAGGGTATCTGATTTATGACTTTCATTTCAGTCAGTAAACTTGTCAATTAGCTGCATTTGAAAAGTGATTTTGATTAGCGCAATCAGTAAACACAAAATCTCGTCTTTGATTGCCACACTGATTAGATAAATTGTTACTTGAGGAGCTGCTAGAGAAGGCAGTTTATTTGGCCTTATAGCTCTAGGAAATGCCTAAGTTTTGAAGACTGAAGAAAATATTAATTGTCATTTCTTCTCCGATTTCGTACCTTTTTGAAGTGCAATTCACTGCTTCAAGCTTTTTCCCTCAAAGATTGTTCTCTGTCGGAGCCATTCAAATGAATAGTAATAAGGTGGCTTTAAACATTTTTACGATGATTTTATTAAACTCTTTCTTAAACTGTTCCCTACAGCTGCAAAAAGGTGTGGTTACAGCAGGAGAGCTGGGTCCTTTCTTTTTCAGATGGAGAGAGAGTGATTAAATAGGACACATGTTTTTAACTAGCCCTTAAGCAGGGGTCTGTATGAATGGGAAACACTGTACCAGGGCGAGACCAGCATCATCTCCCTGGGTTTCTCACTAGGGCACCATTTGACCCTGGCAGTGGAATGGAAAACGTGTTAATAAACTTCAATTAAAATGTGACGTTCTGACCAGGGAGGGAGAGACTGTGTTAGTCTGTATAATTGTCCGGACACTTGGGGGTCTTGCCTAGCTCAGCCTGCACAGAGGAGAAGGGTGGGGGAAACATGGCCGTTATTCTTCCTGGAATATAGGTTTTTTTTCTGGAAGTTTGTGTCTCCCAGCAAGCAAAAGGAGAACTGAGCCAGGCCTAGGACACCTGCAGGTCTAAATAAATAAAATACAGCGTGTACCCCTCTGCAGCTCAGGCCATTGCTGGGCTGGGTGGGCTGGATTAGCTCTGCCCAGAGGAGGCCCAGGCGGGAACAGCGGAGCTGCTGGGGATCAGAATTTATCTCCCCTGATGAAACGGTGTTATCTTCAATGGGGCTGCCCGCACCCTCCCCTGCGCGCTCGAGTGCTGCCGTGAAAGGTTTCTGTCCGGGTCAGACCATTACAGCCTGCAGACAATCCAGCCAGAGTTAGGAGAGAGGCACAGATTTTTTTTTTTTTCTTTCCCCTCTAGGTTTTTTTTTTTCCCCCCTTTTCTTTCAAATTATTGCAAAGCTTTAGTGTACTTGAATATTGGCAGTTTAACAGGGCGTTACTGTCCCATCGCAGTACATCCATTAGACAACTTCTGGAACCAGCTGTTGAAATTAGGTCACACTTAAACACCATTGAAAATAATCAAAGGTGTCACTGAAACTGAAGCTTTTGATTGATGCACAATTCGAGTGTTGTGGACTGACTGGGGAGCTATTGATTAGCTGCTTCTTTTATCCTGTTTACTGACCAGTTTATTTAGAAGAACAACAACTGTTTAATTGCATGGCCTGTTAAAGCAATGTTGTTACTGCTACGTCTTTGTAAAGAGTTAGTTTGGGTAGAAGAAACAATTGAGAAGTGGGTGGTCTTTTTCACTGCAGTTTCTTATAACTGCAGTGCTAGGTCTCTGGCCAGGTTTTTACCCGAAAAGGTTTAATTCAGTCTCATTACATTATCGGAGAGATCATTAAGAGATTTTTTTTTATTATATTATAGATTATTATATTGTCTAGGTTAACTTCTAAATATATTTTTACAATCTTTAAATATATCCTAAATATAACTATATATATATTTAAACGTGAATAAAGTGGAACTGTTCACTTTATTACGTGCTCTTGGCCGTTCTTTTAGTTTGCTTTATAGAATAACTTAGCCTAATCAGAGGGATACTTACACATATTTTGAGTATTCAATACTTGTTGCTCACAGACATGGTGTGTTATGATGATGACACAGCGGTGTGTGTGTGTGTATGTATCTATTTTTTCATATAGTGTAGTGATGAATGTACTTGTAAGAAATGTAAACATTAAATGAAGTCTTCAGTCGTTATGGTAACAGACATGGTTTTGCATTTTTAAAAATTCAAGAGAAGATACCTGTGAGGTGTCCAAGCACTAACCAATGCTAGTTCTAGCGATTAAAATTTATTCTTCTTATAACTTGAAGCTTATTGGACCTAATAAAAAAAAAAAAGTTGCCTTTTATTAGTTAATACTAAGCTTGCCACCGATGGACATAAGGGCTCTATCAAAATCAGCAATAGTAACCAGCGACTTGGTGAAATGTATTTGGTAGTACATCCAGTTTGAGCTTTTCTGTTTGACTTCTTAAAACAAGTAGTTCTCAGGCATGTGGAAGAGCACAGTTCTTTAAGTATACTTGCTCTTTTTTTATTTTAACGTTTTGTTTTACCCTCTAGATCTTAGACCCCAGGAGTCTTGGCGAGGTCCTACACCCTTGTTTCAACAGACGCCACAAAGGTAAGGCAGGAGGGATTGAAGTTTTGTAAAATGTGGCCGGGAGGGTGTACTTGGTTCTGCCAGGCTTCCCAACTTTTTTTTCCCTCTTTGTTTTGGACTTTGTTGTTTAAATTTGTTGAAATCATGCTGTACAGCAGGGTTTTTTTAAGTTAATTAATGTCCATGATTTATTTATATTTTGTGAGCGCACGATGTGGTGTTCATCCTTTAAAAGGCTTTGAGTACTTTGTATTTTTAAAAAAAGGCAAAACCACTTTCCATTAAAACTCAGACTTCAAAATTAACTTTACTGTTGGTGCTTTGGTACCGTTCTTGGTTCTTTGGCCTTTATCTTATTGAAGCTTTTGAGATACTATGAAATTGAACACAGAGAGCTTAAAACTGCATTAGATTTTGGACAGGCTAAACAAATTTCTTTTTAGGAGGGCTGTGGAGCTTAATGAGGCATAACTAATGGTGTTCCACTTTTATCATTTCTGTGCCGCAACCGCAGCATTAGTACAGACTAGCCATTGATTCTTGCTACAAACCTCTTGAAGTCCTAATCAGCTTCTTTGGTACAAGTTTTTCAGGCCTGACAAGCCTATTGTAGGGCAGTGTCACTGTAGGTCAGTAGTTATTAGTTGCCACTGAAAACAGTTTCTTTAACTACTTAAGACTGAACTGAATTAAATGCAGAAGGGACTCAGGGAAGGATTATGGAATCTGCAGCCCAATAAGTGCCATCGAATAGAAGGAATGTGACATGGTTTGATAATAAGGGATGTTTTACATGCGTTCCTTCATTGATAGGTTGTATGTCCTTAAGTCAGATGGACTTTATAAACTCCAGCATACCTGTGAAAGCTATGAATAATGATATTTATTTATATTTATGGAGGAATGAGAGCGTATGCGAGATCTTTGAAGTTTCTGCTCTGAGGCACAACTCTTTCTTTTTTCATGGTTTTATTTGCAAATGTTAACCATTGAAAATATCAGCTTTGGGAGAATTTATTGAGCTCTCCGCAATCACGCTTTCCATGGCAACCATTTTGATCCCTATTGAAATAAGTCCAGCTCCCTTGTCCTGTGCCACATCAATGTGGAATATTGCATTATAAATGAATCTTGCGTTACAAACTTTAATATTACTTTGTCCCTGGGACAAAGCTATTCCCAAACCTTAATTAAATCCAATTTACATAGTACCATTTTGTGAAATATTGCTACAGGTCTGTAACTTGTCATTGTTTTTACAATGCTATACTTTTATCATTTTACCAGGCTGTTTATTTTTGCAAAGTGGACTAGTTTCTCAATTCACGTATAAATAACTTCTTTCAGCCAGAAGTTGTTTGTTTCTCACTTTAAATACACATTTTTATTACAAATTGTGATAATCAACTGTCTCTAATCAGAATCCTATCATAAGGTTACTGTGCTTGGTTTGTGCTAATATTTTTAGAAGTGACCGCACACTGCCCAAGTGCTTCAAAGCATTTTTGCAGATAGATGGTGTCTGTGATTCGATCTGCTAACCTGTCCAGCGTGCTTCTAGTGTTGCGTTATTGACCTCGCTATTCAGTTCCCAAACTTGAGGAAACTGGTGTCACCTGAGGTGACTTTAAGTTGAAGATGTATCATCTTCACCTAGAAAATAGGCTTTAGAGAAGCTTGGAGAATGCTGTTCTAGCTTTCGAGTGACAACAGTATATTTACAATGCTTTCCCTCCCCGATGGTGCTTTGTTATACCTCTGATGGCTTATGAAAATCACTAATTTGCCAGTTTCAGTGCTGAGGATAAGTAGCTTTGCCACGTTCTTGGAAGCCGTTTGATTTGGGAAACAAATCGAACCGATGCTTAGGGCTGATGTTGAGCTAGTTGCCATACAGAGATAAGCACGGAGACCTAAGCAAAAGTTTAAACAGAAGCATAGATAGGCTTAGTGCAAGAAAAAATGGCTGAACCTGTTGAACTGAACACCACCACCGCCTCCCCCAAGAGGTTTTCAGTTTCCCAGTTAATTCCCTGGGAGCTGCCAGTTTCCCATACCGCTACCCCCAAGGCTGTCCCCGCTTGCTGCTGCGGCTTCAGGTGCTCCAGGAGCAACAAGGTGCCGCCGGGGAGAGCAGCGAGGAATTTCTGTTCTCTGTCACCTCTGCTCCCAGGGAGAAAGTAATTGAGGGAGAGGCCAGCCCCGGCTCCAGCCTTTTCAAATGAAGTGGGTTGGCAGGAGGCTACGATATCCTTGATTTGCGACATCAAGCAAGGGATAAGCAAGGAGCCCTGTCCCTGCCAGGAAAGCTTTGAGCCTTTTGTGCTATTTCAGGGATAGAGTATTGCAGCGGGGGCGAAACTAGCTTGGTTCACAGGCCTGGGTGGAAAAAGCCCAATAGCGTAAAGCTGCTTCTTCATAACCCAGATGATCTTGTCTCCTGCATAAGATCTATTTCTTTTAAATTTAGCGATGCAATTCAGTGTGCAGCAAGTAAAATAAAATCGGTGAGTTGCCGTTGAACAGGACACCTTTCAGCATGTCCTGTTCGGGCCCTGGTCCGACTGGGCTGTGTTACTGGAGATTTCATGCTCTTGCCTTCAGTGCTGGTGATCTGATATGTTTCAGAGGTGTTATATATATTTGCTACCTGGTTTCCTGGCTGATGTAAATTTGTAATCCAGTTAAGCAAATCCTTTTGCTTAACCTGCTCACAGAAGAGATTTCCAAAGAGGCTGAGGTTGGAACACAGAAATGTTTTACTTTATAAAGTTTCCTGAAGTTGTATTTTAGCTATCCTGTATGTATATGCTTTAGTTTAATCATAAGTTGACATAACTCTGGATAGTACATTTGAGTAACTCTGCCAATGTGAACTCATGTGATATTCCAAGTGGCACAATTCTTTTTTGTTACCCGCGAGGCACAGCTTTGCTCTGTACAAATCTCCACCCTAGGTAATTTGAATCACCAGTTAATACTTCCACTAGACGAACATGAAGTCAAGTGCTGTGAGGACTATAATTTTTTGATTTCTGTTTACCAGATGAAAATCTAAAATTTTGGTTTTTAAAAATAGTACATAGTTCTGTGAATCAAGAGCAACAAAAAGGTGTAAGCTGCTTTTCTGGCTTTAAGATCAGAAAATGCATTGCAGCTTTTTTTTTTCTTTTCCTGCTAGGTTTATCCTCTAGAATATGTAGTGGTTCTAACTGAAAATCACTAATTTCACTCTTTCAGATGGCCTGAAAGTAAAAATGCCCCAACATAGTAGTGATATTAGTGTGTTTTGTTTGTTAAATATCCCACCTTTTCACTAAGCAGCACTTTATTAAAATAAAAAGTTTAAACTCTGTGCCAAATGCATATTAATATCAAATGAAATTTGTCTCAAACTTTCCCGGTCCAGGCACGTAGCAAGTGTTGGCCTGTGGTCATCAGTCGCTGAGGGTATTTATCACCAGCACATTAGCAGAATTGTAGAGACAGAGTGACTGTTGATGGAAGCCCTAGAGCTGGGGCTATATAGGTAATTCCCTGTAGGTTTCCTTAAGGCTGATCAGTGTATTCTTCCTGGAGAGTCTGCTGTTTTCCAGGAATAGGGGGGGGAAGTTAGTACTTAAAATACTTAATCAAAAGGAATATCATACTTAGAATATTGATTTTGAGTGTTTAGTCCCTGAAACTGTAATGTGCTATTGACATGAAATACAGTACTGCTCCTCCTAATGAATGATTTGGATAACATTGTGCATTTCTAGACATACCTCTGAAGCTTAAAAATAAAACCACACAGTTCAGTATCACCACTTAGCTTTTGTGCATGTTCATTTTTAGTACATGTATTGCACATTGTATTTACCAGTTGCATATTTATCAGGTAAGACTCATACTTTTATAAACAGGAATCAAGTTATTTCATTTGTAGAGATGGTAGGATTTTCTTTGGCCTTTCTAAAATTCAGGCAGGTCTTAATCTGACCAGGTAGAGCAGCTGTCTTGCAGGCTTTAGTGTGAAACCAAAAGCAATTTGCATCCAAAACCAGAAAGCCTTCAGGTCCAAAACGACGGTTTTCATTCATCTTAATCTTATGTTTACCTGTCTTGATTGCAACTTTGCCTCTGTTCCTGCTGGTGGAACGTGTGTTTAAAAGTCCTTCCTCTCCCAGCATCGCTTCCTCAGTTGCTCAAAGCTCAGTTTGCCCAACACCGTACAGCTGGCTGTGAATCCTCCCTTGGTCACGAAAGTCATACCTCCTCCCTGAACTCCACGTGTGTTTGAAAGAATATATCGGCCTCTGGGTAGGGTTACTCCTCCAAGGCTGAAGTCCCGCCAATTTAATCCAGCAAATCTAGGCAGAGGCTCTCTGAAGACATACAAAGTGACTCAGTTCAGCAGTGCAGCAGGTAAATGTGAAACGCAGTGCTCATGCTCGCTGCTATTCCTGTCTCTCGGCAGGCTGGCCGACTGACTCGCTCTTAAACGGGGGTCAGAAAAGATTAACTGTCTCGACTATCCATTGTTTTTCCTTTACAACGATATATTGTACTGCAAAACTTAACTGCTATGAATTCTGTAAGGAATTGTACCCTTACACGTGCTCAGCTTTAAAGACTATATCATGGCTATATCATTTTTCTAAATATTTTTAATCAAACAGTGATTTGATGTATTATACCTGTTGCTTTATAATTGTAATGTTAGAATAGGTACTTGAAGGCAATTAAAACATTTCTTGCTGTTAGTAATCTAGGATGGCAAACTAGGTTATAATGGATGTTGAATTTGCGTTCCCATATAAACTGTACACCAAATGTCAGTCAGTCCATGCCAATTAGTGCTTATGTTGCTAGGTCACCATGGTCAATTGAAAACGGCATCAATAGAACTTGAAAAGGTTTCTTCCCGATCAGACCTTCTGACATATTGAGCAGAATAATGGATGGGAAAAAGCAGCCAAGGCCCCTACCCTAGATTCAGAATACTCGCAGTAAGAATTCATTTGCAACCTGCAATTAACTAGAAAGAATGGACTCCCAGAAAGAGTCTGGACATTTAGAAAAGAAAGCCTCATTCTCCTGTATCGCACATGTTTACTCTTTGGATGGTGTGTTACGTTTAGCTAACTTGGTGATATCTGGGTTTTAATCTACGTTCAAGATCAGTGCGGATGAATTGGCAAATTTGCCCCTAAAATAAAAGGTGGACAGAATCCTTCCAAGGAATTTGAAAAATCTCTGATTTGTAAAATTGAATTTGCTGCTTGTGGTAGTACCAGAAAGTTCAGGGGGTGTGTGCATATATATAAAAATACTACAGAAAGTTCTGTAGCTTTCAAGCTGTGATGAAGGAAGCAGTAAGCAAATGTGGCCTTTTGGTAGGAGAATCTTGGAAGATGTTGCCCCCTCCCCAGTTTCTCTCTAATGACTTGGCCATCTGCAGTACCGCTGCAGGCATAGCTGGATGTGACAGTGTTTAACTCTGCGACAAATCGAATCACTTATCATACGAGACTATAGAAACTTGGATTTAGTGGTGTGAAACTCTCTCTAGGAGCGAAGTTCATGCTGCAGTGCGTTTCTTCTTTACACAGAACTGCTGGGGCTGCTCCTCTTCTTGCCTGGAACCGCATGCTGCAATCCCAAAATCAGTACCAGCCAAGTCAGTACCAGGGGCTGGGCGGACCAATGAGTTACCCACAGAGACCTGAAGATCGGATGGACAGGGGAAGGCAGGTATGAAAACGCTGCCCCATTTTGCGCGTTTTGTTCTCCTCCTGAGTGAGGCTTCCTTCGTGTGTGGCTGTGGAGAGTGAATGCAGCATAGGTAGGCATTCCTGAGCCGGTTTTAGCCCGGTAACCGTGTCACCAGTGAAAGCACTGACAGGTAAGCTTCCCAGCCTTGTCCAGCCCCTCCGTGCGCACCCCTGGCACAGGGCCCACGCCATGACTGTGCCGCCGCCGCTTTTCATTAAAAGTAGATCAAACATGCTACCCAGTCACACGCTTCTTGCAGCCTGAGAAAACATAATCTGAAGGCAAGTATTTCAAACAGTGTCTTCCTCTTCTGTAAGGAAATCTATCAGCTACACGTTTTGGAGATAGAAGGGTTTCTCCCCAGTATGTTTAAAATGTAGATTCTTAAGACTTCATTACTTTTTCCCCTTGAATGTTTATTGGCTTTCTCTTAGCTGAAAAACTACTTAAATGCAAATGTTAGATTCTAGTAGCCAGAGAAATAAACATGTCTGAAAGTACACGTGAAAATAGCTTTGTGTGGTTAAATAAAAACAAGTGAATGTGATAGGAGAACCTCATCCAAAATTATAGGTGACTTTGTCATCAGTTTATGAAAATGCCACGGAATGAAAATGCTTCTTGAAAACAGCAGGTGATTTTTGCTTATGTGATTTTTTTTGTGTGTGTGTTCCCAGTAAAAACATAATCTGCATATACTCTTGTACTAGAAATTTGAGTATTTACAATGCTATATACTAGTTTAAAACAAATTTCAGATATCTCTATTAAACTTTAAGTTCCGTTGCTGTTTTGGTAAGTCAGAACTATTACTCAGCTGTGGGAAGGTTACTGACCAGTAATGGGGAAAGAGGAGGAAGAGCACTCAGCTGCTTGGTAACAGCACTATTTCCCAATCCTTTACATGGAAACTAAGGCACAAACTGTTTGAAATTTGCCTTCTGTTGGGACCTGGTTCAGCTACCTCTCACAAGCGTGCTCAAGACAAGTCACTTTTTAGTGTACGCTCTTAGTTTTTCTTTTCTTCTTCCCAGCCTGCCCATCTCCCTAGTACGCAAGCATTTGTGTTACACGGTACAGCACAAACACAGTCAAATTTGGTGTTTGATTTCTGGGACTGTTTCTCCATGTTATTGGCAGCATATAGCCATTTTCACGTAGGTATAAACTCTGTCCTGCAGTGTGTGTATTGGATAATATCCCAGTCTTTTTTGCTTATACAGCAGGGACTGCAAGTACAACCTATTTAAATTGTAATGTCATAGAGCCTATGTGAAAGCCGTCTTACAGCATTTTTACCACTTCTCTGATTCTTTATCTGCTTTATGTTTTTCTTTTCTGTTCTGGTTGGGAGACTCGGGTAGCGCTATCTATCACGACCGCTTTTGCACCATGTCGTCGTTATGGTGTGGGGGTTTTGAGGCAGCTAATACAATAAAAACATGTACTGTCAAACCAAGTTTCTAAGAGAAGAGCCTTTGGCCTTTGCTGGGGAAGCTTTTTGCAGAGTGCCGTGTGCTTCTCTGTCTGGTTCAGCTTGTCAGGACCGAAGCCCAGCAGAAACAGCCTGTGAGCTGCTAATACTGTTCTCAGCATTGTCTGCCGACAGCAGGATTACATGGTGCTGCTGAAAAGATCTATAGCCAGCAAGCAGCCTGCCCCAGCCCTCCCAGCTCTTAAACTCTTGTTCGACTGAACCCTTGTTAGCAGCAGTGAGACTCCCTTCTCCCCCCCCCCCCCGACTCCTACCCTGAAGCATTTTTGGTGCAGAGGAGGCTTTTAAGACTGGAGTAAGAATTGTCTTTAGCTCGTTCAGTTGTCGTATTGGTGTTGCAGCAAGAAACGGGGGAAAAAGAGAGGCAAGTATGCCACCGTGTACTCTTGCTCCAAGTATAGTGGGGAGGCATTACCAGTACAAATCCTTCCAGGGCTGGTTTTGGCTATAAGCAAAATTAGACAGCCTGGGTTATGATCGCATTAGGCTTAATGGGGAAACAGTGGGGCTTGAATCCTGGCTGTGCTGCCCAACTAGTCCCCAATGGTTGGTTGTTTTTTTTAAGTATGTTTCAAATTTGGATGAGGTGTATCGATAGGATCAGTTTTCAAAAATCTTTCATTTTGTGTTACACAGGTTTACCCAAAACACTGGAGACAAAGGAATAAATGCATAATTGCACTAATCCATAACAGGGGCCGCTGTAATAACGTAGAAAAATCAGTGGAGGATTTTGATGCTGGTGGAGTTTGGGTGGTATTTAACTAGGGCTGGAAAATCGATACTTGAAAAAAGTCTGTCTGCTACACCATACTCTGCTCTACCCTTTATCCTGGGTAACGTAGGTGGATATATTTGCAAAAGGAATCAGTGCTTAAACTAGTTCATTCGCGACCTTAAATCTTCATGCGTAACAGCTACAGCTGGAATCACAAAGGTGAACAGGAACTGTCTTCCAGAAATGGTTGCAGCGTGGGCTCAGGGAGGGCGTCCCCTGTTAGTTCACAGTCGGAAAGGTGTCTCATAACTCTGGGGTCTCAGAGCATCGTGGACATCTACAGCCTGGCGGTGACAGAAAACCTCTGCCCTCCCAGCTCTCCAGCTGTTTGCCACCTGAATGATTAAATAGGAGGCGTACTGCTGTTTGGTGATATTGCAGTCTTGCCCAAAACGTATTTCGCCTGTCTGCTGGATCATGAAACGAAGTTAAAACTGGGTGGTGACGACAGGTTTATTTGTATTCACATACGTGATCGTTATTAAGGACAAATCTTTCAGCTCAAGTAAACTTGCTTCCTTAAAAAATTTCCTTTGCAGTTGTGTTGCTTTCCAACTGTGTCTTATCTCCTTTTAAATTTTTGTTGCCTCTTTTCTTCTTTTTCTTTTTTTTTTTTTTTTTTTGGTCATTTTTAAATGAACTTTCAGCTGTCATTATTTCCTCGGGGCTGACAGCACTGGAGTAAAATTAGAAGCTACCTTAAAGGGTTTAGGGTGCAATACCAATAATTGAATCTAGCATTGCTGCCTGTAAATTTCAAAGCTTTAAAGCCTTGAAAAGGGATTCAAGTGGAAGTGGTGACACATAGCAGCATAAATAATTATCTTTGGTCCCTTTCACCTCTGCATTCTTTTTTTACAGCATACAGAACATGGTCTGAAGAGGTTAATAAACGCGCTGCTACAAAGTGCTTACAAAATTAATGCAACTGCCATGGATATGGGTTGCTCTGCGGTAGTGGGTATTTGTTTGATGTCTTCCAGCTGTTCCAGAAAACTAAAGAATAAACCTGATCGTGTTGTGCAGGTGTCTGACATTTTTATTTTAGTCTGTAGTAATACACAACTGGATGTCCGGATAAATGTCTTGTGCAGCTCTTACAAGGCCTCTCAACTGTAGTTCTGTACAGGGACTGCTGCTATTTATGTCACTGGAAGGATTTTTTTTAAGGGATATAGTCAACTTGTTTCCTTTTTTAATTGATTACAGTCAAACCCGAAAACAAACATAAAACCTTCCTGATAGTGGAAACAGTGTAGTCTGCACGTCTCTTTCAGACCCCTTTAAAAACAGGGTGTAACAAGTCGGTTTCTGTTCAGAAAGTCGTTTTTGATCGCCTGACACGAGCAGGCTGAAGCCAACCTCCCCTGTCACAGGTTTGCTCGCTGCCTCTTCAGTTTCCGTGGCGCGCTCTGAGCCCCCGTAGGACAGGGTAAAGATGGATTTCTCTCTCAAAGAAATAAAAGGAAGCCCCTCTTCCCCTACCCACCAAAAAAACCCTCCAAGTTCGAAACAAACAAAGCAAGCCCTATAGCTGTCGTTAGCGCATCACATTTAATTAACTTTCTGGTCTCTGCAGTACGTCAGGTTTTGAAATAATTTTACATGTTTCAAGGGGACTTTTTATGAAATTTTTCCGACAGACTTTTTCACTGGATGGTTGATGTACAGAATGCCTCATCTAAATTTAAATACAAAAACGTATCTGATTTGGAATGATTTCCAAGGTGGGATTTGGGCATCTTTCACCTATTATTTAAAGCGAATGAGTGCTGGAAAATGCTGCTTCTGTAACAAATACAATTTATTTTTTTTCCTTAAAATACTTATCTGTAAAAATGTCTGCCTTGCTTTAGCATAAGATTGCTTACAGCTACAGCAGAAAGCTGGTAGTTGAGGGAAATTTATTTTTTTTTCCTCTAAAAAAGTAAGCCTGACTAATCCTGCTAACAGCATACAGGCATCGCACGTCTCAAATTGATACTTTAGTCCACAAAAATGACATTTACATCATTACTCTGTGTAAAGCAGGCAAAGGAAACATACTGCAAAGCCCACGTTTCTGTAGGAATTAAAAATCTGCATTTCAAATCTGCCCTCCAGGTGTGTGTGAACGTGTGTGTGTGTGTGTGTGGCTTTAACGTTTTTGTACCTCTTTGCTTCCAGCACTGCTGAAAGCAAAGAACACGCAGAGGTGTTACAGCTCGGAAATAACTTGTCCTCAGCGCTGTCTTTTGGCGAATGTGTTTCTGATGTAGAAGCGTTGCTCCTCCCTCGGTACAGCTGGAAGCGGAGGCCGGTGCTGTACAGAACCGCTCTCCGTTGGTGGAAGTTAAAGCTTGTGTTTCCAGGAGAGCATCTGTAAACGCTGTTGAGGGACGTTCAGCTCTGCCTGTGGTACCTTTCTGTGCAAAGGATGTATTGTTTCATTTTTGTGTGGCGCCTGAAGCTCGGCTGACTTGTTTACTGTGATGTTAATCCAAAAAATAAATGCTTGCTTCTGTTTGTTTGTAGGCATATGGCCCCGGGAGGCCCTACCCGCTACCACCTCCCTCAGGAAGATACAGCTGGAATTAGCTCTTGACTGGTTTTTTTTGTGTGTGTGTTGGGGGTTTTTTTTGTTGGTTTGTTTTTGGTTTTGTTTGGTTTTTTTTTTAAGTATAGAAAATGTCTGGGGTTTTTGTTCTTGTTCTTATTAATTAATTGGGGGGGGGGAAATGGAATCCTTAAGAAACTCCCCTGTAGTTTTTAAACTATGATACTTGTTTTAAATGTGCACATTTCTTACCAAACTGATTTTTTTTTTTTTTTGTGGGGGGCTATGTCGCTTGGAAATAGCGTATTGCTAAAACACGAGTAAACTAGACTTGCTAATTTGCCTGTGAGACATTTGATGAGGTAGGAGTGCTGTTTTGTCTTTACTACATATACAAGCTGTGCTTAGCTGTGCCTGTCAATCTGAACTCCAAACGTCATTTACTTCACACATAAGAGCCTGAAAACGGACACGGAGTTTTAAAGAATGCATAGAAATCGGATTTTATTAACTCTCGGGGAAGACACAGCAGGCAGCCTGCGGAGCACGGTGTTTAAAGACACGTCTGTCGGTATTCCTTGTCAGATGCTTCCTTGAATTTCTCACAAAGAGAGGAGATTTTTTTGGACTTTGAAGTAAAACATTTCAACTTTTACAACTTGTGCCTGTTTTTGACTTTGTTATTGTAACATAAACAAGCACGGAAGGTGTATTTGTCTGTTTTGATATATAATTTAAAATAGCTGCAAAGTACAGAGTTTCCATTCATTTTTAGCACTCTTTCTAGGGATTTTCCATGTGAGTGTACCAAATCAGTAAATATTTTTATTTGCTTTATAAAGTGGCTTTTGAAATTCTGAGCAGTATCAAGTGGCTTCTTTCCAACCCCCTCCAGAACGTGTTTGTATCTTCTATCTATACCTGTGCGCACACATTTATATTAATTCATTGGCAAATAATTCCACGCAGCCTCTACAGTAGCGTTTAAAATCTTTGTTTAATCAAAAAGAAAAAAAAAATGACGAGAGCATCCAGTTAAGCGAGCAGCGTTAATGCTAACATAACATCTTCCCCTTGTGCCACGCTCGGACGCTTCCATTAAACACATGTATCATATACATCACTAAACTTCAAAGCTTTGCTGTCGCCCCTACGCACGGTTGCAAGGCACGGCGCTCCCGTGAGTAGTTTTTCAGGCCCTTCCTTCGAGGGCCCAGATGTTAATCACCAGCGGCGAGGAAAAAGACCAGACCAATGTAACCTTGGGAGGAAGAAATCGTGAAACTGGATTCATTATTTTCAAGTGATTGAGGGTGGAGCAGAATCCTTCATTGTAATGCAAAGAGTTGCCATCCTGCCCGGAGCTGGGAAACGCCATCAGCCCTCGCCAATGGCCTTCTCCCTCTCCCCGGAAAATATTTGGGTCTTAAAAAAGTAATTTTGCGTTCCGAGCAGAACAAAACCGGCAGCGAACGTGAATTTTCATGCAAATGCGGTGGTTGAGTGCGAGGCTGGAGGAACGAGCTGGGTAGCTCATCCTTGCGCCGCCGAAGGTGCCCCCTGCTCCCGAGGAGGAACCTGGGGTGCGAGTGGGCTTTTGTCCCTCGCTCCCTGTGTTTGGGGGTGGGGGGTACAAAAATGGGGCTGGATAAACATTCTGGGGGGCCGCTTTGGGAAGGGCTTGTCCCTGCAGGTTTCCCCTTGCCCAGCTCTTCACCCCCTTGGCTGACGGCTGCGAGTCTCCAAGCTGGCTGGCGTTCCCGAGCAGAGCCTGTCCTCGGCCCTGGGAGATGCGGAGCCCACCCGGACCCTCGGAGCGGTGCTTGGAGCAACGCGCTTGACCGGGGGCTTCGGTTCCTCTGCACCATCGCGCAGGGATGGGACGCAGGGCCTGACCATAGAGCGTCACCCCTCCGCTGGCTGTTTGCTTCGGCTGCCTGTGCATCCCCCTGCCCAGGCGCGTGGCCCTGCTGCATCCCAGCGCTCTCCAGCACCCGGAGCCGCTGGGTTGTGCGGGGCCAGCCCTTGGGGACAGGATCCCCGTGGCAGTCCTAGAGCTGCTCTACGTACGCGCGTTTTCCAAGCCGGAGCTGAGCTTGATGCCTTCCCCTTTGCTTTAGCAGGGTTGGAGCGGGGGGCTCACTCACCCCACCGGGCTCAGACCCATCCCCTTCCCAAGGGCCGTCCCGGGCCCTGGGAGCCGCATCCCGCGGGAGCCGGCGGAGAGAAACGCTCTGTGCGAGCCCGGCCGTGGAAGGGGGGAGAACCGCGGGGGTCCCTGCGCATCGCCCCGTCCACCGAGGGAGCAGACCCCCTGCGGCGGCCGCCGGGTGGGGAACGGCGGGGATCCCCCCCTTCCCCTCCCGGCCCTTGGGACGGGGTCCGGGAGCCAGTCCCCGGGCTCACAGCAGCCGAAATCGGTTTTTTTCCGCCCCAGAATCGCTCCTTCACGGCGCAGCCGGGAGCGCCGCGGAGCCCCGGCGGTCCCTGAGGCCGGGGAGTCCCCGGAGGGGCTGGGGGTTCAGCGGACCCCCCGAGGACGGCGGAGACGGGGCAGAGGCGGGGGTGCGTGGAACGAAATCCCCTTGGCGATTGAGAAGGAGGCTGAAAAACGAGGATTTTGGGGTTGTCCGGGGGCGGTCAAACCGCATCTGTACGTACACCGAGAACGAAGCAGCCAACTCTTGAGAACGTTTCCTTTTATTGTTAAAAAAAAAAAAAAAAAAAAAAAAATTAAATTAAAAATAAAGAAAAATTGCCGGAAACTTCCGAGAAGCGTTTCCCGGTGTGCTGGCTTTCCTCGGGGAAGAGGCGAGGGGACAAACCCCGCGGCCCCGATCCGTCCCACCGCTCTCCGTCGTTCCTCCTCCAGCCCGGCGGCCCCGGCCGCTGCGGGGCCCGATTCCCCCTCTCCCGGCGGGGAAGCGGTGTCCGGCCCCGGGCGGGGTCCCGGGAATTGCCGGGGGGTGGGGGTGAGGTGGGGGGGTGTCTCCGTGATCTCTGCAGCTCGTCGGAAGCTTAGCGAAGCGCCGGGGTTCGCGGCGCCGTCTTCGCGGCGGTTGCACGGACCGCGCACCGTGTCCACGCCCGTACATTCGCTTACTAAGCAATAATTAATAATAACGATAAAAACGTTTTCCCCCCTGAAATGTGAGCACCGGCGCTTCAGAGCTCTTCTGCCAACACACCCTCCGCCGCTGCCAGGCTTGGATTTGTTTTGTCTCCGCGCTCCAGCCGCTCCCCGGCGCTCCCCGTCCTCCAAAAGGCAGCGGCTGCCCGCCGCTCGCCGCCTCCTCGACCTTGAGTTACAATTCAATTTACCTTCAATCAAATAATAATGAAATTGCACTTCAGGGGCACCCTTATAAAATTAATTCTGCTGAGATAAGTTGCACTTCAGAAGATTTATTGTTCGCGTTCAATGGGTCTGTAAGGTATACGCGCACCGGCGCGGGCTCCCGGGTGCGGTCGGGTTTGGCTGCCGGTGCGCGGCCGCAGGAGAGCGGGGCCGGGCCGGGAGCGGAGCCCCGCGCCCCCCCCCGACCGCCCCCCCGCCGGCCGGGCGCCCCGTCGGGGCGGCTCTCCCGGGCGGGCCCCCGGCGGCCGCGCACACCGGCACGAAGGCGGACGGGACGCGGAGCCGCGAACACGCGTGCACACACACACACACACGCGCGGACACACACACACACGCGCACACGCACACACGGACACACGCAAGTGGCGGCGCAGACACACGCCCGCAGCCCTGCGCCCACGCGTGTGCGCGCACTCGGCCGCCCGTCCCGCCGCGGCTCTGCCTTCGGGTCCAAGTTTCCAAAACCCCGGAAAGTCTAAAAAAAACCGGCGCGAGGCCGGAGGGCCGGGGGGGCGCGGACGAGGCGGGGGCCCACGGGCGGCCGTCGGGGCTCCCCGCAGGCGCCTCGCCGGGCCGGGGCGGCCGTCGGGGCCGGGAGGGTCCGGTCCCGGAGGGCGGGGGCGACGCCGGGGCGAGGCGGGGCGGGGCGGGGGGGGACACACACGGATTACCACGTCCTGCCGTAGAGCAGGTTGGGGCTGACCATGCCGCCGTTGTAGTCGACGCCGGCCGAGTCCATGGGGGCCAGGGGGGGCACCTGGCCGTGCAGCGCCGGCGGGCTGGGCGAGAGCTCCTCCAGGTCGGCCGCCTGCCCCAGCGAGCCGGGGTGCGGGTGGGCGGCGGGGGCGGCGGCGGGCAGCGCCCCGGCGGAGGCGGCGGGGGTCGGGGGGGCGGGCTGCCCGGGGGCCGGGGCGCCGCTGCCCGGCGGCGGGCAGGGCTTGCCGTCCTTCACCAGCACGGGCACGGCGACGCGGCGCGGCGAGTGCTGCTGGCAGAGGCCGCCGCCGCCGTCGGGGTGCAGCTGCTGGGCGGCCGCCTTGTCCTTGGCCTGGCGCTTCATCTTGTAGCGGTGGTTCTGGAACCAGATCTTCACCTGGGTGGGGGTGAGGTGGATCAGGCTGGCCAGGTGCTCCCGCTCGGGCGCCGACAGGTACTTCTGCTGCTTGAAGCGCCGCTCCAGCTCGTAGACCTGCGCCTGGGAGAAGAGCACCCTCCTCTTCCTCCGCGGGGCCGCGTGGAGCGGCACGATCGCCTTGGCGCCCTCGGCGATGCCGCTCAGGCCGCCCATCCCGGCCACGTTCATCCCCGCCGACGGGCCCATGAACCTGGAGACTGAGCGGGACAGGCGGCTCAGCGCCGGCGGCCGCCCCGTCGGGGGCAGCGGCTCCCCCCGCCCGCCCGCCCGCCGCCCCGCGCCCGCCGCCCCGCGCCCGCACTTACTGCTGGAGTAGCGGGGGTCGCCGCCGGCCCCGTACCAGCCGCCGCCCGCCGCCGCGCCGCTCCGCATCCCCTCGGGGTAGGCGGGCAGCTCGCCCATGTTGCCCAGCCCGCCGTTGCAGTAGCCCCCGACGGCGCCGTGCGGGAACTGGGAGACGCCGTGGGGCATGTGGTAGGCGGCCGCCCCGGTGGGCCCCGCCACGACGTGCTGCGGAACGGCGGCGGCGGCGGCGGCGGGCACCGGCGGCTGGCGGTAGGGCCCGAGGGGCGCGCCCAGCCCGCCCGCCCCGTCCATGCCGCCGAACTTCTTGTAGCTCTCCTCCATCGGGCTGAGGATGTCGGTGACCGAGAAGGGCGTCGTGTGCTTGGGGCTCAGCGACATGGCGCGGCGGGACGGGCCGGGACGGGCCGGGCGCTGCCGCCGGCACCGGCGAGCCGTGCGCGGGCGAGGCGCGGCGCGGCGGCCACCAGCCCCGGGCGCCGGTAGCTCGCCGTTTCTTTTAGCCCGGCGCCGGGTTTACGCCAGACGCGGGGGGGCGGAGCGAGCGCGCCCGGCGGGGGAGAGCGGCGGCGGGCGGCCCCGTCCCCTCCCCGCCTCCCGCCGCCCTCCCCGGCCCCCTCCTCCCGGCCATTGTCCTGCGCCCGCCGGACGGCTCTTAAGCCCGGCCGCCCCGGGGCAGCGCCGGAGCGGCCCCGGCCCGGGCCGAGCTCCGCGGCCCTCGCCCGTAAGTACCTGCCCGCCCCCCCCCCCTCCCCCCCCCCGCGGTGCGCTGCTCGGCACGGGCGGGGGGCGCGGACCGCACCTCTCTGCGCGTGTGTGTGTGCGTGGGCGCGTGTGCGTGTGTACCCCTCCCAAAATAAACCGTCCCCGGGGCAGCGGGACGGCTGCGGCGCGGTCCCAAACCCGACGGCGCGGACCCGACGGCGGGAGCCGGGGAGGCCCCTCTCCCGGCCCGGTTCCCCGGGGGCGGGCGGCCCCGAGCCGGGGCAAGGCAGCGGGCTGGCCCCGGCCCCTCGGGGCGGCGGGACGGAGCCCCGGGGCCGCCGCTCCCCGGAGCCGCTCCCGCCGGGGTGCGGGCTCGGGCGGGGACCCGCGCAGCGCCGGGTGCCCTCTCAGGGGTGATGCTTCGTTTGCGGTTTGGTTTGGTTTGTTTTTTTTTCCCGGTCGTTGTTCGTTTGTTCGTTGGTTTTGCGACAACGAAATGCCCCCTCGGGGCTGCCCGTGCCCCCGGCTGGGGGGCGGGGTGGACGCGGGACGCGCTCCCGCCGCCCCGGCCGCGGAGACTCCTGCGGCGGGACCCGGCGCCCGTCGGGGGGCAGCGGCCGGGGCCGCCTCCTGCCCGTCCCCTGCCGCTCCCGGCGGGCAGGAGGGAGCCGAGGGGGCGCTTTGGCGGCCCTTTGCAGGCCGAGAGTACGGGGCGCGGCCCGACCCCCCGGCCCCATCCCGCGGACGAACTTCCCTGCTGCCCCCCGGGCCGGGCCGGGGCAACGGGGCTCCGCGCCGCGGGACCGTGCGGGGCGGGGGCGGGCCGGGCGCTTGCCGGCTCCGGCGGGCCGTGGGGTGCTGCAGGCGGTCTCCGCTCTCTCTGCCCCGGGGCGACGCGACGCGACGGGGCGGCCGGGCGGTGCCGACCCGCGGGCGGCGGCCAGAGCTCCGCGCATCTCTGCGCGGATACCCGCGCTCCGCCTACGCACCGCTGTACGTGTGCGCACCCGGGCGGGCGGCGAGCTCCGCAGCAGCGAGCAGATCCCGCACAAACGCCGCAGGAGCCCGCGGCTTTGCCTCGCTGGTAAATGCGCCCTCTTAAACGGCCGCACGCTGCTCTCGACCTGCTCGCACCCGCTGGGTGCTCTCCCCGGCGCCGCCTGCCCCGGGGCGGGGTGCCAGCCCACCCGCACAGGCTGGTGCACCCGTCCGCCCGCAGCCCTCGCGAGTGGGGACCAGCAGAGCTGCGCTTTCCATGCAAACAGATAAAACTTGGCGCCTGCGGTGAGCAGCACCCGCACTGCACCCCCCGGGCGTGCGTCCGTCCGCTCCCGGTGTTTGCCCCGGGGCCGGCCTGGGAGGCACTGGCCGCCCTCCCCGTGCCCCGCTCCGGGAGGGTCTGAGCCTCATTTTGGGGAGCCAGGGATGTCCCGCACCTCGGGGCCGGACCCTTCCCTTCCCCTCCCATCCCCTCTCCAAACCCCATCCTTTCCCCGACCCCTTTGGTGAGAACTGCTGGGCAAAGCACCTCCAGCACTGGGGTGATTATCAAAGAAAAATAAAAGATAAAATATCAGAGAGAGGACAGTTCCGCTGCTTAAAGTTTGTGGCGCACAAACCCCCTTAAACTCTGAAGACCCCCAGTGCAGGGCAGCAGTTAAACACGTCCAGACCTCTGCATGCGCTACTGCTCTGGCTGCTTGTCTGTCCGAAACTCCCACTCCCCACCAATTTTACCTGCGACACTTTATTCAGTTGCAATTTTCCCACAGTTCAGGCAGGATTCCTGGTGCCTGCATTATTTTTTCCTGCGCCTGTTTTCCCCCTCCCTGCTGCAAAAAAAACCCGTTTAAAACCTCCCTGCATCGCTGCCCGCCGTTGGGAGCAGCGCAGAGGGCCTGCTGCCACCCCTCTCGCAGCGCTCTGCCCCTGCGGCTGGAGGTGACACACCAGTGAGACCTGCCTGCCCATCGCAACACCCCCGGGGGGGGGACGACAGCTCTGCCCGCTCTCCCTGAGGGACGGGGCCCCGCAGCAGAGCCCCCGCTGCCTGTGCCCACCAACCCAGGCATTTCCAGGTGCCGAGGGTACGGCTGTGCTGTGCTCTGCGCTGCTGAGCATTGTCTGAGCTCAGCTCTTACTTCGCCAGAGTCTTCCTCAAAAGGTTGACAGTTATACTTTTATTTTATTTTATTTGTTTTTTTCCCTGAAGAGAGTTTTCTGTCCCTTTTGGAGCTGCTGGAAACTCCGTCCTCCCCGGACTTAGAGGTGCCCTTTTGTTGTCGGGGCAGCTGGCATCACCCCGATGGATGGGGATCAGGGCCTGAGCCTCCCCCGGCCCCCCCAGCCAGGCGGGAGGAGGGAGGGCGACCCCGGTCAGCCCTGCGGGGAAACAGCCCTGGGGTTAACCTGCAGCTTGGCAAACCACGGACCCCGCAGCAGCCCCAGCTCCGTGCAGGTGAGACCCCCGGGAAGTGGATGGATGGAGAATGGCCGGGAGAGGCGGAGAGCTCCTGTCCCTGCCCCTCTCCGGGGAGGGGACAGGCTGCTCCTGGTGCCCCCCGGGGACGACTCCGTGCAAGCCGCTGGGGCAGGGAGGAGGTTTGGGATCTCACTGAGGCCTCGGTGCTGCTTTGGTAACAAACCAGAGAGAAATAAGGTGAAGGGGTGAGCAGACTGGCCCCGTGCACGTGAGCCTGGCAGGTGTGACCTGGGTCTTCAGGGTCCGGCACAAACGAGGTGGTCCGTAAGGACTCGAGCAATGGGCACGGCTCAAGCACCTGTGGCCTCCGCTTACGCACCGAGACATTTAACTGGGGACCTTGTGCGCAAGGAGCGAAATCCAACGGGTCTGCCCAGCAGCAGGGCGGCCCAGGAAGGGTGAGCTGGTAGAAAAACGGCCCTGAACACAACAGCCACGGCCAAACTCCTGTTAGAGTGGCTGGGACGAGGGGCGATGCGGGGGTGTTTCACCAGTGACGGGGCTGGGACGGGCTCTCGAGGTCTGTGGCGGGTCCCTGGGGGCGCAGCAGGGACTGACTCAGTCTCCTGCCCGCTGGCTCCTCCAGAGACCCCGGGGACACCCCTCGCCCCGGTTCCCTGGGGGCAGAGGCCGCTCCTCCCTGCATCCCCTTACAAAGCCAAAGGGGAAGCACAGCCCGGCGGGAGCTGAAAGAAACGCAGCCAACAAAATTCCTCATGTTTGTTTTACACTGAAAACACCCCAGAATTTTTCCCACATCAGTAGCGTGATTTTTTTTTAATAAAAAGCATAACATTGTAACAAAGGCTTCCGTAATTTCTTAAACCGAGCATTGTCACTTTCCCGAAACGGAGCCTTTTGGCAGGGTCCGTATCAAATATTCGGTCCCCGTTGAAATGAAGTATCGAGGTGATTTTTCCCTTTGCTGTTTTACTCCAGCAGAAACCCAACGCACTCCTTTGTTCCAGTTCAACTTCAGTGAGTGGATTTTCTGACGGGGAGAAGGTGTTCCATTTCGTTAGAATGTGCTGGACTGGTGGTAAAGAAAAATCCTATTGATATGGCAAACATTTCACAAAAAAAAAAACCCTTAAAATGATCCTCATTTACCGAATGTGTATTTTTCTAGCTTAATCAGTCATTACCTGGAAGCGCCATGCAAAAAACGGACCGTGTCCTTCCATAGCCTGGGAAGATCAAGCTGCAGATTTCAAGCAAAGTAGTTTCAAAAGAAGATTTTTCAAAAAAGACGCAACAAATGCAATAAGGCTGACAGTGATAGGAAAGAACCTACCGAGAAGCCAAACTATTAGGTTTTAATTTTTTTGAATTATTTTCCTAGCTTCTTGATTACACACCTTCCACAGAAGGTCACCTTTATTTAAAGCTGTGGGAGTGCAGATGTCATTTCAGAGCTCAGTTTGTCTTTCTGATAGTAATGACATATTTTGGCCGTACGGTGCTCATTTCCACACGTAAGTTGTTCTTGCTATTTGAGACCGTGCCTATTACAGTAAAGATATTGACCTTGGCAAGACACAATTGACATATAGATAGAGGCTGATTTTTTTTTTTGGCGTTTTTCAATAATCCAGTATAAATGCTAATTTATTTCTGTGGCAGCTTGCCTAAAAGCAATAGTTTCTTCTAAATAATCAGCGATAGTCGCTCATTGCCCGGTTACAGTGTTGTGATCACAGTTGATGGCAGTTTGCCTTGATTCAGCTCTTACCAATAATTTGCAGAGATTAAAAGGGTCTTGGAAATGGAGGCTTAAAGAATTGCTTTCTAAAGACGTTGTTAGATTGAAAAAGGAACCTGGGGTTTCCAGTGCACTCTAAAATCATTTCCACATAAACCCCAGATTTAGTAGTTTTAAGTGTCACTAAATGGCCTGTTCACAGGGAAAGAAAGATATTTATGCCGCATAAAGAGATCTCTGCTCCTGATGCAGATGTTGGACTCGCTGCCTGTGCCTGGGTGGGTGTGCATCTCCCTTTCCAGAGGAAATCAAGCACTTAAAAAGTGATTGTGGGCAGGAATTAATGGCCGGGGTGTTTGCTCAGGGGGAGCGGTGCTTGCCGGCAGGAATGCCTGGTGGTGCCACCGCAGGGGGCACGGCCACTGCAGGAGACGTCGCAGATTTGGGGGTTTTGCTTATACTAAAGTCAATGGCAGAATTGGGGGGGGGGGGAAGGAGGGCGTGTTATTCTCACTGCACCTGACATCTATCCACCCGTAGGGTTCCCTTCATGCTGCCTTTCTTCACAGCATGATGGTTACCATCAGACAGTTACCGTTTACAATATTTTTCCTTGTGACTGTAGGTTTTCCTTACGTCACTTTTCGGGCAACACCACCACTAAACATATCGGACTTCTCAAATCCTTCCCTGAAAGTCCTGCCTGCTAGATGGATTGTTTTCCTTGGGTCTTTTTTCCTGAGGAACCTTTCTCTCCCTTTTCCCAGCACCTGCAGCGGGCAGGGTGTCTGCAGTGCCTCACAGATGCTGCGCGTTGGGCTGAAATTGCCTCCCGAGCCCTGGACTATCCATCCCATCACCTGCTGCTCCCGGGAGGCACGGCCTTGCAGAGCGAGGGCATGTTTATCTGGCTGTCTGTGCCTGTCCCGTCCCCTCTGACGGCTTGGGGCAGTGCCTATCCATTCATCTGGGTGGGTGCTGGCTGAGCCCTCGAGAGAGCCCGCAAGGGTTCATCCCTCCTCTGCCCTTGGCGCCCAGGCACACGGACGCTGCATTTGGCTGCGTTAAACCCACGGTGTGCAACCACAGCTGGGTGTTGCACGGCTACGATCCCCTTTTGGAAGTAAACTCTTCCTGTAGCCATTTACCATGCTGTTAATTTGGAGGGTGGCTGAAAATACTAGTGGTCCTTTCAGATTTTCTTCCGAACCACTGAAAAAGATGCTGAGCAGCACAAGACCCCTCTAGAAACACCCTGTGGGTTGGCAGTAGTTGCAGCTATCACCTGAGATCAGTTGCTGATCCTTGTTAACAAGGATTACATTGATTTCATCCGGCACTGATTCTGTACTCAGTGAATCCCTCGGGCCTGGGTTAGATGATATCAGCAGTTACCTCCGCTAAGCATTTTTTCCTCTCAGTGAAATAATGACAAGGTTGTTCATCCCGATGCGCTTTGCGCATTAACGGGCACTGACTCTGCTGCCAGCTCCCGATTCTTGCATTTCTTGCCCGTTGTTCATGCCCTGCCGTGAAGCGCCGTTGAGCTGGCAGCCCGCAGGGGTGAGTCACGGCAGGCAGCTGCTTGCGGCTCGCACAGATGCGGGCTGTTATTAGAAGCCTTGATTGACTCCCGCGTGGAGACACGCAAGTTTATTAAGGCCCATGGGCAGACAAGGTGCTCCCCAAGAGCTGCCGTGGGCTCTGCCCCCCCCTTCTGCTTTGCCTGGTGCAGGGCTTGAGTGGCAGCTTCTGCGGCCATGGGAGTACCGGCCAGTTGTCCTCCTGCCTGTGGAAGGGGATGTTTCTAGCGACAGAGAACCCAGGTAAATGTCTTGTGTCCTCAGATCTGGCTGGGAAAAGTTTCTGGCAAGAGAAACGTGGTGGTGCGTGGTGCTGTGAACAGAGCTGTCCCCTGCGGGGCTCTCAGGTGCGGGGAACGCTTGTCCTCCCGGTTAAGTGAAATATCCAAGAGCTGCTTTTAACGTTTTCCTAATTATTGATGCAGTAGAAAATATTCCAATGCTGTGTGACAGTGGCATCTCGTCCAGCTTTTCCTCAAATAACAGAACGTAAATATTTATTTGGCATGCCAGCCTTTTCTGCAAGGTTCACTGAACCCTGCACCGCTTCTGGCTAGCAGCGGGCTTGTGCTGCTGTTGGCTCCTTTGTGCCGTGTGTGCGGCAGCCTCCTGGCCAACTTCCCCTTCTCTCTTTGTTGATATAGTGTTCTTTTATTCCATATTGTTTTCCCTTCCTTTTTAATTAGTAGGGTTGAATAACGAGGCTGGCTTTCCTCATCACTGCACTGTATGGGGCTCGATGATTTCTCTGCGAGAGAACGCCAGTAAAATCTGGGCTCCTGAGTTACTGCTCAGCTTATTTTCTGTCGCTGTTTAAAATTTCCCCCTGATGCACGTTGCTCATAACTGCTTCTGGCTTTGGAAGAGGAGCCCTTTCACACGAGACACGCCTGTTTGTCTGTCCACGTGTTGTTCCTGGCCTGGGCTGCGCTTAGTGCTGGCCGAGGGATTATCAAACGTCTCCGTGCTCCTTGGCAGCTTGGTTGGATGCGTGCACAGGATGCTGGGGGCTCTGTTATACTTCTGTGGCATTGGGGTGAATTTTAATGACGCCTCTCCTGTCCTGCTCCGTCATCCAGTAGAGATCTTTCTGCTGATGCTCAGCTTATTTTCTGTCGCTGTTTAAAATTTCCCCCTGATGCACGTTGCTCATAACTGCTTCTGGCTTTGGAAGAGGAGCCCTTTCACACGAGACACGCCTGTTTGTCTGTCCACGTGTTGTTCCTGGCCTGGACTGCGCTTAGTGCTGGCCGAGGGATTATCAAACGTCTCCGTGCTCCTTGGCAGCTTGGTTGGATGCGTGCACAGGATGCCGGGGGCTCTGTTATACTTCTGTGGCATTGGGGTGAATTTTAATGACGCCTCTCCTGTCCTGCTCCGTCATCCGGTAGAGATCTTTCTGCTGATGTGGAGGCTACCCAAATCCGTGTGGCTTCTTCCCTCTGTTAAAGAAGGCTCAGTGTTTTCCCCCAAGCCCCCTTACTTAAGTATTTTATTAATTTAACGCTAATTTTTTTGTCTCCCCACATCCATTCTCTCCTGTGTCCGGGTCAGAGAGCTGAGCTGAGCTCTTTGTCAGGTCTGACGTCGTTGCTGGTTTGTGAAACCCTGACCCCCGGCTTGTACTGGTGTTTGCAGGAGCTGCTGGGTCCTCATCTGCCCGAGGGTTTCACGGCTGTGTGCTGCGTTTCCCTTCAGGAAGCCAAACTCTTCTGGCGTGCTGGAAGGCCCTCAGGCACCGGTCTCTGTGCACCTTCGGGAGTCCATGTTGCAAACAGTTTATTTGGCAAACTGTACAAAATGTTCTATGTTAACAGGGAGGATTAAAGAGTCAACGGCTGCCCGTATCCAGCCTGGATAGTAGGTTGGGAAGTTAGACAGTCTTCAGACACAGAGTTGGCTCTACGCAAAACCCCAGATAGGCATTTAGCAACACATGGCTTTTCTTTGGAAAGGGAAAAAAAACAACCCCGAAAAAACCTCCATACTCATTTAATGACATCTCCTGATTTCTTTTGTTGGCATCCTTATGTCAGCGCGTGGTCAAGGTGACTCTTTGGGTTAGATTTAGATACCGTGTGAGGAAATCACAAAGTAGAGAGACTTCCTGAAGGATCCTCTCCATTACCTTTGAAGTCAGAATAATACTCTTTGTACAATTAGAAGTAACCATAGTTACTCAGAGCCCTGGCTCTGGGAGGCTGAGCAGAGCAAGGTGGCAACTGGAGCGGGGAGAAAACACCTCTTTTGGAGGAAGAGTTTCTGTGCAAGCCCTGTGGAGTAGGAGCGTGTCTGATGGGCAGCGCGGGTGCAAGACCCGGCACAGGCTGGGCCATGGGGAAATGGTTCGTTTCCCAGTGATGCGGAGAGTGGGGGAAGCTGGTCCGTGGGGCTTCGTTCATCAGCGGTGTGGGTGTGGGTGCTGGTGTTAAATGGCACTCGGCTGTGAAGCTGGGCTTTAAGGATGTTTATCCCCCTGCCGGTTGCCTGTGAAGGGAGGGCTCACCTCGTCTGGTCCCGTGAAGCGAAGGGGAGCTGAGGAGCGGCTCCTGCTCGTCCCACCTAGGAGAGGGGGACGTGGCCATTTCCACGGGTCAGCATGGGTGCGTGAGGTGAGGCTGGCTCCCCGGTGGGATTTGGCTGTTTTGGGAGATGAGGATTATAATAGGGTCATCACTGACTGCCAAAAGCAGTGGGTAAGAGGGTAGAAATATCGTCCTCTCTCTTCCCTCCCTCAGTGCGTCTTTACCCTGGGGGGGGGACAGGGGATGGACATGGTGGGGCTTGCACGCAGTAGAGCAGTACCCCCCACGGCAGCTTCAGGGCTTGTTCCCCTGTCCCCTGGTGTGGAAGGAGCCAGAGACCAGACACGGCAGAGATTTCTCGCTGGGAGAGACCTGCGGGAGCTGTGATGTGACAGTCAGCTCCGCTGCTGGGTCACCTCAAGTCAGGACCTTGCAAAGGGCGCCTGAGCTTACACATGGCGTGCTGGCACCCCAGTCAGCTTTTCCGACTTGGCTGCCCGTGGCTTCTGTGTGCGGGTCCCCGGGGTCGCTGGCGTTGGGCAATTACCGGTGGTGATGCTCCCTGCGATGGGAGGACTGGAGTATGCAGAATAAAAGAACAAATATTCTCAAGAAATCAGAAGGGGATAGGAGCCACCAGAAAGACAGTTTTCTAAAGAATAGATTATGTCTGAGCTTTTTCTTTTAATTAAATTACACTGAGGGAAGCCAATGCATGTAAGATGACTTACAGTATTGACTATCAGGAATCAAGAGGCAACACTCGAAATTAATTAACCAAACTGAGCTTGGGTCCGAATGCTGTCACGCAGACAGAGCAGAGCTGGTCTGGCATCGGAGGGGGTGGCTGGTGGTGGGGTGCAAGGTGGTCTTTGGCTGGGAGAGGGAGTCTCTGTGCCCTGGTCGCCTCGTTTCTCTGCCCTTTTGTGCAGAGGAAAGTTTCCCTTAAGGCTACCCTGCACGTGCTTGGGGGTGTCCAGGCTGTCTGACAGCTTGTGTGATGTGAGTGGGGTTTTTCAGACCTCATGAAGGACCGTGAACCCTGGTGAAAAATCAATGGGAGTCATGCTCCTAACTGGGAGGTAGTTTCTGCAAGGGCATCAGGCGTTTCAGGCTGCCATCTCGTGCTGCTGGACCACTCCAACGCACCCAGAGCATCCATGCACTCTGCAGTTGGGTACCGACTTGCCTTTGTCTTGTTGGGTGCCTGTCAGCATCTCCAGGTACTGAAATAACTTTATAAATCCCACTGGGGTGAAGCTCTGGTTTGAGCACTGGGCAGCCACATTACCATCTCGCCGTTCTCTGCTGTGCTGCCCTGCCTGGCTCAGCCAGGATTAGTAGCTCGATTACAGCACCGCGCTGTTCCTGTAAGGGGTCAGCCTCTTGCGCAGGGCTGGCAAAAGCCACGTGGACATTCTTTAAATCTGATTTACACATCCAGCGAGTCTATAGTTTAGCGTCTTGTGGCTCTCAATGCATATGAAAGTTTGTGGGACAGCCTGGTATGGAGGTGATCCGAATCCAGGAGAGCAGAGTGGTGCAGTGAACAGCCAGAGCTGGAAATAACAGGCCAGGTCAAGACTGAGTCAGGAGGAGTTGGTTAAACTGGTTTCATGAATGATGTGAACCTGGAGGAGACTAGTTCTGCTCTCAAATGAGCAAGTGGTGGTTAAAGGCACTCTGGAAAGGCATCTCCCAGATTCCCTCCGTAGACATCCCCATCGTTGCAGCCACCTTTGCCTAGATCCAAAGCTGTTGCACAGGAAAACTACCTTTGGGGTTTGGAAGGCTGTAGGGGGGTGAGGGCCCTGCTGATGCCTTCCCAGCTTTTGGAATAGGCTGCTGTGTCCCGAGGAGTGGCGTTCACAGGCTGAGCTCCACGGTGCGTGGTACCCTAATGACTGATGAACATAACCGAGCCATTATTTCACTGCTCTCACCTGCAGGAGGCAGCACTTTGTGGGGGAAAAAAACTGGAAACGTCACATTTTTGAAGTGCTGAAAAATGCCATTGATGGGCCAGGCATGTTAAAACAGTGGAGGCAAAGGAAAGAGAAGTTTGATACTTGAACAAAGCATCCAAGCAGATGTTTAAGAGGTGCTGGCCTCTTCCAGATTGTGTTAATAAAAGATTTCATTAGGTTAAAAAAAAGAGAAAACTTAAGTTAAGGACTTTCTCTTCTCTGCTATGTGTTTTCTCATCCTCAAGGCTATCATCATTTTCATACCCTGGGTTGCTGCTCCAGTTCATTGTTTTCTTCCCTCGCTGCTGCACGTGCTGTGCAGGCTCTGACCTGTGAGTGTCACAGGTTTCCATGGAGTTGCAGTCTGCAAAGCGATAGTGGCATTTAAAAAAAAAAAAAAAAAAAAAAAAAAAAAGACTTAAAAAGCAGCATTGCCTTCCATAACCAGCAGAGCAGATGGCACCGCTGCCCGGGACGCTCTGGAGATGGGTGCCTGGCAGAGTGGCTTCATTTATCTGTTTACTCTTTACCCCTGAAGATGTCCCGCAGGCGGATGGGGAAGAGGGGGGAGCTGAGGGTGCCTGGGCACCACGTGTGAAAGGAGCCACGGACACCCGTAAGTTCCCCCCTCTTATTTTTTTTTTTTTCTGCTCTGCTCCAGAGCCCTCGGGCCGTTCAGGGTGGGAACCATGCCTGAGCCCCAGCGTCATTTATTTTTAGGGTGGGGACCGTGCCTGGGCTGCTCCATCATGCCTTGAAGGCTTATGAGGGCTGGTCCAGAGCCCACAGCAGGGTGCGAGGTGTCCCATGCAGAGCTGTCCTGTGCTGGGCTCCAAGTATGGGTGAGTATGCTCCCCAGTGCCTGCAAGTGCTAGGCATATCTGCTCAAGGGGCAAGGGTAGGGCTGAGCGTCTTCTCAGGGGGTTTCCTGGGGTTTTGCTCTTGCCAAGAGCCAATCTTAATGATTTTTGGATTATTATTTTTTTTTAATTCACATTGCATGTCTGGTGTAAGGCACTGAGTTTGACCCAGGTCTAAAACCCCCCATCTGCATCGTCCACGGGGAAGCTGGTAACTCTACGTGCTGATGTGCTCCTTTTCTATCTGTGGGTGGGATTGCTACCCCTGTGAGGTTTTTGAAGGCTTCAGGCCTACGTGCAAAAAATGGTTGTGTCTTCATATCTACCCCATGCAAGGCGGGAACTGTGTTGCGAGAGGTGCTGGGAAGCTGGCTGACGTCCGCTGTCCCCATTGTGCTCACTAAAAATACAGAAACAAAATGTCCTGATAGCCAGGGTTGTGGGGGGGGGGACAGGCGGGACTGACCTTACCTCTCTGGAAAGCAGCAGGCTTTTGGGCTGTGCAAACCAGCCGGAGCCCTGGGACCCACCAGGACAGAGCCTGCGGTGGTGTAGGGGGTCCAAGCAGCTGGACCACTGCCTGGCGTGAGCTTCCTCTGCGCGGCTCCTCGGATGAAGATGGCCAACAGCATGAAGGTGGGAGATGACAGATTATTTCCCATTCCTCTGTGATTCCGGCTGGGCTTACTGCTAAGGAATGGTGATTTGGGGCCCCGTTGTGCGGTCCCTGGCATACAAAATCCCCAACAACATCCCCGCCGGGGCTGGCTTGCACAGCAAGCGCACGCTGGTGTGGAGGTCCTGCCGCTTGAATATTTATAGCACCTTTGCTATGTTCATTCTAGCATTAAACTGCTAATTAATTATGACATTTGTACTACTTCATTTTTCACTGTGAATCTGCAGAACCTGGCAGGCAGTTAATTAGCTCTCTCTATGCAAAGGATACTAAGGAAAAATAATTGCTTGAGGAATCATCATCGCGTTCTTTCAGAAAGGTCTTACCTATGAGCTGGCTTAAAGCTTGCTAGATTTGCACTTTGAAAGATGCCTCTGTCAAAGGCCAATCCTTTGGAAGAGAGATTTGAAGGAAAAGGTTATCTCAGAGATGTGGCTCAGTGAGTGTTATTTAGTGCTTGTAAGTCCAAGGGAAATCAATTATCTAAACAACTCCTGTTCTGGAATGGATTTCTTTATTCTTCTTTAAATATGTACTCATCTTTGTCTTCGTATTGATGTGTACAGCCAACAAACCTGAGATTGTGGGAGGAAATCTGTCCTCCAGGCTTCCTGCAACTATTGCCTAGGAAAGGGTGAGGGTCTTCCACCCTCGTGTTTTTGTTTATTTAAAAATAGAATTTTTAAAAAAAAAAAAGAGCTGTGGGATAAAGGTGCTTACAAACCGCCCCTGGTTGCATACGCCCGTCTCCTCTTCCCAAATGTATCCTGACCTCATGAACCTGCCTAAGCGCCTCGAAGGGTTCGGTGACGTGGCTGAAGGCACTCGTGGGCTGATGGTTACGGTGTGTCCTGCCTGTAGGGTTGCCCAGGCTTTTGGACCTTGCTGCTTTTGGGGGGGGCATTTGCCCAGGGCAGGTCCCTGAGAGGGTTTGGCAGCACATTGGGGGTCTCCTACCTGGAGCAGCTGCTCCTCTGTTTCTCCCATCTTTGCTGCTGTCTAGTGCAGCTTTTTTATGGCCCCACCAGCATGCCGGGCATGGTTCTTCATATTTTCTGGCTTCTCCTATAACAAGAACAGATCTGTAACCGGTACAGGCTCCTTGGGACAAGGAGCAGGTTTTTATTTTTGGGCCACAAAGACAACCAGGAAAACAGAATAATGAAAATGGTTATTTGTGCCTACAGGGATAAACAGGCATTTTCTTAAACAGATTGAAACGTACGGCAGGTATGCTTGCCCTCAGCACTCCCTTTGAGAAACTTGTTTATTAGCAGATAGTTACATGTTGAGGTTACAGAAGGAGCATTACAGTAATGGAGTTGACATCTATATAATGGAGTTGACATTTTATTGAAAAGGAAAAAGAAAAAGCCTTAACAAACAGAGTTCCCCTCCCTCTCCCTTTCTTTATTTCCTTATTTTGCTGTCATCAATTGCAATAAGGCACACAAACTTTGAACAGCCGTTGATGTTGGCAATTTAATAAAATTTCATACAACGGTAGGTGCTTCAGGAATGTTAGCAGGACTAATCAGTCCGCTGTAAACTTGAACTTTGCTGAGAAATCAAGGCAATAGCTTGTTCAACAGCAAATCATAACAATTTGAATCAATTCTTGGCAGCACACTCTTGTTATTAACTATTACACACAGTCTTGGCTTCCAGTTTGTGTTAGGTGCTTTTAGCAAGAAGTTCGGAATAGGGATCTCTTCCTGGAGGACAATGCTTCATTTCTGAACTAGTTAATAGATGGGCTTTGCTCTGTTGGGGCCGCTGGTTAGATCTGCGTCGTTTTTGCATTGGATTGGGCTGGGGTGTGAAGAAGATTCTCTGCATGCCAGGTTCATTAGAGAAGGTTTAGGATGAGATGGACAAACAAACCCATCTGGGCTTACAAAGATGAAAGAAGGTGCCAGAGCAAGATGCCAACTGGATTGCAAAAAAAGAGAAAAAAGATAAGGAATGGAAACACAAAAGCATCTTCAGTCTTTGAGCCCATGAGAAGTGTCAGTGAAGCATTGCTCAGACCTCCATCTCCAAGAGCGTATTTTGGGTTTCTCCTATTAACTCGTGACAACTGAGTAGGTGGCTACAGCTAGACTGTCACTAAATGGCTATAAAACATGGAACCTCCTTGCTGTGGAAGACGAGCCATTCAGGTCTTCGTCTCTGATTTGGGCGGTCAAGAAATGGAAACTATCTGTAGTTCTCTCTTCTAGTTGCGTTGTCCTGGCCTTCACTTGTTCTGGGTGCAGCAAAAGGATCATTTAAGAAAACCAAAAGCTCTCGGCTCCTGAAATGCTTTTCAGAAGTAATATTATTTTAATTAACAAAAGTTTTATAAGTCCCTTGTTGGCTTCTGCTCTTCCTTCTGTACTGTAATTTAAGTAACACATCTCTTTTTATCTTCTGGTAACTTAGGTTACTACAGCCCATTGACATTTGTATTTCTAATGTAATAACCAAATGCTAAAATACAGAGATTACATTTGGATCAACACATTCAGTTCTTAAACCCTGAAAGTAATTATCTTTTCTCATGTACAACAAAATGAAAATATCATTATATTAACCATTAGCAGCTCTATTGTCTGAACATCGGCCTGTGGCACCACTTGCAATGTCATCTGCTGCTTCTGTAGACTTAAACCTCACAAGATTTCCCACAGCTGGAAACTTTTTGGGGAGCTGTGGGTGATCCTTGTTCAGGAGCTATGACACACGAGATGCGCAGCTCTTCCTAGCAGGTGATAATTGGCTGAAGTATAATGAAGTGTCCATGAAGTGATGAGGCTCTTCAAAACTTCATGGCTGAACAGGTAGCTGAGGTCCGGTTAACTCCGTTCCTGACATCTAATTTATGGAAGACTTTTTAGAGCTGTGCAGTTGAACTGAGCCCCTCGAGACACCCCAGGGTGCCCAGAGGGAGACTTGATCTTAGCCGGGGCTTCTTCTTGACCCACTAAATTCAAAACCACGTTGTAGAGAGGCCATTAAACTTTTCAAGGGCTTCCTGCAAATTCACATAAAATGGGGAGAGAGAAGGCAATTAATTGTGTGGCGAGGCTGGAGCTGTTCCCAGCCATTGCGTGCCTGTCTGCACGGTGTTGCTCGTGCGATGCTGCAAGGAGCAGCCTGTCCCCAGCCGAGGTGGAGCTGAGGTACACCCGGCCATCGCTACAGTGTGAGCCCGATGCTGCAGAGCTCTCGCGTCTCGCTCTGGGCTGTGAGTAGCTGTTGTATTTCCATATATTAATGGCTTTTTAGTTCCTGAGCCAAAGCCCATCCAAATGAGCAGAAAATCTGTCAGTGGTCCTTGCTGGCCGCTTGCATGGGCAAGTGTTCCGTTCACCTCGGCAATCATAGCCGTTGCTCGTGCAAACCAGAGGCACGGGACTGAGCTTAAACAAGGGTTTAAGCTCTGTCCATGTGAGGCTTGACCCTGACGTTTGTTCCTGAGCGCTCCTCTGAGTTGGTGGCTTTCACACTGCTTGAAAGCAGAAAGCTGCCAGGCTATACTGTGTTTGAAAGAGATGCAAGTACTG
Organism: Aptenodytes patagonicus; assembly: GCF_965638725.1. Taxonomy (NCBI): domain Eukaryota; kingdom Metazoa; phylum Chordata; class Aves; order Sphenisciformes; family Spheniscidae; genus Aptenodytes; species Aptenodytes patagonicus. The sequence goes on along the minus strand of NC_134951.1, from coordinate 131,343,108 downwards.
GCTTTCATGGTGGATAAATAACCCGAATGAATTTCTTGCCAAAGAGGTCCAGTTTCACGTGAGTTACTGGGGGGAGATGAGGAGCTGTTTTCATTTCTCTCAGTTGCAAGGTGATTGCTCAAACATCTGCAGGTAAGGATCCAGGCTGATTTGTAATTCATTTGCCCAAACATAAGTATTTCTAAGCTGTGCTGAGATAGTCTTTGTTTTTAAGGTCCAACGTGTTTCAGTCAATGTGATTTTTATCGCATAGCTGTGGAAACTACAAGAGTGGAAATCTTGCGAGAGCTTCACCCCAACAGTAATCTACACCTGATAGTTTACAGTGGTACAATACACAACAGACATTTTAAAATGCGATCCGTGGAGTGATCTGCAGAGACCTATTGCAAGGCTTCTAGAAAAGACTTCAAATATCATGTTTATTTTCCTAGTGCTGTGAAGTCAGAAATTCAAACCCTCCACCAGCATGTTCCCACGGTCTTGTAAGAGGCAGGGATGAAGCTGTGAGTCCTTGTTGGCACCTACTGATGCACAGCAGTGGTTAGGTCCTGTCAAGGGGATCCCGCGTCAGTGCTTGTGGAGCACGCAGCGTGTGCTGTCCTTGGGCGCTGTTCAGTAAGCGGCTGTGGCTTATCTTTGCCATGGAGGAAGATGTCCACAGCGCCAAAACATAGGAACCATATTGATGCAACCCAGTCTATCGTGGTCCAGCCGGCGCTTCGGCTATCAGCCTGAAAGGCTGGTGCTAACCAGACTTTGCTGTTTGGGCAGCTCTAGATCGTCCTCGGCTGCAGCTGGACCGTCACAACAAAGACAGTGACAGCAGGACCGTATTCATTGCAGGGGGCGAATGGCCCCAGGAGCAGCATCCTGGCCCAAGGGGTAGGTACCTCTTTATACCGAGGCAAATGCCACCTTCCCTATTCTCTTCCATTAGTCTGAAACTGAAATCCCTGAAAAAATCTGTGATTGCTTATCTTGGGAGGGGCTCTCAGGTGAGGGTTACCCATAACCGTAACCCAAAGGGCACGCCGAGCCCATGTAGACCTTTTAGAGCAGGCAGCTGGAGACTGGACTCGCTGGGCATCGGCAAAAGCTCCCACGCCACGAGGAACTGACAGTATTAACTGGTCACCTGCTTCAGAGTTGAGGGAAAAAAGGTTTTAGCCCTTTTACTTCCTAATTAGAGCAAGGTCTTAAAACTAGGGGAATGCTTTCAGCACTGCATCCGTAGACTTTAGCTGCTGTCCAGCACATCCCACGTTAGCCTGTATTTCCTGCTTTAAAATCATGGTTAAATTCCTTTGGTTTCCTGGCAAATCCGGCTAAATATTTGGGACGCGGCTGCTGCCGCTCTGCGTGCAGAGGACGGGCAAGGGATCGGTGCACAGTGCGATCCCGTGGTGGGTGCCGGGCAGGCAGCGTTTCAGGCAGCTGCCTGCCAATTCTGCCCGTGCTTCCCGGGGTGAAGTGCAACTCTGCCACTTCAGATGAGAAAGGGCCTTGAAGGAAGGTAGGAAAACATCTTGCTGGAGCCCGAGCTAGCTAGTGCTGCCCGACTCTCTGGGCATCTGGCTCTCCACTTGAGTCCCTGCGAAACAGGGATGTGATCAAGGCCCACCAAGTATACTTCAGAAAACATTTGATGCAGGGAAATTGTGTGAGTTGATAAAGAAGTCGATAACGGTGTGTGTCTGAAGTGGAACTTAAGCTAACTGCTGAAAATACTTTGAAAAGCACTGACCACAATTAAGCACTTAATCAGGAGAGAGCTGCAATTTTCTGAGGCTCAAAGTACAAAAATCATGAAGTACAGATCCAGAGATATGAAGGAAAATGTCTCTTTGGCAATTAAGATCCATTCTGCTCAAAGGCTAAAAATGGTATCATTGAATTACTTTTGTTGCACAGTTGATACACTGAATTATCTAAAATGTAAACCATTGTGCCTAAAATGCCACTCAATGAGTAAAACAACTTCTCCTGTTCAGCTGTTACTCGGCTCAGCGAATTGCCTTCTGACGGTATCTACTTTCCCTTCTTTAAAATAACACTTTTAAATTGGCTCTTTTTCCTCCCCCAGGAAATAAAGTGCTGGCTGGAAGGACCCATGCAAGAATACCAAGGATAAGAGGTTTTCCAGGAACTTTTCTATCTGCACATAGATGCAATGCTTACCCCAGAGCCAATGTGCAAAGCCCCCAAGGGAGGTGTTGGTGGTCCCACAGGAGAAAGTACCGCGGTACCTGCCCCACTGTTTCTTTGCACTTACTGTTTGGAGGCTGGTTCATCCTCTGTACTTGACCCAACAGGCAGATATGGATTGACTGTATGTCTTTTATCAGATGTACATACATCCATGCAACGCAATGGCCGATGCAATTGTCCAAGCCAGTGATGTGGGTGGGTGAAGAAGCCGAATCCCCATCCATACGACGCTGAGAGGTTGGAGGGGAAGCCTGGGTGGGTGCAGCCTCCTGACCCGTGGTCCCCTGCAGGGAGTGCAGGTAAGAGAGGGTGGTTGCTATTGCCCACCACTGGAGCCCAGCAATCCTTGAACCCCGCCACGGATCACCCCAGATCTCACGATAAAAGAAGGGGAGCCTGTGCGTGGCATGCAGAGAGGTGCGTGATGTCTCCCAGCCTGTGGTTTTGGAAAGGCTGGACTGCTCTGGCACGTGGGGGCAAGTGACTTGCTGCATGGAAAGCTAACGTGTTTATCTTGCAGGAGTCTGCAGATAAAGGAGGAGTCCTGGTCTCTACGGGTGGCTGCGAAGTCCCAGGCTCAACTTCACATTTGAGGAGCCTCTTTGGTGGAAGGCAGAGCCGATGCTAGGAGGAAGATGCTGTCCAAAGTACTCCACAACCATGCTGCTCGCAGGTATCGGCAGGAGGAGCCTGTCTACAGACCTGCCTTGGCAGGAGATGGAGGGAAGATACATTCATGCTGCTCCAGACCTGATGGCAAACACCGCGGTTCTCTGGCCAGCAACAGGAGAGGATGACGCGATGCCTTCAGGTGGCACCAGAGTGCTGTCACAGGTAGGTCAGTCGCAGTCACATGTGTGTTGTGGTGGAGGAAAGCATCCTGCAAGTGCATTGTGCTGACATCGGGGACGTGGCGAGTGCTGCCACCGGTCAGAAGAGAACTGGCTTGAAGGGACATCATGCTAATGGGTGTCTGTCCTCTCCCTCGTGTCACAGCCATGGCTGGAATCTGCTAATGATGGGTACGCAGGAAAAATGACTCTGCTAAAACCAGGGACATGTACCCCTCGCCCTCAGGTCACCCTGGGTTTGAAGGGCCTTGTGAGGATGTCTTTGGAAGAGCCTCTCAGTTGCACAAGCGCCAGCTGGCCTCAGGGGCGTTGGTAGCGAGGCAGTCATGCTGGGGAGATGGCTGCAGGGCATCGGTCAGGAGTGGCAGGTAGGATTAACGGGAAGGCATGTTCCCTCTGATTTCCCCCCCCCCCCCCCGAGGAGTTGTTGCAATGACTGAATCACTGCAAATCCAGTTCTGCTGCGTGAATGTCTCTGCTCTTATCCTTTGTAGCCCCAACGTGTTGATAGCAGATCTGCAACAAGTACCACTGGAAGTACTTTGTGCTGCAACTGCTGCTATTTCCACTTATTTTACACTTGATTATAGATGATGTTGTAGAGTTTTATTGTTGGGTTTTTTTTTTTTTACATCTGTGACTTGTCAGAACTCCTTGTTACATCTCCAAGTGCCAATAAATGTGAAGCCTATATCCATCAGTCACTTCTTGTAACTTGTCTTCCCTTGAGAGCCTGATTCAGTGTCTCCTGAAGTCAATGTGAGTCTTTCCATTGATTCCAGTGGATGTCAAGTCAGGCTCTTCTTTAGACTGGGATGGCAGGCACCGTCTTTGAATCGGCTTTGAGTGTCGTACACCTAGTACGATGGGACCCTTATTCATCTTGGGGGCCCTAAAAGCTACATTAACAATGACGGTGAGGTCATCCTAAACAAATTCAGTTGAAACCCTGATATCACACCCTATCTTATATTTTGTTTTTGGAGGGGCACAGACAGAACTAGGATTACTATAACTGCAAGTTACCTCTTTGAGAGCTGTGTGTTTTTGCGTAGGCAATTTAGGAAGTGGGAGAAGGCTCGAGTGGCATGTATTAGTTTTTAAAGACTGATAGGGTTGATAAACAGTATGGCAAACTGGATAGTTGTATGTATTTTTAGTTACTCCACTCTGGTGTTCATTTCCAAAGCTTCATGAAGCAGCACAGTGTTACACTAACACAGCCTACAGAGGAGTTAAGGATAGCTTTTATCCTCTGATGACTAACATGCTGCAGCCAGATGGAATGGTATAAATCTCTTCTTACACACAACCAAGCCAAAACAAATATTATGCAATGATTAAGTGGCAACCCAAACAGAAGCAGGCGTCCTGTGGGCTGAAACAGGAAATCTTGGGTTACAAAACTCAAGATATGTTAATTTAATTTGATTATATATTTGATGGCTATCTGAAGTGGCCCATGAATAATTGATGAAAACTAGAAAAGCGGTTGTTTGCCTTTAAAATCAAGCTGAAGAAAGTAGGAACTGAATATTTAAGAACATAATTACTGTTTGCATGAGTCATGTGAGAGGTCCCCGCAGCCTACCACTGTCCCTGGCGGTGACCAGTACCAGGAGCTGATGGAGGAGCATACGTGGGATCTCCCCCAGCCTGGCTCTATTAATGGTTTATCATAAATTAAGTAAGGATACTCACACTCAGTCGAGGCAAGTTCTGTAAATAACTGACTCTTTCACACTCTCGTGGGGATGTGTCTGCGGCTTGGGTAACTTGCGAAGCCCCGGTACCTCTGCTTCGGAAGGCAGCACGAACTGCTGATCGGATCCTCCATCCCCTCGCATGTGCTGTAAGCAGCCAAGCTAAGGAGATACCACAGCTTTGACACCCGCAGTGCTGCCTGTCTGGAAGTCACGGAGGGCTGCATCCTGCCAAAACACTGGGGAACACTTGCATCCTATCCGGCAAACTTGGAATAGCCGTTTAATGCGAACAAAAGGCACTTGATAGAGTTGGTTAGCCCCCTCCACTACCAGTTCTTGGCAGGGGGGACAAAACCGGTTTTGTTCATGTTTCTGGCAAGGGGCTATGGTATAGTGCTATTCCCCTCTGCAGTGGGATTGACTAAGATGCTTCTTGTCAAGGAGGGGGCTATTTTTCCTGATTGCTTTTTAATATGTTCTACAGGCTTTGAGAAAACCGTTTTGAAGATGGGTATGTGTGGGGGGTGTAAACATACACAGATAATCTTTATCCCGAGAAGGTTGCTTATCCTGTTCTTGCGATCCCAAGAGACGTGGCGGGAGCCACAGTCGCATCAGCACAGCGGCAGCCAAGAAACCCGCTCTTGAGGGGCGAGCCTGAGCTCTGCTCTGACGTTGCTCTGGAGGAGGAACAGCAAAGTTCTTCAGCTCTTCTGTGGCTGAGATGGAACAGGAACCTCCCGAAACCCAGGTGGGTAACGCTTTCTTCATTTACCTGATGTAGCCAGAGTGTGAGCAGAGGATGACATTGGGACTAAACTTCTCATGCTTTGCATAGCCAAGTGTCTCTTCAGAAGATGCAATGACTTAAACTTTATTGGTGGTGCTACTGAAAACCAGGTCCTTCACATTTCCAAAACCTTTGTTTCAAAGACCCATTTGCTTCAGTTTCTGAATTGTATTAATATTTATCTCACATGAAACACACCCAAATAATGACTGTGTTGAGTGAGAGCTGTGATGGTGGAGCTGCCCTCACCTGATGAACTGTTCTTAGTCTGAGCTGGTCCTGGATCCTCTCCCAGCACCTCCAGCGCCTGCCACCAGCCCTGTGTCCCAGGTGGTTGGTCACCTCCACCACCAGCACAAAGCTGGCCCCTGGCATCCTGCTGCCCGTGACCAGGCATGTTGCCCCTCTCCCATGAAGGATGTTTGGCAAACGAGTCCTGACTGGTGTCTGTGGTGAGTATGATTTAAGGGTATAAGAAGGCAGATCAAAGCCAATGGAAAGCTGGAGACAAGGGTCAGGCGTCAGCACTTTACCTGAAGAATTGAAGAAAGTGTGGCGTATTTTTGTCGCGGTGAAACTGCGTAGCTCAGCTGCGGAGCAAACAGCGTGACTGAAGGCTACGTGTCCTTACTTAACAAGGAGAGGGCTGAAATGAAAGGGGTTACCTGGCAGTGACTCCTTGCTATTGTAAGAGGTAGTAAACAAGATAAAGGTAGACTAGGGAAGATGGGTAAATAGTCATTCTTAAAATAAAATAAACATCAAACTTTTATTTGTCTGGGCCTTTGAAGGAGCACAATAACCAAAGGCGCGTGGGGAGGGCAGCAAGCGCTGTTTACTCCAGGAAGCGATCATGAATTATACAGAAAGTTGTCCAGGAGCTCCTCCAGAGCTGTGACCTGTGGTGATTTGTGAAGAAGAGAGCACATTCGCAGCAGTTTGCTCTCAGCAGAAGCAAGTGTTACGTCCCACGGGCTCTAATGGAGAGATGCTGGTTTCCACTAGCTGAAGATCTGACCTCAGTAGTAACTGAGAGGGAAAAGCAAGTAGACGGAGAACAAAAGCCTATCTTTAGCGTACTTTAAAGTCCTTAACCTAGATACAAAGCATGGCTATAAATGAAAAGGCAGCCCTAGAATTTTAGTTTAAGTCAAACAAAATTGACTGGTTACGGAAAAACAGTCTTACCTTGTTTACTGCCAAGCTCCAGCTTTACATTTGAGCTGAAATGGGGATAAAGTTTAACAGTGATTACTTCTAGGTTCCTATTTAAATACTTGCACAATGGTTTTAGCTGAATGGAAAGTCTAGACTAATTTAGGGGTTTTATGACAGTGGTAAAAAACTGATGATACGTTGGGCCAGATGGCTTAAAACGTGCCATTGAGTTGATTTATTGCTTTACAGATGCTGGGATGTCCGGAAAAAATATTTTTCCAAAGTCTAAGTCTTCCAAAGGCAAAAGCGTTCTTCAGTCAGGTTAATAGGTGTCTTCAGACTTTGGCGAGCTTGGGATCAGCAGGAGATGGACCCATACGTATCAGTATAGATGGAGCGTGATTGTTCATATGCTTTTTGCTGAAGCATTTTCCCCAGAGCTGATATGCCGCTGCCATAATCCTTTTCTTTAAATCCCTTCTGAAAATTTATGCTCACACTGAAGACTGTCATGATTTTGTGATCACGTGTACCAGCTGGCAGTCACTAATTTGCTACTAATTTGTTCTAGAGTGAGTTTGGACAGACCAGATTTTGACCAGGTTTCTGTCAAATTGGACCACACAGCATTGAGGCTGCAGTTTAATAATCAGGTGGTTGTTATTATTTACAGGTTGCAGACATGAAAGTACTTGGTTCAAGAAGAACGGAGAAGAAGAAAAAATAATCCTGAATGTCCTGGACTGCAAAAAGGCAAAGTTACTTCCAATGTTACCATTCCTCTGTCGGTTTAGATTAATTTTGTAATCCATCTACGGTCATTGATTTATTTTTCCCAAGTCTTTATATTGGAAGCGGCAGGGGGGCGCGTAGTTACTGTATATGGGCAGTACCCAGCACAAAATGCACAAAGAACGGTCAGATGCCTGCTGGTACAAACTGGGTGACCATACCTTCTTTCTTCTCTTTCCCTCCTCATTTTAATCAGCTCGATTGTTCTTTGTTGGCTCTGGGTTGAGTTTTATTTTTGCCTCATTCTGAAACACCTTAAGAGACCCAAAATACAAAAAGCTGGGGATGTTTCAGTTGGTGTTTTGTCCATAATACGGAGTTTTAAGTGGCCTCACTTGAGAGGGACAAATCAAGTAGTCTTCTGAAAAATGCAGCAAACAGCTGCTATCCAAAGTCACCGCTAATGATAACATTGAATTCTCTTTTGTAGTGGATTTTCATCCAGCTGTTACCTAACTCTGAAAGGGACCATCAAAGACAAGTTCCGCATTTATCCATTACTTCAAAAAGCATCACATCAGCCATGAGTGAGTCTTTCTTTTGACTTTTAAAACCTTTGTCTTTGGAAACCAGTGGTAAGAATTGCATGAACCTAACGTATTTTCATCCTGGCCGAAATGCTGCTACGGCAGGAGTACATTAATGAGATGTCTAGCACTGCCAGCACCGCTTTCCTTGCCTTTCTTAAACGTGTATGTAAATTCATGCGTGTCGCACGTATAAGCACCTATAGATTCAGATTATTGGTGGTCACGATGGATGAGCGTGTGAAGGCAGCATCAGTGGGGCAGAGGATCTGTGAGGGTGGAATGGATGGCAATGAATGCACAACACCATTTTCTCCTTTCTCAGCCCATTTGGTGGGTTTGAGGACACCCCCTCCCACCTCTTACCTGGGAGGGTGTGCTTGGCTCTCCAGGGGCTTCAGGCCACTGCTGGTGATGCGAGTTGAGCGTGGTGATGCAGGGTGAGGTGACAGTGCTCGCCAGCGTCCTCTTTCCACTGGCTGTTGCACACACCCAGGAGATGGGTTGAAGGAAGGAGGAGATCTCGGCTCTGCAAAACTTGGGCTGGTTTCTGGCAGAGCCAGGGATTCCCCCAAACATCTCTAACTGTTTACTGGAAGATGCTGAAGATGTGGTTACCTGGCACGCACGTGTAAGCAGTGTGCAAGAGGGGAAGGGCTGGTGTGATATTCCCTTGATCTGGGCTCTGTGGCAACCTCTAAAATCGCCGGTAATTCCCTTCCCTTCCTCACCTATCATCGTGGTACCTGAGTGTGAAATCGATGGGTCTGACACGTACCCGCTGCCTCTCTCTACCTGGGAGGAAGGCAGTGTGGGAATTCCAAAAACCTTTGGATACACATGGTGCATGCTGAGGTCTGCGTATGTCTCTGCAAAGGCACTGTCTCATCTCACTTCTAGGGCAAAGTAAGGTCAGGTTAGAAGTCACTTGTTTTGTATATAAACGGGTCTTTGAGGATCACTCTGTGGGCTGTGATTTACTCCCAGTTCAGCCAAGGGGACTACAATATACTTTTAAGTAGGCTCTTATGGCTGTTGCTGGCTTGTGTGAATATACCTGGGGGGGAAAAAAAAACCTCAAGGGTTGCTTTGCTGCAGCTTTATTTGAAAGCACACGTTTCAGGATGATTCCTGCCATATTTTCTGAACTGAGCAGATTTCTGCTTGTGCTTAGGTTGTGGAAGGAAAGCTGCGCCACGAACTGGAGTTTCTCAACCACTGGAGCGATTACGGAAGCAGAAGCGTAAAGGGGAGGAAGAGGAATAAGCAAACCCAATGGCCGCTGCACGACACGAGCTTCCTTATCTGACAAGTGGGGGGGAGTTGTCACTGCAGATGCAGTGGGGAGCCACGCGCCCCGACACCACGGTTCTGTTGGGAGTGGGTCTGGTCCGTGCCCAGGCAGCAGTGAGACATGTCTCTCCCGTCGCGTGCATCGCAGGCGCCTCTTCTGTCCCACGCCGTTGCTGTTGCATCCCCTCGTTTGCAGCGTTACCTGGCTCTGCGCTCCCCTGGGAGCAGCACCACACTGTACCTACCCCTTTGGCTTGCTGAACACGGAGCAGGGCAGGTCATAACTGCCCTAAAGAGGGTCAGGAACTTGTTCTACCCTGTGAGATGTGGTGCCAAGTCCTTCTCCGTGGTGTAGCAGAGGATGAAAACTGGGCTGAGCCTTGGATAGAGGATATGAGGGATTTAAGGCCATTTTTATCAAAAGTATATTGAAGCTGAATTACTTGGTCTGATCTCGGGTAACAAATCATGTATGTTTTATCCTTTTGAGAAGTCAGTGACTTTCAGGCTTTTGTGGGACAACTTTAACTGAAGAGGGGGGGAAAAAATGTCTGAATAAGAAAATAGCTGGGAAGCTCCATGACTGGGGAAGTTTTCCAGGGATTATTTTTTTTTTTTACAGTCTTGGATGACAGGAGATGAACTCTTTTCCTGCAAAGGACTCTTTCCTGCAAGAAAGAGTACAACGCATCCCGAAGGTCATGGGGAGAGAGAAGCTCTCCTGTGCGCAGTTTGCAACATGTGCGTCTCCATCCGCCTTGGTCAGCGCTCACATTGGCAGTGTGACCACAGGGCAGGGGGCTGGGGGACACAGCCCCTGCCACAACCTCAGGGGTGGCACCGAAAAGATGCTCCGGTAACCCGGGGAAGAGGCAGGGACTCTCCTGGCAGTTTGGTGCTGTAGAGCACACTGTTCCACGGAATGATCACCAGAGCTGCTTAGCTTACTAGTACAGATACAACCTTAGATGCCAAAAGGATCCTGTGCTTTAAGTCCCCCAAACCTCCCCCATCCTATATATTCCATGCAGTCAGAGGGGGTTTTGGTACGTTAAGATGCGTAAATTCTTTGTATGCTTGTTTCTCGGAGTTAGGTTGGTATACTTTGGGTTTGCGTTCTTTGCACTACAAAAAAAATAGTAGTAATAATCAGGATAGACATACACTGGTTTCTTTCAACTGTTCTTTCCTTAAATAGTTGAAATAGTTCAGCCTGTTTGACCAGACCAAGCTGTGGTGGTGATAATATGATTTTACACAATTTATTCTGAGCAGCTTTGCTTGCGGTTTTTATCCCATGGATAACTTTCTCCCTGAAATGGTGCTAAACCCCATGAAATACAGCAGATCTCTATGCAGAATCAAGGGACTCTAAGTGAATCTGCAACAATTCAAGGCAAGTTTCTCTGGGCTCTTGGATTTTGGCATCGCATTTTTAATGTTTTCTGTTGATAGCATTGACATGATTTCTAGCAGTTAAATCCCAAATATGTAAGTGGAACTAGGGCTTATTATATGCACCCCACTTACCTCAAAGTGCTCAAACCTTATTTGTGTAAAACAACAGAATGTGTTAAACATTAAAATGGAGATGTGATAACTCATGTTTTAAATTATTTTTGCCTGATGTGTAAAACCTTTTTTTTTTTTAAACAACTTATTGTCAGATTTGCATGCCGGTATGGCCCTGTGGCACCTCGAGGGGTACTGCATGTTGGTGCTCGTTTTTATCCATGGGACAGGCTTGCAGAGCACCGTGGAGCATGTGGTCAGCCTGGGAGCCTGCAGGAGGCAAGGATGCTGCACTCGAGCTATAACCCACGCTTCAGGCTTAAGTGTTTGCTTGGAAAACAAAGGATTTGTCCTTTGCACCTGGGAGCACCCCAGGATCTCTGCACCTGCTGGTCATTCAAACGTTTTGGGGGGACCAACCTGTCCCAGCCATGGGTATGGCCAGGAAGGGAGGGAGGAGGGGGGCTCCTGCCTGAAAGGGCCATGGTGGGGCCGGGGGGGACACACACCAAAGGGGAGGTCCCTTCTGTCCAACCCCCTGGGCCAGCTGGTGTGGGCAGTATGAAGAAACCTGGGGCGGTGAGCTGGTGCTGGAGGCTGCCTCTGAAGCCTTTTGTGTTGGGAAGTGGGGTGACAGCCACCCCCCTCAGGCAAGGTCCGAGCACCCAGGAGCGGCCGAAGAACAAATGCTCGAGTGTCACCCCAGGTGAGTGACGGCTGCCAGGCCAGCTTGTCTGCAAAGCCACAGCACCGGCTGTGCAAGGTGGGAGCAGCGCTGCGTGGGGAGAGAACGTGGGTGGGCGCACCTCTGGGGAGCGGCTGGCCAGTGAGGTCTTCACCCCCGTGTCCCCAGCCGGCAGGCACTACTGTGTTTGTTTCTAGGTGTTCCTATATATATGCATGTGTGTATGCATATAAAAAAGTAAAAAGAGAGAGAATTGTTGGCTCTTTATATGTGAAAGTATCATTAGTTAACAGTTGTTTTGCAAAAACCGGCAAATTCACCCTCACTGGATGGTGAATCTGCTGAATGAGTGTCTTGCTGTTTACTGAATTAAATGCAAAATTTAGTGATGCATCAGCTGGCAAGAAATAAGCACAGAATGGATGGGCCTGTGAAGAAAACCACATCTTTCTGGGGCTGGAAATGGGTTATCTCCCGGGGAAGAAATGGAGATCTCTGTTTTGGAGAGTGCTCGTCGTGTTCCACCCCAGAGAGAATGGCAGAGCAGCCCTGGCTGTGCGCCGGCGGGGCTGTAGCATGGAGGTGAGCGGTGCCAAGCCTCGTCCCAGCAGTTTATTTAAGTAAGGGCTGTATCTGTTTCTCCTGAAGCATTTTCCTAATGGGGTCAACCTGGGGAGGTTACTGTAAGGAGGAGTGAGCACGCAATGCTGCTCTCGGGAATGGGAGTTGATGCTTTCCCAGAACTGAGTTTCTTTTGTTACAAAGGTGTTCTAACTTGCTTGCTATGAGCTTTAACCTGCTGCTCAGATACTTGCAAAGGCCAGAAGTGGGGACAAAACCATAGCTTGGACTCTTGTTTTTGGCACAAAATGTGAGTATTGACATTCTTTTTAAAGCTTGTTTTGGCTAACACAACAAGCTGAAATAGCACAGGGAGGGGGGGAAAAAGCACGGCTGAGCATCCCTGTGGCTATTGCACAGTGTGGTGGGCTATCTGCTGGTGTGTGGGGGGAGACTTGATAAAGGCACAGCGAGGGAAGCCCAGTGGCTACTGTTTATTTGGCCTTTCCCAAAGCACTTCTGAGTTGGATCATTCAGAAAAAGAGGTGTCCTTAAGCACCTACCTGCCATGCTTAGATGCCTCAATGCCTTTGAGTGTGTGAGCTGTAAGTGCCCCCAGTGCATTCAAAAGCAGTAAGGCAGCTGCAGCCATCCATCTCCGTGGCTGCCGACGTTCCGACTTCATGCAGGGGTGAGAAGAGATGGAATGCTGGGAGGAAACCGTGCAGGCACTGCCACTTCATCTCCAGCTCTCTCAAGTGCTGTGCTGTACCCGCTGGGTTGGTTGGTTTGTTTGTTTGTTTGTTCTTCTGGTGTGGTTGGTGCTCACTATGTGAAACAGGTGAATGCTTTGCACCAAACCTTGCTTAGGACTTGGAGCCACAGTGGGGTCCTAGGTCTTGGGGGTCTGCCTGACCCCTGGGGCTGGTGGGGGCAGAAGGGGCAGCAGTACCACCAACGTGCGTGGCCGGAGTCCCCACTTCTATGGTGTCTTGCCCCACGTAAGGATTACGGGACAGGTATTTTTACATCATGACTTCACACCTTGAGCTCTGTGCTGTATTTCAAAGCGATGGCTTGGGACCCATCGGTGTAGGCCTAAAGATGCTCCCTCCTACAGCGGGGAGAGGCAGGGTGTTGGTGGGACCCTTCCCATTAACCCCGAGCGCTCCCCATCCATCCTTCCCCCCCCCCGCCCCGGTCCATCCGTCTTCTCCGTGCCGCCGCCGTGTCACCGGGCGCCTGTGGGGGTCCCTTCCCCCGGGGTGACCCTGTGAGCAGCCCTCCCGGCCGCGGGCGGCACCCCTCGGGGGGAGCGGCGGGGGGGAGGGGGGGGGTCCGGGGGAGCGGCGGGGGCCGCCCCGACGGCGCGTCCCTTATCCGGCAGCGCCGCCGTGCGGCCGCCCGCCGCCCCGCTCCGGGGTGGACGGGGGGGGGTTCGGGGGCCGGTGCCCACCGCCTCGGCTCCCCCAGGTTCCCCCCCGCCCCTTCCCGGCCCCGGGGGAGCGCGGAGGGGTGGCGGGCCGCCGCCCCCCGTCCTCCGCCGGCCTGCGCGGGGCTCTGCTGCCTCCCTGCGGCCGCCGCCCGCCCGGCCCCGCACCGCGGGGAGAGGGGGGGGGGGGATAACGTCAAATAAATCCCTCCCGCTGCAGAAAGCAACAAACCCGTAAACTGTTTCCTTTTCGGGGAGGTAGCGGCGGGCCGCTTGGCTGGGGGGAGGCGGGGGGGGGGGGGGGGGGGGTCGGGGGTTTATTTGCAGATGCGGGGATGCCGGGAGGTGATGCCGGGAGAGCACCGCGCTCCTGAAGCCACAAGTGCCCGTTTCCTGAAATACCGCCCAGGGCCCTATCTCGCCGCTCCAGCCGCACCGGGCACGCCGGGGGGGGTGGTGGTGGGCGGCCCCCCCCCCCCCCCCCCCGCGTCCCCCCGCAGCCCTTCCCCACCGGCCCCTTAATAAACACCGCCGAGAATTGCCCTTATACTTTGTAAATATTGGATTAGCTTTTCATTGACCGGCTCTCTTGAAAAGACCCGAAAAATCCACACCGGTTCCAAACTAAGCCAAACAGTCAATAGGTGACGAAAGTAAGTTATTTCCAGGGCTTAAGGGGGCTTCCAGCTCATTATCAGGTTATCTGAGGCGCCTAAATAGTTTCTTCCCCACAAGAGAGGGTGGAGGAAGGAGAAAAAGGGAAAAAACGGGAGAAGAAAAAGGAAAGGGAGCGGAGCCCCGGCAGCGGGGCGAAGAGGGGCCTGAAGCCCGGGCTCGGCTTCTCACCCGCCCCGAGAAAGCCTCCGGTTGTGCCCCAAATCGCGATCCGCGGAGCGTGTCGCGGTCCAAACCCGGCGGGCGACTCTAGCGGCGTGCGGCGCCCGGGGCGGAGGAGAGGGGTGCACCGGGGGGGGAGGGGGACCGGCAGAGGGGCAAACTGGGGGGGGCTGCTGCCAAAACTGCAGGCAGGAGGGGTGCCGGGGGGGCGGAGGTGCCGGACCCCCAGGTGAAGCCTCGTCTCCGCGCTGCGGGCCCGCTGCGACACCAGATCAGCTCCAGGTCACACCGACGCCCCCGCGCAGCCCTGCGCATCCCCTCTGCCTCTGCTTGGGGTGCTGAAAATGCCAAGGGTGGTTGGGCTGGGGGGGGCTCCCCCTTGTTTTTCTTTTTTTTCCTTTTTCCTCTTTTTTTTTTCTTTTTTCTTTTTTCTTTTTCTTTTTTCTTTTTCTTTTTTCTTTTTCTTTTTTCTTTTTCTTTTTTCTTTTTCTTTTTCTTTTTTCTTTTTCCTTTTTTCCTTTTCTTTTTCTTTTTTCTTTTCTTTTTTCTTTTTTCCTTTTCTTTTTCTTTTTTCTTTTCTTTTTTCTTTTTTCCTTTTCTTTTTCTTTTTCTTTTTTCCTTTTCTTTTTTCTTTTTCTTCTTTTCCTTTTCTTTGTCTTTTTCTTTTCCTTTTCCTTTTCCTTTTTCTTTTTCTTTTTCCTTTTTCTTTTTTTCCCCTTTTCTTTCTTTTTCTTTCTTTTTTTTATCTTTTTCTTTTTTTCCTTCCTTTTTTTTTTATTTTGGCCTCCCTTTCCCTCCCCCCCCCCCCCCCCCCCCCGACGGCCTGCCTTGCACAACGAGGAGCTGCGACAAGAAAGAGCCGTTTCTCCGGGGGAGAAGCGGGACGTGCCAGCCCGCCGCGCGGTACGGCCGGGCCGCGCAGGGATGCAGCCCTGCATAACATTACCGGCCCTGAATGCAGCCTTGTTCTGCTGCCCGCCGCAGCCTCCGCGCAGTGCGGGCAGCGCGGGCAGCGGAGCTCCGCTGGCGGGCTGGAGGCGCAGGAGCGGGCATCGCCTCGGGTTTTACGGGGGAGATGCGCTCGGGTCTTTGGGAGGGGGAGTCTAATTTCCTGTGAAACGAGAGAGAAACTTGTCAGCGGGAACTGGGAGAAGAGGAGGGCCTCTGTTAGTCTTCAAAGAGAGAGGGAGAGAGAGAAGAGAGAGAGGGAGAGAAAGATTCTTTTTCCTTGTTCCCCCCCCCCCCTTTTTTTTTTTCCAGAATAGATATAGCACGAATTTTTAATTCGTCTTCCTTTCACAGACAACAATGCTGGTTTTGAAAGCTGGGCACAATTTGGGTTTTGTGAGGGGTCCCCCGGCCCAGCTGGCCATATGGGATACAACATGTAGAACATGCCTAACAATGAGCACGAGTGACAGCCCTAACAAAACGCAAAGGACACTGCTCCCTGACTCCGAGATGGACTGCCTCCCATAAATGAATTGAATGGCCCTAAAAAGAAGGGGGGGGGGGGGGAAGGCACAGGGAGGGGGCCCACCCCACCCCCCAAACTGTCTCTCCTTTATTTCTCCTCCCCGGCCCGGCCCAGCCCTGGCTGCCTTTGCCTCCGTCTCTTTAATATGCACGCCTCTAACATGCTCACCTCCCTGCCTCCCCCATTGTGCTGTTTTGTGAAGTCTACTGTATATTGTGCAAAGATAGACTGCCCGGAGCTGGCCCGGCAGCATGGGAGATATAAGGCCACGGAGGTTAGGGCCACACAACTGGTTTTATAGACTTAGCAGAGCCCGGGAAGGGGGGCGGGGGGGGGGGGGAGAAGAAGAAAAAAGTGACAATTTTCCTTCTCTCCCGCTCCTGGCTCGCACGCTGGGGCTGGAGAGGGGAAAACCTGCACATGTCCGTGTACCCCCGCAGCTGGGGCGCGGGTCCGGGACGCCGGCGGAGCCTCCCCGGGCTGGGAAGCCGGCTCCTCCGCTCGCTTGGCTGGCTCTCGCCCGGTGAATCAGCCAGGGCTGCTCCGCCGCCTTGCTCCGCCGGTGCGCAGGCAGGTTGCCGGCGCCGTCCCCGCCGCGAAGCCGAGCAGCTCCCCGGCCTCGGGCGGTTTGGATAAGGGCTCACCCGGCGGGGAGGCGGGGGGACGGAGGAACAAGAAGAGAAGGGGGGGGGGGGGGGAATTAAGAGGAAAAGTAAAAAAAACCCAGCCCGAGGGCGGAGGCTGTGCCCGGGGCTTTGTGGCCGGCGGAGGCTGCGCAGGGGCGGAGAGGCGCGCAGGGTCACGGCGGGGCCGGGGGGCTGCGGGCCGGTACCGATCGTCTCTTTGCTCTGGGCGTTGAACTGGACCGGCTCGGCTGGGCCCCGCTCAGCCCCGGCGGGACGGGGCGGGCGCGGCCCCGGCCCCGGCCCCGTCACACCGGACAAGCCCCCCCTCCTTTTTTTTTTTTTTTTGTTTTTTTAAGCACCTTCACCATCCTAAAACGGCAGGGGAGGGCGAGGGAGCGCACAGCTGCCCCGGCCGTGCCCAAACCCGCTCCGAACCGGGGCTGCGCCTGCCCGAAACCGGCCGTGACTTCACCCGGGCCGGCCTCGGTCCCCGTTTCACCCCGGCTGAGCCGCCCAGCCCGCCCCAGCTCCGCCTCGCCTCTCTCTTCTCCCTTATCCCCCTTCCCCCGGTTTTTTCGGGGGGTGCCCCGGGTGTTAACCTTTTCCCCCGAGCTGCCTGAGCCGCCGGCGCGTCCCCGAGGGCTGGACCCGAAGTTTCCGCGCTCCCCCCGCGCAAACGGCCCCCGGCCCGGGGAGGGGGAGAATTATGGTGATGCTGGTATCCAAAACTCCGCAACCGGGGGACCTCAGCTGCACGGGGGGCACCGGGGTGTATAAAAGCACAATCACAGATACAAAATAATTCTCTCCCCCCCCCTCCCCTCCCCCCCGCGTTTTTCGCCAGCTCCGGGTGTTGCGGAGGAGCCGGGCTGAAGCCGACTGCCCCGAAAAAAGCCGCTTTTCCCCCAAAAAAGAAGTTGCGGGAGCGGCGGGCGGGGGGCGGGGGGCGTGGGGCCCTGCTCGGCCGTGTCTCCCCGCGGGGGCCCGCCCGGCCCCGCTGGCCCCGCTGGCCCCACGCCGGGCTGAGCCCGGCCGAAACGCCGCCCGGCGCCGGGGGATGCGGAGAGGCGGCCGCGGGAGCCGGCCGCACCGAGCAGTCGAACAAAAACGGTTCGTCGTTGTTATCGGTTCCTTCTCTTATTTTTTTTTCTTGAAATTTAAAAAAAAATAAAATAAAATTCTTATTAAAACATCGAAAGCCTGGCTCTGTACACAATGAGTCCGCTTTCCTGCGGCGGCGAGCAGAGAGGGTTTAATCTGCGTTTCTTTTTTCCTCCGCTCGTGGTTACCCGGGAATAGTTGCGCGCAAACCCCAAATAAGATAAAACAAAATGAAAGCCCTGGCTGCTACTCACGGCAGCAATAACCACAACAAGATACAAAAATACGCCCGCGAATAGTTGTCGGGGGTCACAGGCGGCCGAAAATTGTCCTAGAAGGGGAGCAATCGAGATCTCCGTGTTGGGGTGCCCTGCACGGCGTCACGGCGGCCGCGCTCCGGGCGCACGCTCGTTCCTCACAAAACCACAGGAGCAGCGGGGGGGTTTTATTCTTTATTTTTTTTTTTTTTAATTGTGACGATCCCCCCCCCCCCTTTTATTTTAGTTGTAGGTAGACAGGACCACTCTGAATGGCGCAAAAATTTCTGTAAACAATGACGCACAAAAACACCTCCCCTCCCTTCCCCCCGCCTCCCCCCGAAATGAAACCGAGCCCCCCCCAAAAAAATGGAGGGGAAAAGAAACGGGAGAGGGAAAAAACAAACCATAATAATAATAATAATAGCAATAATAATAATAATAGCGTTTCCCTCTCCATTCCTTCCCCCGCAGTTTTGATTTTATTTTTGGAGCATCAGTCTCTCTCTCTCTCTCTCTCTCTTTATTATTTTTGTTTTTCCTCCTTTTTGTGTGTGTGTGTGTGTGTGCGCGCGCGTGTGTGGGGGTAGTGTGGGCGTGTGTGCGCGCTCCCCTCCAGCGTTCACCAAGTCCATTGCTGAGCCTGTACCAAATGGTGTGCTGTGGGGTACTGGGGGTTGCTGGTAGCGCTGTACTGGGCGTTGTATTGCATATGCTGTAGAGACTGGGCGCTATAGGCGGAGAAGGGGATTCCCGTCTGGAAAGTCGCGGCTGCCAAGTCCTGAGCTTTGAGCGTGTGGCAGGGCTTGCCGTCCCTGACTAAGACCGGCACGGCCACCCGCCGCGGGGAGGGAAGAGGAGTCACTTCCATACCTTTCTCGGCCCGGGCCCGCTTCATCTTGTAGCGGTGGTTCTGGAACCAGATCTTCACCTGGGTGGGGGTGAGGCGGATCAGGCTGGCCAGGTGCTCCCGCTCCGGCGCCGACAGGTACCGCTGCTGCCGGAACCGCCGCTCCAGCTCGTAGGTCTGCGCCTTGGAGAAGAGCACCCTCCTCTTCCTCTTCTTCCCCGCGTCCCCGCCGCCCGCCGCCTCCTTCTCGTTGTCGGGCGACTCGTCGGCCGACGGCTCCGGCGACTTGGCGGAGGGGTCCTGGCCGCCGCCGCCGGCCGTCAGCCCGTGCACTGCGGAGAGTCCGGCCGAGAGCGCCCGGTCAGCGCGGGGAGGGGGGGGGCTCCGCGCTGCGCGCCCCCCCGCATCCCTCCCGCCGTCCCCCGCATCCCTCCCGCCGCCCGGCCGCCCGGGGCAGCGCGGCTCTCCCCCGCCGTGAGAGGCGGGGGGGGGGGGGGGGGGGGGGGATGGAGGCACCGGCCGGAGCTCAGCCAGCCGTGGCGAGCGGCAAACACCGCCACCGCCCCCCCACCCCGCGCCCCGCCGCCGGGGGAAGCCCCCGCGGGCGCGGGGCGGCTCGGCGCGGCGCTGCCCCGTCCCCGTCCCCGTCCCCGTCCCCGCGGCGCTGCGCGGTACTCACGGGAGTATTGGATGCCCTCGGCGCTCGCCAGCCAGCGCGTGTAGGGATTATCGCTATTATCATAGAAAGGGTTCTTCAAAGGCAGCGTCTGAACAGTGTCCAAGGGGGTTTGTCCCAAAACTCCCGCTTTCTTGGGTGGCTCCGGCGCCTCGCTCTCCTCCTCGCCGCCCTCCGCGGCGGAGCCGTCCTCATCGTTGGTGTCGGGGAGGTCCAAAATGTCCTTCACCGAAAAGCCCGTCTTTGTGTTGGTCAGAGACATGTTCCGGCCAAATTTAGGCAGGGAAGTTGGAGGAGCAGCCTCGCCGATCCGCCGCGTCACGGGCGCACACGCACACGCGGAGCGGCGGCACCACCGCCGCACACGCACACGGCAGCCGGGGGGAGGAGGCTGCGGGGCGGCGGCACGCGTGGAGGAGGGAAAAAAAAAAAAAAAAATAGAATAATATACAGAAAAATAACCGGAGGGTTTTGTGCGAAAGGAGAAGCGGAGCCCCGGCCGCAGCGGTGGATCTCTGCGGTGGTGGTTTCTACGGGCTCGTTCTGCCACGGGAGAAATTCAGAGAGCGGGAGCAGCAGCTGGCTTCGGAAATAGTTTGTAACTCCAGGGGAAAGGGGGAAAGACACGCCAAAAAAAAAAGAAAAAAAAAAAAAGAAAAAAAAAGAAAAAAAAAAGAAAAAAAAAAAAAGAGATCACTTCTGGATCTTGCTTAAACACCCCGAACCCGTGCCTGCCGCTTGAAAAAACCGAGCCATTGCTGGAGCGAACAGTCCATATAAGGCTGGTCCCCACACATGAACCTGCCGAGAGGAGGGAGAAAAAAAATACATTAAACCCGGGAAAGGTTGGCCACGTGTGGGCGGGTCTTGGAAGTCAAGTGGATGAAGACAGTGTTTGCAGATGTGAAATTGCGGGTTTTGGGCGAGCTCCGAGCTTCCACCATTGGTGATGAGTGGTATAACGTGTCAGTTAATTACCGGCGTGGGGAGGGCCCTTCCGCGTGTGTGTGTGTGTGTGTGTCAGCGAGAGAGGGAGGGTGTGATTTTCTTTTTTTTAAACACAGTATTTACATACAAAGAGCCTCGCACACCAGCCCGATATTCCGCACACTCCAAAGTGTGTTTTCCACCGATTGCCTTGAAAAGCGGGGAGGAAAAATACAAATTAGGGGTGGGGGTGGGGGTGGGTGATAAGGAGCGAAGGAGGCTGCGTGCGCGGTTTCCCACCCCTCCCGCGTAGCCTGCGCGCCCACGCAAAGCCGGGGGCAGCGCGTTTGCGCGGGGACGCGCTCAAAGCCCCGCGCGGGACCGAAGCGAGAGGCGGCTCAGATGGCAGGAGACCAACTTATCTAAACCGCCTAGGTCAATATTTTGGTTGAGGCTTAGGGATGAACGCTGGAAATTAAACAGCAAGTAATTGATTCTAGTTTGCTCCGAAATTAACCGAACTGGCAAAATGCGATCGTCAGTCACGACCCGGGGAGATCCGGGAGGTGATTACTTGGGGGCGGGGGGCTTTATTTGAAGAGGTCTCATTGATTTTGCCTCCTTCTTCCAGGGGAATAAAACCCAGCCCGTTTGGTTGATTTAATGGGCTGGAGACCAATGGACTTTCAAATATGACTGAATTCATTTTTTTCTTTTCTTTTTTTTTCCTTTCTTTTTCAGGACCTGGGTGAAGGAGGGGGATAAAGAAGGGGTTGCTTTCCAAAAGGGCGTTTTGGAAGGCCGGATCTCCAGGTGTCACAGACGCACGCACACACGGCTCCGGCAGCCGCGGAGCGCCACAGCATCTCCGGCCGCGGGGCCCGGCGGAGCGGCGCGGAGCGGAGCAGCGCTGCGCGGCCGCGGAGGCTCCCCCTGCCCGGCGCGGGGCTGCAGATCGTCCCCCTCCCCAACTTCTTCCCTCTCTATCTGTCTGCCACCGACTTTTATTTTCATTTTCTTCCTTCCTCCCCTTTCCTGCACCCGCCGAGGACCCTTGGCCGTGCGCAGCCTCGCCGGGCACGGCCCGGACCTTCCCCTTCCCCTTCCCCTTCCCCTTCCCCTTCCCCTTCCCCGAACCGCCCCGCAGCCGGACCCCGGCCCGGGACGGGCTTGTGCGCGGGGATGATGGTGGTGAGCGTGGGGGGGGGGGGGGCTACAATCTGGGAAGGGGCTTCTCGCCACCACCTTTATTTCTGGGAAAGTAAAGTTGACCGAGTTTCTCTCCCAGGAGGAGGGAGCGGGAATGGGGCTGCTGGTGGTGGGAAGAGGAGGAAGACGGTCCCTCAGACATCCTCCTATTTGCCGATCAATGTATTCGCACCTTCCCCTCCTCTCCCTCCCCGCTCCCCCCATCTTCCCTCCCCCAGCCCCCAGCCTGCCTCCCATAAAGTATGTGATGTGGCTGACAATGCCCAGGGATTTTTTTTTTCTCCCCCCCCCCCTTTTTTTTTTTTTTTTTTTTTTTTTTTTTAAGCGAGCCCCTGAGCACATCCTGGGTGGTCGGACCCGCGCAAACACAAATACAACCCTATGGCTAAGCTGGAAACAATGTCCGCAATGTAGACAAATGTCCGGCTTCTGTTGGAACCCTTTGTCTCGGCGCAGTTTTTGCATTTATTTCAGTGGCGAAATAATACGTGATTGACGCCCTCTTTCAATGTGTCCTAACTGTTGGGAATAAATCTGAGGTTGTTCCTAGTTGTCATGGTATTCAACCGCACTCAATGGCTATCTCTTCATCCATTTCGGAGTCCTTCCTCGATATCGAGGGAACCCCTTCGGGCGGGCGCTCCCCCGCTCCGCTTCCCTTTCCCGGGGGGAGGGGCCTGGGACACGCACCAGGCACAGAGCTTTAATTTCCAGCAAATCTCGGGCTTATCGACTGATTTATTCCCCCCGGCTCGACCTGCCCGCAGCGGGGGAGGTGGCGGCGTTTCGCTCGGATGGGGCTTTAATTCCTTCCCGCCGCGGCAAGCCGGGGGTGTGTGTGTGTGTGTGTGTGTGTGTGTGTGTGTGGTGGGGGGAAATAGCCGTAATAACAGTGACAGTCGCGACAGCGGCAGGGCGACGATACAACGTCCCGAATTAAAGAACCCCGGCAGAAGCCGAGCCGGGGAGGGACGGGCAGAGCATCTCCGGGGCGGCGGGGCTGGCGGCCCGTTTCGTTTGGGCAGCTCCGCTCCTCGGGCCGGGATGAAGGGCCAGACTTTAATAGTAATATAGAAATAGTGACAATCCCCCACCCAAACCCGAACGGGCGCGGAAATGCCACAACACGGACAGGGCGTCCTGCAGACCCCTCGCGACGTGGGGGCCGACGGCGGCGGGAGCCGGGGATGCCCACGGGAGGAGGCCGGGCCGTTCAGCCGCGTGAAGGCGGACGCGGCCCCGGGGGTCGCTGCGGGCCCGGCCCCGCACGCTGCCCCGGGGGGGGGGGGGGGGGGCTTTGGCCGGGCCCCCGCACCACCTGAGAGGTAAAGGTTTTCCCAGGGGAGAGCCGGCGCCGGTGGCCCGTTGACCCGCGGGGAACAATGGTCCCTGTGGGCACACAAAGCCCCGGGGGCCGCGGCCCCCTCCCCACGCCTCCCCGCGGCCCGGCAGCGGGGGGGGGTGGGCGTCCCACGCGCGGGCAGCGCTGCGGGCGAGGCCGCTCTCCCTCCGCACCGAGCGAGCGGCCCGGGACGCCGTGACGTCACCGGCGGGGGGTGACGCGAGAGCCGCTCGGGCCCTTTGACGTCAGGAGGGGTCGCGGGGCCGGGACGCAGCCCCGCGCCGCCCGCGCCCGGAGCCGCGCTGCGTGGGGGGAAAACCCGACGGCAGCCCGGCGGCTTATCGCGACAGAGCCGGGGGCCGCTCCCCGCCACCCTTCGCGCCTTTCCCCCGCTGGGAGCCCACCGGCCGCGCTCCCCGCACCCCGCGGCGGCCCGGCCCGGCTCTCCCCACGCGCGGGACCGGCCGGCCGGGGGTGGTGGTGGGGGGATGCTCCAGCGCTACGGCGAGGGGTTGGCGTGGGGGGGGGGGGGGCGCAGAGCCTTCCGGGGGTCCTCCCAGCCCGCTCCCCCGGGGGCTCGCCCCGGCGGGGTTATTTGCACAAGCCCACAGGAGGTCGGCGGCGCGGTGCGTGTACACAGGCCGAGTGGCTGCACTTCAGGACAAGTGCCTCTGCCAGCGGGGGAGTGTTTACCTGTTTACTTTCACAGGTAGCTCAAACACCCGCCATTCGCCTCCGCTCCCTCTCCGCTGTTTGTGTGTCCCGTCCCCCCCCTCCCGCCCCGAGCTGCGTGGGGAGCGGCCCCCCCCACCCCACGGGCGGCGGGTGTTGATTTTAGCGGCGTTAAAGCTTGTTGATTTTTTTTTTTTTTTTTTTTTTTTAAGCGGTGGGAAGAGACACTCGGTGGGGGATAGGAGAGGGAAAGAGCCCTTCTGAGCGGCTCTCCGCGGCTGCGGTGCCGGGGGAGGCAGCGGCGTGTGCGGGGCGCGGGCCGGCCGGCGCTCCCCGGTCACGCGTGGAGGGGGGCGGCCCGGCCCCGCCGCCCCGTACCCGCAAAGCGAGCGGGCGACCCGGGGAGCGGGGGGCGGCCCGGGCGGGCAGGCGGAGCGGGGTCTCGCCACGCCACGGGCCGCCCGTGGGCTGTGTTTTTAAGCGGCGAAGTGCCCTCGCTTGCTTCGTCGCATTTCTCCGGCCTCCCGCTCCCCGCAGACAGCCGGGTCTCTCCCTCCGTTTTAAGCCACCGACGCCCCTGACTTCATTCCCTTCTCTGTCGAGCGATATCATCGACGTATATTGTGCATAATAATATAGAACATATATATATAAGTGAATGAAAGGGTGTTTGGCAGGAGTCTCCCGCTATTCCTCCCCTCCCTGTGCGGTTCGCTCGCACTGACCTCTAACCCATCCCCGCATCGCATCTCCGATAACAGCCGTCAAGTGGATTAGTTTATTGTTTGATTAGACCAAAGGTGCGAGCTATTGTTTCCCTTCACTCCAGACCACAAATAAACAAACAAAAAGGACGGCACCTTGCCGCTCGGTACGGATTAGCGAAGCCCACACAAAGCCTTTGTTAGGGGGACAGGTTTATTTTATCTCTTAGAATGAGCTACACTTGAAATAAATAGGGAAAGGGAAGCGCAGCCCACCCCGCTCCTGATAATTGTTATTAGGAGCTTCACCTCGGGAGCATCCCCTGTAAGCAACACCCTCTTTGTTTTAAAGTGTGGCGGGGGAAAGGAGAATCGCGTCGTTACAGAGGACGTCTTTTGTTGGCGATAAAAAAAACCCGAAAACAAAACCAAAAAAATAAAAATAAAACTATGGCTTCTAAAGATACCCTCCGAGAGCCCCGCACAGAGGGTTTTAAACCGCATTTTCCGGCGATAAACCGGCAGCTCGGCAGAGATGCTGCCGGCTCGGCGGCGGCTCCGGCTCGGAGGGGACGCGGCCACGCCAGGCCGTGGGAAAGGGAGCGGGGACGGGGAACCCACGCCACCGGGTTACCTTGCACACCGGCATCCTGGCCGCGGGCGGGCGGGCGGGAGCGTAAAAAAATCGTATTTCCTGAAATCAAGGGGAACCAGAGCCCTCTGAATCCTCCGTCGCTTTCAAGAACTTAATTGTAACGTGCGGGGCTCGGAGTTTCTGCGGGGTGAAATTCGCGTCTCTGTTCACGGCTGGAAAAACGGCATTAACAAAGGCGTTAAGGATGTTTTTGGGGAAAAGGAAAAAGAAAAAAAAAAAGGGGGGGGGGGAAAAAGGGGGAAGATTCCCCCGCACACAGAAAAGGAGCCGGCACCAGCCTTCCCTATCGAGGCTCAAGAGAAAGCCCCTGCCACCCCCCCAAAATCCCGGCGCCGGCCTGCCTTTCTCCCGGAGACAATTAAATCTTCTCCAGGACATAGGAATCTAAATGAGCTTTCCTATTCTCACGATTACTCTATCTCCTTCCCCCCGAAGCTTCAAAGACGGAGAAATCCTTCCAATTCACCGATATTACTTATAAATTTGTAGATCTAGATCTAGCCTGCCCTCCAACCAATCTCCCGAGGTGGCGAATTGTAATAGAAATTGGGATTTTTCCCCCTCCTCCCTAGGGGCTAACGGGGTTATGTCAGAGCCGGAGGGCACATGTTAGGGCTTTGATAAATGCACTTTAATGAGATCTTTGAAAATATTGCCGATACCGGCGGAGGCAGTTTGTTAAGGCCATGCGTGCGAGCACAAAGCCGGCAGCCCGCAGCCCCCCGCATCCCGCAGCCGCCCGACCCAGCTATTTGTCTTATTTAATTCCTCCCCCCACCTCCCCCGCCGCCCCCGGCGAAAGCTCTAAGCCCGGCCCGGGGCCTCCCTTCCCCTTCCAGTCTATCATAAACTGTTTTATTTGCCGGGCAAACGTTTCGCCCCCCCCAGCGAGCCCCCCGGCTGTATTCGTTCCCGTCTCTCTAATGACCAAACGTGTCCCAATGAGATTAAGCTTTGTCGGAAATGTTTCTCCTCGGGAAGGAAAACCCGACCCGTTTCGCCGAGGGCGATGGGAATGCGGGGGATTTACGGCTGAGAGCACTTTCTTATCTGAATTTACTTCTCACACCCGCACGCACAACATGGAGGGCTTAGCGGGGAGCCCGCGTGTGCGCGCAGGTAGCTGGCGGGTGTGTGTCGCGAGTGGGGGGTGCCGGGGGTCCACGTTAAGCCTCCGAGGAAGACTCCGGTGCCCGCACGCCCTGCGCGGGGAGGGGAGAGGGCGGGGGGGGGGGGGGAGGTCAGGCTCTTTTCGGGAGAATGGTGGGGAAAGGGTCCACCCGGGGGGGCCCGACCCAAGTATTGGGGCCCGAGTCGGGGCGCACACGCGCGGCGTGGGCAACACCGGGGAAACGAAGAGAAGAAGTCAAGGAGGATGGAGCGGCGCGGCGGGCAGAGCCGGGGCCGGCGGGCCGGGCGGGGGCCGGGGCCATTCCCGGTCCTCTGGCGTACTCTGCCGTCGCAGCCGAGAAGTGTCCCGCCGCCGGGGCAGGGGGGGAGCGCCCCCGGCTCCCCCCTCCTCGGGGCCCGGCGGGCGGAGCGCCCCGGCGGGGCCGCGCTTCCTCCGGGCCCCGCCGCGCACGGGGGGCGGCCGGGCGCTCGCCCGGGACCGGGGCCGGGGGCGTGGGCGGGCCGGGGCGGCGGAGCCCCGCCGTCGGGGCAGGCGGACGGGTCCCCACTCCCCGCTCCTCCGGCGGCCGCTCACCAGCAACTTCTACCTGCGCCGCCGCACGGACCCCCCCCCCCCCCGCAAGCCCCTTCCCACCTGCTGCTCCCGGGCCCCGGCTCTCCTCCGGGTTCTCCCCCTTCCCCCCGCTGTCACCGGCGCGGGTCCCCGCCGCTGCGCCGACAGCCGTCGGCCCCCGCCTCCCCCCTGCCCGTCGCGGCGGGGCTCACCTGGGGGCCGGGGGGTCCCTAGGCGGGCGGGGGCTGAGCGCGGCGGCGGCGGCGGCGGCTCCGCGCCTCTGGCATTGTCTCCGCCGTGTGCAGGGCGGCCGCTCCTTCCTCCGGCTTTACATCGCGCGGTCTGTTTGCTTTCCTCCCCGGCGGGTGACGCCAGGCGAAATACTGGCCATATGTTCAGCGGTAATAAATTGGTTATAAGCGCAAACACGCCGGTTCCTGGATGGCTCTTTTAAGCCTGCCCCGGCCCTGCCGCTGAGCCGGCCCCTCTTCCCCCGGGGGGCAGAGCCCTCCCCCCCGGCCCCCCTTCCCCAAAGATGCGGAGAAGCCGCTTTCTGCCGGCGCGGGGACTCCGGCCCCCCCCCCCCCCCCCCCGGCGCTGCCCAAATCCTCCCTCGCCCACCGCTCCCACCTCGCTTCTTCACACCTCCCACCCCGCTCCGCCTCGGGGCAGCCCGCAACTTCCCCCGGCCGAGCCCGGGCTGCTCTTTAACAAGCTCGCCCTCTATAAATCGCTCGGTAGCTAAGACGCTATAAAAACCAAATAGCCAGATGTGGCACGTTATTTATGTGTGAAAGCTCGTTTACATTAGATATGCTGATCCAAGCTTTGATAGCGGGGGTTTGCGAGAGATTAGAGCTGGGTTGCCAGAGACGGCTCCAGCTGCAGCCCCCTTCCCCTGGCCCTTTTTGGTTTTCTTTTTTTTTTTTTAATGGTAATTTTTTTTTCCCCTTTTTTTTATGGTGGGCGAAAAAAAGGTGATGGAGTTGGGGGGGGGGGGGGGGGAGAGTGGCGCTGTCCGACTTTCCTGAAGCTGGGAATGAAAAATGGTACCTGGTTGCAAGAGGCTCCTGCAAAAGGTACGACCCCCTGCAAATACAGAAATATGAAGAGGTTGCAGCTGGCCAGAAGGGCTTTCTGGGCATCCGAGCCTGGTAGTCCACCTCTCTTCCAAAGGCTGTGGCTTAGGTAAACACCACCAGGGCAGCCCCGCTGCAAGGCGAGCCCTGTGGCCGCTGCCCACCCCGAGGAGCCGTCCACGCCGCCGGGCCCGGGTGAAGTCAGGGCAGCTCCCGGGGAGTCAAGCCCCACGCAGCAAAAGGTTGTGCTGCCTCATTTTAACCCCAGGGGTCTGCAAACGGCGTAACCCTTGAGGCTTTCCATTTTCAGGAAAGCTGCCCCCCTCGCCATGTCTCACAAGGACGACGCGCGAAGTCCTCTTGAAGGGGCATCACCGGTGACTGCTGGGGCTAGAGGGAAGGTCACAGGGGCCCTCCTCCATCTCACCTCATCTGAATTCTCTCCTCCACCTGCCGTATTTTTAAAAGCGCTGGAGAGACCTTGGACTCCTCTGTGAAACTCCCCAGGGCCCAGGACAGATATCTCTTAGCTAAATACCCTGGTCACAGGCAGCTCTAACAGCGCTGCCCACAGATAAAGTGATTGATCCTTATACTAATCAATAAATATCTTGTTCTGAGCAATTAATAACTTTGCCAAGCTTGTTTTGTTTGGATAAAGAAGTGCCCAGATTGCTGACTGAGGGAGTGAAATTAGGGAAAAAAATATCCTGTTGCCCACATAAAAATACAAACGTAAATAGTTAGCTCTTTATTTACATACCTGCAAAATCTTCAGCTTTCATAACAAGAAATTCAGTCTGGATGACCGGGACGTGTCTTACTACATCC
The DNA here is from genome assembly GCF_965638725.1 of Aptenodytes patagonicus. Classification (NCBI taxonomy): domain Eukaryota; kingdom Metazoa; phylum Chordata; class Aves; order Sphenisciformes; family Spheniscidae; genus Aptenodytes; species Aptenodytes patagonicus. Next base: position 131,314,663 of record NC_134951.1, on the reverse strand, counting down.
CCGGGTAAAGCTGCGCGGAGGGATCTGAGCTTGCGCTTCTATACGTTTGGTTATAAACCCGCGTTAGAGGTGCGAGCTTGCGGATGCACCGCGCGTGCAGGACCCCTGCGGCAGAGCCTGCTGTGTCCCAGAGCTGCGGCTCCTGCCTCCCCAGCATCCACACAAGCACGGCAGGAGGAGGAGCGTGGGAGAAAGGCAAGGGGTGCAACAGCTGGATTTGGGCAGGTGAGGGGGGGTCAAAGGGGAGCAAACTGGGACCCGAGGAGGGAGAGAGAACGAGGCTGGGAGCAGCTGGGTGAGGAGATGGGGCTGGAGGTGGGGAGAGGAGAAGGATGGTCCATAGCTTCAGGAGCAGCAAGCTGTGCCTTCAGGAGGCTGATCCGAGCCTGGGCTCCAGGCTGCTGCCCCTGCCCGGTCACTGACAGCAAACCTCCGGGCAAGGTCGGCTCTTAGCCCCAGCCCAGTGCTGGGTGACACGGGACCTGCCTACTGACAGTGTTCCAGTGGCAAAGCAGCGCCCGAAGGACTGCAGGGGTCCGGGCCCTGCAGATGTCCCCCGTGACAGTGACAAGCTGTCTCTCAGACTGTATTGTAAAACACGTAGTTACTATTTTATTAATAGAACCATCTTGTATTCATTACCGAAAGCAAACCTTTGTGAAGGGCTTTTTTGGCACCTGATGCGTGTGTCCCACCGTCCCCTAGAACTGCTGAAAGCCAGACCGCCGGGCCCTGGGAAGGAGAGTAAAGCGGGCGATGCAGATTTCCACACCAAACCCACGTGGCCTCATTTCGCTCAATCGTGGAAATGAAGTCTTTATCGGTGAGTAAAAACAGGCTGGGCGGTTTTATCGGAGGGTATGTTTCACAGGTGGAGGTGGCTTTTTAGATATTTATTTGTTTGTAGGATCGTCAGGAAATGTTGGTTCAGGAAAAGAGGTGGAAGAGCAGAGGTCAGGCTACCTTTTCTATGTGGGTTTGTTCTCTCTCCCTTAAACAGCCCCAATAATTGTAATGGTTTTGTTGGAGAAGGCTGGACTCTCAAACCGTGCGAATGCATTGGGAAGAGCTGCCGGATCCCTTCCAGCTCCAGGGAGAGAATAAATGACGCTGAGCCAGTGATAAGCTGCTGCTCAGCCCTCCCCCGTGGTCTGACGCCCTCCCCATCTCCTCCTCCTTCAGCAGCTCTGTGGGACAGCACGTGTCTCCTCCCCCCATCCATCCCCATCACTCTCCCTCCCAATACACTGCCCACCTCAAAGAGGCAAGAGTGGAAAACCCTGCTCCTAAAATATCCTGCGCAGAGTCTCTCGGAGAGGTGGGTGTGCAAGGTGGACAGCCTGGACCTCAGTTTGGAGAGGCTGGGATGGGCTCCACCTTGTTACAGGATGGTTACTTCCAAGTATCTACAGTCACAGCCTCAACTTCTTTCGTGCAGAGTCCAGCAGCACCTCTTTGTGCCCCTGCCTCTGGACGGGACTGTGAGTTACGAGTCTCCATGTGCCCCAGAGGAGGGGAAAGGGCTTCTCCCATTTCAAGGCTTCTCAGCGGGCTCTTCCAGCTGCAGAGGGTGGTGGGGCTGCCTGCCCTCCTCCTGCTCATTGCTCAAAGGGTAAGGTGACAACCCTTGGCTACTGCTGGTGCTGATTTCGAGCCAGTTCAGGCTACCTTGGCCCTGTTAATAACCCCCTTCCAGCATTTCATGCTCACGATCCCCAGTGCCCCCCAGGAAGCAATGTCTGGAGGCTGGGTTGAAGCAGTCGGGGCATGGCACCGGCACAACACGCAGGATGGGCTTGTGCTCCTGCGGGCCTGTTCCCAGCGTTTCTGAGCCTGCCCGTGTTGCTTTGGTCTGTCCAGAGGCTGGGTCCGTTGGTGCACGGAGGGGAAGCCTCAGGTATGGCCAAGGGGACCTGAAGACGTGTGGGCTGCTGTCATGCAACCACAGGCTCCAGGGAGACCCCTTCTCAGGAGCTGAGCTTCGGGCTGCAGTCCCCGGAGAGTTTGGGCGTCTGTGCCAGTTGAGACCAGATCCAGAACCTGGGCTGGCTGCACAAGCTGGGGCAGATGTGAGCCCAAGCATTCCTGAGAGGTCCCTAAATCCTGGGACAAATCTTTTCTTGCAAATCAAAGGGAAATGGTAAGGGTTGGTGCCTGGGCTTGGGACGCTCAGGGTTGATCAGGTCGGGTGAAATAAACCCGAGATTTCCCTGGCTGAAGGAATATATTTCCACTTTTCATATACATGTGCCCACTCCTTTCACAAACTTGAAGGAATTCAAAATGACCAGAAGGACCTTCTCCTCTGGAGAGGACAAGAGCTCGGGGAAGGTGCTCTTTTGGCACTGCGTGTCGGGAGAAGTCAGTTTTCGGTGAAGAGCAGGAACAGTTTCTGTGATGTCTGGACTGAGCTGTCCCTTGTTCCAGCCTGTTTTTTATAATGAATAAAAAAGACAACCTGTTCACCACCTAAGCCTTTGATGCCAGGGCCAGTGACAGAGGAGATGGGAGAGGGGATGGGGGAGCCCTCCCACACGCCGCTTTAACAACCCCCACGCACGCTAAGTCGGGCGACCGGTGTGTTTGAGGAGCCAGGAGAAGACTATCTCTGCCGGCAGAGCCACGGCGTGTACACACCTGGGATTAACAGATGGCCGCGGGTTGTCCCTGCGGGTTTGAGCACACAGCGCAATCTGGCAGCAGCAAAGCCCGCTCTCCGGGATGGGGGTTCACTCTTGTTCATAGTGTCTTGGCTGGGCTGGAAGAGGGGAAGGGAAAGATGAAGCCTATGGAGAGGTAGATGTGAATTGCCCCTTTCGGCCGGGTTTGATTTGGAAGTGGGCATCCACCCTTCGTTTTCTTATTTTAGTTTATTTTTTCCTGGGGGTTGCAATGGGGAGGAGCAGGAGCAAGTGTGGGGCACAGAGGCTGGTGCTGGGGGGGCTGATGGGGACACGGCAGCCTCCAGTCATGACGTCTGTGCTCAGACACCAGCCCTTGGCCATGGGAGACGGTGTGCTGGGGGGCTGGTGGGGGTCCCGTAACGTTGGCAGTTTTGCACAAGCTCTGGGGACTCCCTGGGGATGCTGCTGGCTTGTCCTGGTGGTCTCACCTGCCTGGCAAAGCCAGTGCTGTTCATAGCACAGACAGGGGGGGGAAGTTTCTCAGTGTTTTCAAGTGAAGGTCCGTGTCCATGGCAAGGAGGAGCTGTCAGCCCAAAAAGGGGGAGAGGGAGTGATCTCCTGGTGATGCCCATAATGTTCCCACCCAGACTGATTTTCTTCTCCCCTCTTAACAAAGCCCGTCCGCCCGCTTCTCTTTGTCCATAGCTAACCTTGGTCTTTCTACGTGCACCCAAGTTTTTGGATGACGCTTGCCATTGTGACATTTGACCAAGAATACCTATGGAAGATGCTTTAGACAGATTTAGCTCTCAGTGGACCTGCCATGAAAAATAGGTACCCGTCTGTTCAAACTCACCTGTTTCCCATGGTCAGTTGGGAAAGATGTGTCTTGCCCAGAACAGTTTGCCTGATTTTACTAATCCTGAAGATGAAATAGATTCACCGGGGAGCATGAATAGGTGTGAAAGAACCAAAGCAGGTTTAAAAAAAAGAAATCCAAGGGAAAGAAAGTGACATTGATGCCGTAAACCCCGCGAGCGACATGGGAACCAACTGGGAAGCCGCAGATAAGGAGCGCATCGTGGCGTATCGCGGGCGCCCCATCAATCACTCGTCCATCTCCCGGCGCCCGGACCCCGTTGTGGCAGGAGCGGATGGGAGCGTGGCTGCGGTATCACTGTCAGTAGGGATCAGGGAGGCTGTTGGTGGGGATGCTGCTGACACGGGTTGCGGTGCTGGCTGGCATGAAAGGAGAAATTGCAGGAGCGGCTGGTAAAATGGGGGTGGTATCACCCGTTTTCAGTGGCTTCCCGGGAAGTGCCCAGGGAGGATTTGACCTAATATCATCCCCCATACGTTGATGGAGATGGGACTCGCTGGCTACAGGGCTACTCTGGGAGATCCGGGAGCTGAAATAAAGTGCTGCTTAGCTCATTTTTGATCTGTTTTCATCACTTTTCAGCTAAACTTGCCCATCACTAATGAGGTTACCTGGGTCCCCCTACGCAAAACCTCAGTGACAGTGGAAGCACTGACTGCCGACCCTCCTGGGCACTTCCAGCGCTTGGCACGCTGGCGTGCAGCAGCGAAACCCCGGCCGGAGCAGGTCAACAGCACCGTGTGCTTCAAGGACCTCCCTGGGAAAAACGTGACACATCCAAAGTGACAGCGTGACAGAGAATACTGCAAGGGTTGTTCAAAGTTGGGTTGGGAGGGGGCTTGCTGCCCGGTTTCTTTCGTTTCCAGGGAAACAGGATACAAATCTAGCGATAAGAAAAGTCGAGCTCTGTCCCCAGTGGAACAGTGCAGCTCTTGTGGGGGCTGCCCCGACGGGGAGAGGGGCAAACCCTGTTCCCTACAGCTCCGCACCTTGAAGCCAAACACCAGGAAAGCTGATCTGGGGAGGGGACGGGGAGCAGGAGGGTCTGCAAACAGGGGGAAGAAGGAGAGAGGGGGCCCCGAGGTCCATGACAGCCCTGGCAGGAGTTTGCACAGCCAGGACCATCTTGAGAAGAGCATCCGAGGGACCTTTTGTGAGAGCAAACCTCACCAGGTTTCCCTCATCAAGGCCCCTCCTGAGCCCAGGGGAAGGGTTCTCCTTGCATGCAGAGCACGGCCAGGTGCCAAACGAGGCTGCCCACCCCTCCCTCGCCACCTGCCCTGCTCTCTGCCCACCCACACGCCCCCCGAAAGGTACATAAACCCTGCCTGGGGGCTTGCTTAGGCTTTGCTGCCCGGGCTGCTCTCTCCTTGGGGTTTCTGGCAGATGCTGACACCCAAAAGCAGGCAAGCAGAAGGTGAGGTAAAGGTGGCGTGAACGTTACACATTAACAGTGTGACCGACTGCTTTTTCCTTCTGTCTCGTAACCGTTCCTATTACCGGGGACCTTGGTGCGGCTGCTCTGGCTAATGTGTAATCCCAGATATTCGCTGCTCCCTTCCACGAGGATGTCCCAGTAGCTAGGGTGGCTCAGTGAGGTGGGGGCTGTGCCTGCGGAGGTAGGTGGCATGTGCTGGGGAGAATATTTGATGTTCTTGATCTTTATGGATAAATATTTTTCCAGTGCCCCTAAATGCTTCCTCGTGGGCATAAAGCAACCCTGGGGAGCTCTTGCACCAAAGTCAGCTTACACTGAGTCAGTTTTCCTGCTAAAACCTGGCTAACAAGACACTAGTGTTTCCCCTGCCTGCTTGGCTGGGCTGCCTGAGACGTCGTGGCTGCTGCTGCCTGGTCCATGGGCTCACGTTTGGGAGGGGGGGAATTGCAAACATTGAGCTGCTGGACTTGAGCGGTGTGGTGAACTCGTGCTGCTTCCTCTGGGTGCTCAGGCTTAAGGTGCTGTGTGGTTATTGTTTATACACACACTGAAACGAATGGCATTGCTGTAGCTATTGCTAATCGTAGCCTTGCCACAGTAACAATTAAAAAATAAATCGACTGGTCCTTCTCCTTGGCGTAACTCTGACTTTTCTTGCTGTAGGTATGCCTTTATTGATTTGCACTTTTTTCCCCCCTAAGACTTAAGTATCTGGGACTTCAAGCCCAGGAAGAAGTAGGACAAGCCACTGGCTGGCAGGTCTTGGGCAGGTGATAAGTTGTGATGTGATCCTCCTTTTCTTTGAAGCAAGGTGGGAAGGAGAAAGTGCCCATTTTGGTTGTTTCCCCCCCCCCCCCTTTTTTAAAAGTAAGTAGTTATGTTAGATAATGATTCTCAAGGGTTTGGTTTTTTTTTCCTCTCAGTACAACTAAGTAAACTCTTTTGCTTATGCGATAGTGCTACATACTCCATTTATTCCAATAGTAGGTCACGTTATGTACTAATCAGGATGCTAAATACTGCCTGTAAACCGAAGTTTTTCATCAAAGACCTGAGTGAACAGCTGAGTCGAGTAATGAATATCAGGAGGGCTCTGCTCTTCAAAGGCAGGGAAACATTGATTCTTTTTAAGATAAAAGCCTGATGTCTAAAAAAAAAAAATAATTGGAAGTAAACCGAAGAGATTTACTTATCACAAAATATTATTCACACCAATAGCAGCAGTCTGATTTCCTTCCCCACGGCAGACTGGAAGGTATTCCGCGGTCTCAGAAAACCCTGATTCAAGTGAGAGGCAGAGAAGAGTGAAACTGCTGTTGGGTAGAAATTGGCCAGATTGGGGACTTCGCCTTAGGGGTTCTTCAGAAAACTGGGTACCTTTAAGATGCCCCTTGCTGGGTGTGTGGAGGTGCTGGTTCCTTGGCTTTGCTGGGAGGAGAGCAGCATTGGCAAGCCTGGCTTCACCTCCAGGGCTTACCAAATCCGTTTGCTACAGCTATTTGGGCGTGTAGGGGGAAACTGGGAATTATGTCCTACTTCTACTGCTAAGTGTGCAAAGAAAATCAGCAGGCAGGCCTTAAAAATGAGGAGCTTAACTGAAAAAGGGGGGGGGGGAGGAAAAAAACCCCACCACCACCGCTCCGTGAGCTGTACAAGAGCAATTCTACTCTAGTCTTCTACAAAAGCCAAGCTCTTCCATGGAGCAGAGATGCAGGCAAGCTGATAAAGCTTTTGACTAGCGGTTTAGTTGAATGCCGAATGCCTGACCCACGCTATAATCTGAGGGTAATTAATAGGCTGTGATGTAGGTAGAGAGGTGCTTGGGCTTTTTCTCATCGTACCTAACCAATTTGGGATTTTTTTTTCTCCCACTCTCAGGTAACACTCGAATGTAGTGGAATGAAACCAAATGAGCTTCTTGGAGTCATTTCTGTATTTTGCCTCTGTAATCTCTGGGTTTATTTAAATGTTCTCCTTGCGGTTATTTTCTGAGACTCTTTTTTTTCATGTTGAACATCTTCTGTTGAATAACTCTTCAGACACTATAATTTCAGGATCAACAATGATGCTGACAATAGAGGAAAAAATTACATTGTGAGGCACAGAAAAATGAGTCCATATCCCCATCTTTATTCTGCTGTTCAGAGAGCATCTGTGTATCCGTATTCCAAATTAATACCATGATCCACTTTCGCTTGGGCTACTTTTGCTCAGATTTTTACAAAAGACAGAAATACACGGTCACATTAAATAATTGGAAGCACCGTGGGACTCGTGACTTCAGGTAGGAAAGCACATGATTTCAGGTGTATAAAGCAGAGGCTCTCTGGGAAAGGGGATGCTTCAGGCAGCAGCAAAAAATGGTCGGTGTTTCTAAAGCCCGGTTCTGAAAATCGGGCTCTTTGGTTCCCATTTCTCCAGCCACTCTCGCTCCGACCTCCAGGAGGCCGGAGCTGCTGGTGGCTTCAGCTGAAGCTGCGGGTGGAGGGAAGTCTGTAGGCATCAGTGTAAATGTACTCGGAAGTGTTGCCGAGCTGGCAGCCTTCCCCTCGCTACCCCGCTCCCACTCCCTCCTCTTCCCGGGGGTTTGCTCCAGCCTCGGGATGCCTCCCCCATCTCTGGTTCCCGGGGTGCTTCATTTTGTGCCAGCGCTAAAACCAAAGCTACAGGTAAGCAGTACCTCGGGTAAAGCTGCAAGACGGCCGAGTCCCACCTCTGGCCAGGAGCTCAGGCTGCCTCTTGAAAAGATTTGGAAGAAATGAGCCAACCCAAAGTGCTGTTTTCATGCAAAACGTTAGCTGTCGTGTGCAGCGGGGTAACAAACAGAGGTAACAAATCCCTGTGGCTTCACTGGGCGGCTTGCTTCAGTGGTACCAGAGGAGAATTCGGGCCACAGGCATTATTTTATTTCTTTAGGCAGCAGCTCACATCACTCCGGTGCACGGGGCTGGCATTCAGCAGACTAAAGGCTTCGGTGCTGTTAATCATTATTCACTAAGGCAGAAGCCTGTCTGGAAGCGGGGCTGCAGTGTGCAAGCCAGAGGAAGAGATGACAGCTCAATGAAAGAGGTTCAATGACTTGTTCTTCATGTCCTGGGCACCTGGAATATTTTCCTTGAACTTCCTACATTCAGTCAAAAGCCCTACATTATTTTCTGAAGGACATCAGAGATAATTTTATTCGTAACAGAATAAATTCTGTGACTGTCTGTAAAAGAATAAATGAAGAGACTTAACACAGTGGAGGATATGGAACATGTCACAACTGTGGCATTTCATTGAATATGCAGCATGTCTTTCTCGACTTAAGTGAATTGAAGAGCTTTAAATATATTCACCAACTCTTGTAACTACAAAAAAGGTAAAGCAAGCGCATTCCTGGGTTGGCAGGTGTCAAGTGACTTAGCATTTAACATTTTCATTATGCTTGGGAACAGTAAACAGAAAAGCAAGCCAAGGTTTTTTTTTCCCTATAAATTGCATTAGGTTTCTAAACGATATGTGGTGAACCCAAAGCCAGCACAAAACTCCGGTGAATTGAAAGAGAAAGCAACAGGCAATCATCGGGGTTTTGTTTTCCAGGTGACGAGCGCACAGACACGGGCAGGTGGATTTGTCACAGCTGAAGTTTTCCTGTCCCCTCCCCAGCCCCTGCCAAAGGAAGGGCTGATCCCGGTGCCCGAAGCCCCTGGCTTTGGAAAGCACCTGGGGAGGGTTCCCAGCTTTTTGGGGTCTCTTGGTGACTCTGTGCTCTCGGGGAATGTAGCAGCAAACGACCGAAATCCTGACGGACTGTGCCCTTGTGCGGATGCAGGCACTGCTGTTGCTGAGGGGGTAGCTGCTGGTGGGCTGGGTGCCTGGGGCTGTGCTGGCTGCCTCAGTGGGATGGGGGGATGTCGGGGGCATCGGTGAGGCCACTGCCTCACGCTTGGGGCTGCTCCCACCAGGGACCAGGCATGTGTGTCGGGTTCCTCTTGTAGCTGGGAAGTACTGGGTAGTAGGAGGAGAGATTTGGGGAAAGGGGGCCTTTCTCGAGACGAATGTTTCACAAGGATGTGTTGATGCTCACAAATAATTGAGCAAGCAGTGATCTTCTCTGCTGTTAGAGAGAGACGGTGATACTGTGGCTCACCTCTGCAAAAGCTGCCTGTGGGTTGGTGCTGGCGCACTGGGGCCAGCAGCTGCTGATGGTCACCCGTGCATGTGCCTTGGTGGGACCGGAGCTGTTACCGTGTGAAGCGTGCCGCAACATTAAGGGTCGGCTCTCCGAGGCTGCGAGAGAGATCCACGGCACCGCGTCGGAGCCCCAGTCTTACAGCCCTCCAGCTGCAGAGGTCCTGCACCTCCCTGCCCGGCTCCCGCTGAGCTGGAGCCCACCCTCGCCTGCTGCTCTGCTGGCATGGCCCAGCCTTGAAACACCCACTCCCTTCCCGAGCGCTGAGCAAAGCCGCGCAGTTTGCAACCTCTGCCAAGGTGCCGGCGCGATGAATAATACGGGACTCGGTGTGCCTCGGCGCCCGCGGCACAATGCGCCGGGCTCTTTTGTGACTCCCTGACTCGGGAGCTCTCTGCATCTGTTCGAGGCTGAAGTGGCTCTTGGGCTGTTTAAAGGTTGAGTGCTACTGCTCCAAACGACGGAAGACAGATTCGGTTAAATAAACACAGGGGCTTAGAAATAAATTGAAGGTTACGTGAAGAGCTGGATCAGAATATAATGTTGTCAGACACATTACAACACGCCGATCTGAATGCGGCTCTCCAGCCATATTACTCTGAAATGTGCTTTGACACATTTGCCGTAAGTCCCCGCCGCCGGGAAGGCGGTGGGGAAAGGGGGGGCAGTGGGGGGCTCAGACGTGGGCCGGGGGTGGGAGGAAGAGGACGGATGGCATACAATCAGGAACCCACTCGTTTAGACAGAAGGAAACCCATAGTAGTCCTGCTGCCTGTTTATTACTGCACATTTAAATTTTTCCCTCTAATATGTATGTAACTGCTCTGTAAGTAGCTTTACGGGGTCTGGGAAGACGGCATGAATCTCCTGCGGTCAGCTCTGACCGTCTCCTAGCCCCAATGCCCTGTTGCACAACATAGGCTTTATAAAGCTATATTCTTCCTTAATAACTGAAGATACTGTTTTACTGTCTGGGAGATTGTTTGGGTTTAATTCCAGCATCTCAACAGCTTTCTGCAAGGCGAAGGCAGCGCACTTTGATTTAATTCTTGGCCCCTATAAACAGGTATATATGCTCTGGATGTTGCTTTTGTAGTGCTATAACAATTTTGATTTGGAGAGCACTTTTTTTTTTTTGGACCAAAATGACCACAATAACGTAACACCAGCCTGCCTTGTACGGGTGCAGCTTGTTTTCACGCTCACTGGTGTAAATGTTTTCCTGCTAGTTGGCTCAGTAGTAAGCCAGAGCTGTAACTTCTGTGCTGAAGCAGTGCCGGTGGCAGCGGGAGCGGCGCTGACCTGCGTTCAGCAATCCTCGGCGCGCTGTGCCGGCGGAGGTTAGGGTTCAGCGTGCTGTTTGTTCAAGGTGTCTCATTGTGGAGCAGACCTCCTCTTTATGCCTGCGCGAGTGCACCGATAATCTTCTGGCTGAGAATAGCATTATGTGAAGTGTGTTTATGCTGGCGTCGGAGAGAAGAGGGTCCCAGTGGATACACCAAAAGATTATTCTGCTGTGGCTTAGCCTGGTTTTCCACTCGTCTCCCTTTGCAGTGTTTCACACCATCCCGACAGCTTGTCTGCCCCAAGGTGAAAATTCCAATTTAGCCCACTGAAATTTTGTGTGGGGAGAACTTTCCCAACTAAAAAATACATGCATATTTTTGTTGAAACAGAACTGGTTTTCTGCAAAACATCTGCTCTTTGTTCTGGAAAGATATACAGACCTTTTTCTTTCAGTTTCTAGTGAATGTTTCAAAGCAAACTGGTCACCTTTCCCTCGCCCTTAGGTGGGGACCCCCAAGCGGCACAGAGCTGCTGCCCCGTGCGACTCCCCCAGGGCCTGCATTGCCGTGCTCTTCCATCCCATCTAACCCACCTGCGCTCGGACGCATCCACTTAAAACGCTGCTCAGAGCAGAGCAGCCGGTGATAACATAGCCAGGAGGGAAACCCTGACACCAGCCCATCTCTGTGTTTAGTGGTTGTGGGATGGGTCTTGGTTTGTAACGGAGTTCCCCAGGGGCCGGTTAGGACGGCAGTAATGCAGGGGAATGGCTGATGGAGTCTGATGTGATAGGGCGCATCTTGTGCCCAGCACACTCTAAGGGCCTCTAGTGCCCTGGCCTCTCCCGGGCTGATGGAGGGTGGGCTGAGATCTCAGCGTGTCACTCCTCCATGGAGCAGTTCAGGTCCCTTTTGCAGGAAAATGGTGTTTTGGCCAATACCAGGCTCCAAAAATGACTGGAGCGCAGGGAAAGGCAGCTGGCAGGGAAAGGGAAGTTTGGATGGAAGGAAAACTCCAAACTTCCAAGAAAAGTTCACAAAACACTCCTACCTGGTGTAAATGCGTGCTGCTTCGCTATAGCGAAGTGTAGGGTTATGCTGCTGATTGCCATTTGTCACCGTGTTTGCTCCAACAACTTTTGTATTTGTCAATACTTGGGAACCCAGGTATGAACTGGGACCCTGCCGTGCTGGAGGTGGTGCAGTTCTGGCCAAAGGGAGCGATTGCCTTTACTTAATCTCTGAAATTGTTCTTAGCAATTGTCTCTCTATGATTGCAAAGTGTCTGTTCAGATGCCCCAGCTGAACCAGTTTCATATTCCAGAAGGCCATAAAAATCATACTTGGGGCTTATCGATCCCTTTTATTGGAAACCCCAGAATACACATCTAGTTTGAGCCTCATTTGTTGGATTCTTGCTATTACATTCTTGTGTGATCTCTGCTCTGGTTTGAAGGGGGAGAAAAATTGCTAGCTCTGCTGCTTGTCGTGGAAAAACTGAAGTGGGTGCATTCAAAGGGCATGGACACCTGAAGATGAGCGTAGAGAAACCTACTGCATTTTTACAACTGTGTTATGTTTGAAGCAGAAATTATTTTTCAGGGCTTTCTATTACTTGTTTGGACAAGAGTGGGATGGAGAAGGCAGCCGCTCTCTGGGCCGTGGCAAGCGCTGGCTGTGCAAAGCCAAAGGAGGCTGCAAATGCAGCCCGTCCTTGGCTGGCGTGGGGCTCCTCTGAACATCTCCCCCTGACAGCGGACGGGGGGGACCTGGCTGCCACTGCCCACTGGAGACCAGCGCAGGATTAGGTGTCTTGTGGGGGATGAAGCTGGAGTGGTGTGAAAGCACAGGCAGTCCAGGTGCTCGCGTGGGTCAGCGCTCAGCCTCCCTCTCTCCCCGCACTGGCTCTGTTCGCTTCAGCAGGTCAGGGAAATACGTGGGGCTGATTTTGGATGTGGTTTCAGTCGTGGTGCAGGTTACAAACCAGAAGCCTGGGGAGGAACCCCTTTCTTGCTGCCGAGGGGAAATCCCTTGTTGGTGTGAGCAAGACCGTCTCCTTGGCCGAGACGGATGTTCCCAGTGCTTGGCGGTGAGCACGACCCTCCTCGGTGAGGGTGTGGGGCTGCGGGAGTCGGACCGTGCTGGCAGCCTGAGCTACCTCGGTGAGTGTGCCCGACTGTGGGAGTCGGACCACGCTGACAGCCACAGCCAGGCTCAAACTGGGCATGAATTTTCGGATGTTGGCGTTGTCCTGCCTGCGCTCCCGTAGGCATCGGGAGAGTTTTCCTGTGGGCTGCTTTGAGTCAGTGCTTGTGGCAGTGAATGCTCAGTGCTACTAAAAACCTCATTTAAGGAAAACAGCCACTGAAACCCACGTTGCCAGCTGTGTAGTCTCTTCTGCCTAGAAAAAAGTACCATCGTACCATTCGACCTTTTCTCTGAACACTGCCTTGGTGGTGCCAGAATGAAGCCAGCGTACAAAGCAACACTTTGCTTGAAAAGGTCTGTCGGTTTGGTAGCGTCTCTTACGGTTTCTCAGTGTGAGGTTGGCAAGGATAAACACTGGGAAGTTGTTTCAAACCTGCATTTCCACACAGTCCTGGGGTAAATCAGTAATGATATAAACAGAGGGCTACGTCTTTAGCACTCGCCACCACTTTAGCACCATTAAAATAGTTTGGCTCAATCTAACTGACCAGTCAGCTAAAAACGTAAGTGCCCAAGAATTATTAAGATAGCAACACTGAATCAAGACTGCTCAGCAAGTAAACAGCCCGAGCTGTGCTCTGCTGCGTGGGCTGTGTCCCCATGCTGAGGAGCCTTTTGGTGCACGGAGGGAAGGCCAGGGCTGGGGATGCTCTGGGGATGCTGGCAGCGGAAGATGGGTTGGAAGAAGAAGTACGGAGGAGAACGAATGAATAGAAAGAAGTGGGCAGAAAAAGGGAAAGGTGGGCGTGGAACACCAGAGAGGAGGCAATACTGGCAGAGGTTATCTGTGCATTGCTAAGTGCCTGTTACCTGATTTGGGGCCAGCTGGCCCCTGTCCGTGTCACTGGTGTGGCACCGGCTGGGGCTGAAAAGCTCTGTCTGGGACATCCTTGCTGGTCCCTCGCTCTTTCCGTTTTGGGGGTCCCTGGGACAGGGCGCTGCCTGGGGCAGGACCAGGCACCGAGAAGCTGCCAGAAGCACCCGCCTCCGGACACCGGCAAAGGACATCGGTGGGACCCCTGGATTTTTCAGCGCAGGCGGAGCGAAGCCGAAGGGACCACCGAGAAGAGGCGCGGCAGGTAGGGCCGGGGAGGCTCGTGGGGAGCGCGGAGGCAAAGCCAAACCCTCCTGCAGCCGCCGATGGCGTCCCTCAGGCTCCGGGCGAGGAGGGCTGGGCCGGCCCCCGCTGCGGGGGCGGCCGGCGGATGCGGCGATCTCCGCTGACACCGTGTGGCAGGTCCCCGCATCTCCGCCCCGGCAGCTGCGGCAGCTGCAGCCGCCCAACAATGGGGATTTTAACACCCCCCCCCCCACCCCCGAATCCTCTCCAGATACCTTCTGAGCACAGGCGAAATGTCATTCAGTGGGGGGACAGAGCGTGCGGCGCTGGCTGAGGGCTGCAGATCCCATCCTCCCCGCTCCCCTGCAGCTGTACTGAAAACAACTCTACCGGGTTCCCGAGTCCCTTGAAATTAATCGGATTCGGGCATTTCCCAGAAAGACCTGCCTGGATCATCCCAACTGATCCGAGATTTTTTTTTTTTTTATTTTCCCCCTTCTTGCAGTAATCACGAGTGCCGCAGTCTCGAAAGCAAGCTGATTTCTGAAGGACAGGGACCTGATTCCGGCAGGCACAAGGCTCTGGAGAGAAACCGTGCCTAATGTATTCAACTACATGCGTTCTTAGGAAAACCTCTTTCTCCTTAGTCCCTTCCAGTCACAAGGATTTGGCACTGTAAAGCTCAGCTCTGGCTGTTTTGGGGCCTGAGGAGCAGAGCAATTCCCCGCCAGCCCTGCCGCAGCCAGCCTGCCTTGGTTTGCAGGCGGGAGGCAGGGCTGGGGGGCAGCAAGGCAGGTAGGGAGCCACCGAGCCGGCTGCCAAAATAGGGTCCTCATTTTTCCTTGGGGGGGGGGGGGAATGAAGTTACTCATTATTGCTACAACATAAACCCATTAATAAACGGAGGGAGACCTTTAATGGCCCTCACAGACGGGGCAGAAAATGTATTTAAGGAAACAAATATCTCCTTGCTCAGAGCAACGCCAGGACCCCGCGAAGGCACTTGCTGTGTTTGGAGGGTGTCTCTCCTCTTAGGGCCCTCGGACAGGCGGAGAGCAGAGCTAAAGGAAGATTTAGAGCTCAGGAAAGAGCCCCAACAATAGACAATGGAGCCATTTAAGGGACAACAAACAACTTTATGCCCTGTGAGTTTGTCCCATTGAAGTCACGGGGTGAGCGCTACGGCGGAGGGGAATGAATGGGTGTTTTACTCTCGGTTTCAAGGGAGCCAGGATTTTACCCACTGTGCAGCCACTTCAGATGCTGTGGCATTTTTTTTTTTTCACAGGATCAGGGCCAGAGAAAGAATGGGAACAAAAGCATCACATTTGCTGTCAAAAAGGAAGGAAGGGAGAGAAAGGGCTTTAAAATAGGGCACAGATGGGAAAATATGAATATTCTGGCTAAGAAAGCCAAGCAGAAAGGGACTGAACCTTTCCCAGAAACGGCTCTGAGACTGGTCTGAAGCAGGAGAGCTGGGGCAGCCCCTCTCCCGGAGCATCAGCGGCTCGGGAGGGACGTGGTGGAGTCGGCACAGGCTGAAAAGCTGAAATCTGTGCCCAGCACTGTTTGCAGAGTGCCTTTCCCCATGGGCTGGGGGGTGCGAGGGCATCTGTGTCTCAGGCACCCCTGGATTAAGAGCGTTTGGCTGGAGCAAATCCTGCGGCCGTGTGCTGTGAGTGAATTAAGGCTGGTAGCGCAAGCGAGGGCAGAAAGTTTGGGACAAAAGTGTTAGGGGCTCTCTTGTTCCCTTTCCACGTTGTTCTGCTGCCTGCCTGCAACTCAGTGTGGTGGGTTTTGGTAGCAGTTTTGTGCAGGAGCAATAATGAGGTGACATAAAGCTAGATTCTTCTGGAGACAGGAAAAAATTAGAAAACGTTTCCTTCTCCTCTAATTTCGGCCCTGGCTGCCAGCTGAAACAGGGCTGTGCTCTCCCTCGAAGCACAATGGCTGCTTTACCGAGAGAGATGCTCGGGCTCTTGGTCTCTCTGACTTTCATTTGTCTTTTTTATTGTGTTGTATGCTCTGGGAATGAGCTGTGAGAATTGTAGAGCCTACAGGAAAGTTAAAGGTTTTTCCTGGAGTTTAGTAAGTTAAAAATAGAAATAATTTGGGAGAAATTAAAAAAAAAAAAACAAGCAAACCAAAATTGAACAAGAGCAAAGCTAGGAAGGGAGAGCTGAAGACGTGGGGCGCCTGATGTGGGTGTGTGCTGGACAGAGATGCGCTGGCCTGCTCTGCTTCCTTTGGGGCTTGGTTTCTGTAAGGACGCCAGCCCGTTCTCAGGTACTGTAGGCCTGAGTTTGTTTCCACGAATAATTGCTTTTAATCGAACGGTCATGGGCAAGCGATCATTTTCCCCATGCAACCAGCGATGGCAAAATCACCTGGCCATAACAGGCATCAAAATCCACCCAACTCACCTTCCCCCTCTCCCCAACTTTATTATTTGTGCAATTTGGGGAAGATGCTGCCATCGCTCTCTGTGGGCTGGGACGGTCCTGCGTGGCAGCGGGATGCTTTAGGGAGCTTTGCTCCGGCGCACCGTGTTCCTGCTGGCCGGGGAAACTCCCCAGAGCTGCTTCTCCCAGAGCTGCTTCTCCCCGCGGCGGCTCCACCAGCTGCTCTGTGCGCGAGGTTAATTAGCGCGATTAATAGTGAATGCTCTAATTGCAGACATTTAGTGGGAGACTTTATGATTATTGTTTTCTGCCGCAATTGTGCCGAACACTTGGGTGTCTCTTTATTAAAGGAAATAAAGCCATAATTAGTCACAGTCTAATCCCAGTGCTGGCAGGAGACCTGCGGGGATGTAACTACTCAGTCTGGAGCAAGGGGGTCCTTGACAGATCCTGTCATTCCCTCACTCACCGCCTAAATGACGTGGGATTTGGGGTGGACCGATGTCACTTTGAGCCAAAACCGGTGGGTTTGAAAGGGAAGTTTGCAGTAAGCAAGGCTCCCAGGGCGTGCACGCCAACACGGGCTGTGGTGTGCACCAAAAGCAAACAAAGGCTTAATGCACCTGGAAAGCCCTGGCTGGGTCAGCTCTCCCTCTGTAGAGACATGGTAATGAATTTCTCTAAGTGAAATTAATGCACAGATTGTATAAGTATAGTAGTCCTACACTCCGTTATGTGATATGAAGATGTGTCTGAGAGTTTCATCTATACTCTGGGTGACACTATTCATACAAGTTTATCTCTTTTATGGATTTGAAGCTTTTTCAGATACATATCAAAGACCTTTCCCTGCTTCCAACATGAATAATATATGCTGGCACAGCTTATAATAAATCATCCCGGTTCCCTGTGCAACAGCGAGTGAGCAGGGCTATTTTAAGTACAGCCATCTGCATTACAGTCCACGTCTAACATTGTAAAACTGTTTTCTACCTTCCTCCCGGCAGGCCCACCGGCTCCAAGCACGGTGCGTGAGCTGGGTTGCAGCTGGGTGCCTCCAGACCCGCCGTGCTGGGGTCAACCCATCAGCCTGGCAGGAGATGCCCAAGGGAAGGGTGAATCTTCAACCCCATTCTTTGGGTTTCTTTGCCTCCGAGACCGAAGAGTGTGGGCCCCCGGCTCTGCCTCCTCGCCCAGCGCTGGCCTTTCCCCGGCCGTCGCAGCCAGGAGGGCCCATCACCGGTGAGGGGGGTCATGGATGCAGCTGCGTTTGGCTTTTCCCCCGTGCTGGGGCACACCATGACCTGGCAGCATCCCGGCGCTGCCGGGGGAGCCCTGCCATGCCCACCTGCCCAGCTGCTGCCTGAGATGATGCTGGAAAGCTTTAGGGAGCTGGGAAGCTCTTTAATGTCAAAAGCCAAAGAAGCCTAATGGGCTTCAGCGATTTGAGGGTAGGTTAGAGCTGTGTTGGGGGCCCTGGGCTGAGAAGGGACTGTCGGGTGCCTAAACCCCGCTTTCCTCCTTGCTTGCAGATCTAACCTTTACCCTGGGGTTCTTCCTCGCAGAGCCCCAGAGCTCCCAGCTCGGGCCGTGGGCTCAGCAGCACAGCAGAAATGCATCTGCTCCCACCCATGGGAGCGGCCAACCCCCCAGGGCAGCCAGCGCACGTACGTCGATACCCTGATTTGACTTACATAAAATACTTTTGCAAGGAAAAGCTTGCCGCGTATAAAGTGCGATGGCTTTCTCTTTAAAATCAATTATTTTGAGTTTATAAGGTGCATTTTCTATTACCTAATGTGCTGTAGCCAGTATATCTGTTGATTTCAAGGATTTTTTTTTTATTTCACCTTGGCATGTCTTTTATCAGAAATCATTTTGAAACTTTTTAATTTATGGGCTTTTATTGCAATACTCAATTCATCCTGAGTAGTCTATTATTAAGTGTTCTAGAGGCTCTTATTGTCCTTTATCAGAGGATTGTATCTGTGTGCAATTCATCTGTAGTCATTCTTCATAGAGAAAATCTTTCATATTAGGTTTCTTTCATCATTCGATGACAACTCTTGAATATATCATTATTCAGCAATGGGTTTAGAAATTATAATCATTAGGCAATTTTTCATATAATCTGATTTTATAAACTGTTTCTTTTTATTATCTTTTGATGGAAAACAGTAAATGCATCTGTCTGTTTTGATCCTCGCTGATAACAGTAATAGAAAAACCAAGTAAGGACATCTTATTGAGGAAACAGCCCGGCTGCATTTCTTATATGCACAGAACCAAAGGTTATTTAGTGCGAAGTAAAACTCGCTATCTGGTGTGACGCACCGAGCACAAATATCCAAACGGTAGTGCTGTGGTTCTCGTGCATGACTGTCACCGCTCAGTTGACTTTGTTCTCCAGGTGGCTTATGGGGTCATGGAACGGCATTTATACAATTAAAAGGAAAAAAAAAAAAAATATTGAGTAGGAAGGAGGAAAGGAGAATGACGCCAACATGTTCGGGACCAGGCTTCTGGGAATAAGTGTCCCCTTTCCCCTCACCAGCCAGGTAAGGAAGATGTAACTCACATTTGCAACCCCCACAAGTCTCATTTTGCTGGGAGGGAGATACTCTGGCTGCAAGGCAATGGGTTACCAAACTTCTTGTGGGGCTTGAACGTGGGGAAAACGAGGGGCTGCCCTGGCTGGGCGTGGGGACAGGCGGGGGAGAGCTGGGGTCTCGCCGAGGTGGGTGTTGTGCTGTGAATGAAGCATCATTTGTCCTCTTTGGGCCTGAAAACGGGACCAGTGTGGCACAGGAGGGAGGAAGAGGACCTCCAGCTGGAATCAGCACCAAAACGATGGCAGCTCTGCCTGGATTACTGGGGTAGCCGGACACGTCTCCTTCCTCACTCTTCATTTTCCCTCTTCCCCTTCTTTTTGTCATCATCCGCCTGTTTTCCTTTCCCACGTGTCCTTGGTCCCTTTTCCCGCTGCCCTGCAGCCATCAGCTCTGGGAGCCACTAGGAGAAATGGAACAGAAGCAAAACTGGTACCGAACACATCACCGGGTTTTCTCATGTGAGTGCAGAGGTGGCCTACGTCCACCAGAGCTGTAAATCAGATTTCTTTTAGAGCATCATGGTAATCGGCACTGGCCGGCAGTCCAGCTGGGGGCTGCTGGGGCAGGGGGAATCCACATCTCCCTTGTAGAGATGTTGTTTCCTTTTTTAAAAACTTGTGCTTTTGTTTTATAATTCTGGAAAATCTATGGCAGTCAGCTTATTTGCCAATTTTTTTTCCCCATTAAGAGTCTTTTTGTTCATTTCTCTTTCTGGAAGAGAAAGCAACGCGATGGCTGGAGGTGAAAATGGTTAAATTAAGTCTCCACATTTCTTTTCTTCTCGGAAACTCGGGAGAGCAGGGCGGGGGGTGCGCAGCCAAGCCTCCCTGCCGCTCAAACAGGGATGAATAAAGCAATCATGCTGATTTATCACTTCCCTGCTCCTGGACCACGAGGACCGTGCAGCACTGGTGCTGCTGGAGATATTCATCCTGGCCTCAGACCTAGCTGCCCTTTTTGGCCCATCTCCCTGTTCCTGGGTGGTGAGAAATAGTAATTTAAAACCAAAGACGAGTTTGTTACCTGGAGAAAAGGAACCTGCCTAGGAGTTGTGGTTGCTGAAGGTAGATCAGGGCTGGTGCCTCCCCAGGGATGACCCTTTTACCATCTTTTTAAAAAATGGCCAAAACTTGCTCTGAATTGAGCAGGGTGAGGAGACGGGCTTGCCACGTGGCCCTGGGCTTTGGCAGACCCACTCCTGCTGGTCCTGATGGCTGCCAGTGGTCAGAGATCTCCAGAAGTCACAAAACCCATCCCTTTGCCCTCCTGTTTTGCTGTGGTTCGAGTGTTTACTTGCAGAGTGGTTGTGTCTGCTACGTATCCCTCTCCTCCATCTTCCGGAGGCGAGAGGGACCCGGTGTGATGGGGGACCTCTGAAAGGAGGGGTGCAGATTCCCAAGTTGCCTTTCTTTGTATTTAAGTCTATTATAGAAACATGATAGAGAAGCAGTGATTAAACTAAAGCTTTTTGAGCCTGGCCACGGCAGTTGCAAGTGTGCTGTGGCCATCCCCTTCTCCTTCCCCGGGAGGGGAAGCACCGTCCGCTCTTTCGGCCCCCGCAGAAGGGAGGGAATGCTGGAAATCATAGTGCAATCCCCTTTCTCCTCTCCCCTCCCCAAAAAAAGGAGCCATGGCCGCCTGCGTGAGCATCCGCGGTGCTTCAGCCCTGGCTGCGGGCGGGAGGGAGGGAGGCTTGATGTCTTATTTAGCTCGATCGTAACCAGCCTTTAGTGACATGAACCAATAAAACATTGTTGATTCAAAGCTTAGTTCATGACGCCTCTAATCCTACCACAGATAGCAAACAGATAAGAGACACTCTAATTTTCTGTAGTTTACTTGAGACTATAGAGGGAGATAATGCGCTGCAGGGCAAATACACATTATTGCTTTAAATACAAAAATAAATCCCCGTTCATTTAAAAATGTTTAAGAGGTGTTTCCCTGCGCAGGGCTTATCTGCGAGGCTGTTGAGTTTAATAGCTTTATTCCCTGCGTGTTTCGGTAGCAGGCCTGCAGCTCCCTTCCCGGGCGGAGGGAGAGGGAAGATGAAGATTGCCATCTCCCGGCACGCCGCGAAGCTGCACGGTGCTGCCGCGGCATCGCTGGTGGGCGAAGCACCCTCGCAGGGCCCAGGTCCCACGGGGACACCCACCTTCCCCTCCCCATAGTCCGGGGAGACCTCGGCATCCCTCTCCTGTGGTTTTTTTTTCCCCAGCCGTCACACACAGTCGCGTTTATCTCAGCTCCTCTGTGATGCGAGGAGCTCTCTTGATGCCCATCATTTCTCAGCTTGGCTTCATCTTCTGTACGTGAGCTTTTCTGCTCCTGTGTATGCGGGTGCCACCCGGGCCCAGCGGGAGAGGTCAGGAGCGCTTTTTGGAGCGGGAAGGGTGGTGGCTCGTGACAGCGGCCTCTCCATTTCAGTGCGGCATCCCTCACTTAAACCTGCGACCAGCTCCTGTCCTGGAGAGCTGTGTTGTCCAGGGTGTGTGCAGGGAGAGGCTAGAGATGGCACCGTGTAGGGAGGTTGACCCCGTAACAAGGCAGCTCTGCACGCTCCAGGAGCTCTGGGCTTTGGGCAGCCCTTGACATGTCAGCCAGGCCACAGTGGGCTGAGGCTGCTTCTCGCTGGGAAGGAGATTTAGGGTCTGGGGGAGTCTCCGACCTGCTGGACAAACGCTTTGCCCATGGTCTAGAGGGCTCGTGCTTTAGCACCCGACACCACCCCTTGCTCCAAGACGATGGTCTCGGTGGCTGTAAAATTCTCCCTTGGAGGGGACATTGATGGGGCTGAAGAGGCTGCGTGCGGAGCAGGGCAAAGCAGCCCGGTTTGATTTTGCTGGGCGCTGGGTTTGTGTCTTGGAGAAGTAAATGGGCAGAGCTGCGTTCGTTTTTGTGCAGGCGTTGATTGCGGTTCATATTGACTGCACACGTGAGTCCCTCATTTATTTCAGTTCCTCTTTGCAGAGGAACTGAATCAGATTCCCTGGGCAAATATTTGATATGTAGCACTTCTGTGTGTGTTGGCAAGTACACAGGCGTATAATAAGGTATGTAAACTGGGGCTTGGACCTCTCATTTCCTATGGTTTTTAACACTTTCTTGGAATCGCCACGGAAAGACGATGGCAGGGAGTACGTGTCGGACAAGAGCTGTGCTGCCCGTTTCTTCTCGGGGGTCGTCAGGAGGAGCTGGAGAAGGCCCCGGCTGCCCTGCAGGGCCTTAGCCCAGGTGATCTTCTTGCACCGGATTGCAAATGGGTCAGTTGAAAGAGTTTTGAGGGCGGGGAGGCGAGCGGATTACCAGCAGGGAATAGCAATTGTATCTGCACGCACCTTGGGGTGAGCTCTGCTTACTGTCCGTCCCACACCCCCCCCGAGAAAGTTTTCCTGCTCCAGGATGCCAGGTAAGAGCATCCCCTGGTACCCAGCGCCCGCCCGGCACCTCTCGGGGAGCGGCACTAGAGGGAGCCGCAGCCGGCCCCTCCGCCGGCACAGTCCCGGGCCAGGCTGGGAGCACACGTCTTCCTTCTTTCTAATTTTTTCTTTTTTTCCCTCTTTTCCCAGTTCAGAAGGCTTTCCGGTCGATTCTGACAACCGGCTCGGCGTGCCCTGACCTGCTCCGGAGAGGTGTGTGGAGAGACAACCTGGCTCGCAGAGCTGGTAACCATCCTAAAGACTCTCCCCCAAATAAAAAAAAACAACCCAGGCCCAAGCTTTTCTTTATCTGAAAAATTATTTTTTGAGAAAAAAAAAAAAAAATCACTTTTTTTGCCCTTGTTTTAAAAAGTTAAAGCTTTGCTGAAAATGCACGTGGGGGGTAGTGCTGACAATCCATAAATGTTTCTAATTTTTGCCAAAGAAACCCTGCTGAACTTTACCTCCATTTTCAAATTTCAGACCCTTGCGTTTCTAAAAACGATGGCTGATAAGATAAAGGTACCTCCTTCATCTCTGCTTTTTCATTTCCCCTTAAATCCAGTAACATTGCCAAAAAGAAAAAAGCTTTAATGCAAATGCACATACTGTTTTTTTTCAGCGACTTTTTGGGTGAGTGAGGGTTTACAGAAACGAACAACACTTTTTCTGCTCGTGTGGACTTTTCCCTTGGCATTGCTCCCGTCCTCGAGGGCTCGCTGTGGTGTTCAGCCACTGTGAGCTGGTCCCCCCGACACGTGGCTGCCTCCAGCCTGCGCTCTGCCTCCGAGATTACCTGTGGCAGAATGCAGGCAGGGTGAGAGCCGGATGAAAGCAGCACCCGTGGCTCCTTGGAGATGCTTCCTGGGCAAATCTTGACGGGAAACCTGAGGTCTGATAGTTCATAAAATGTCTTCTTGGCTCTGGGCACCAAGTTACGGGTATTTCACTCTGACTTTGTCACCGGGTGGTTAGCGAGGCTTCCCCTGTACCGCTGGACTACATAGGCTGGGATCCAGCACAGAGACGTGCTTCGCTGGGCAAAAGCCCTTCTCCATGGGTATGTGGCCGTGGTGTGCACCGAGGCCAGTGCAAGACTTCAGATGTGTAGCACGTAGCTGTTATCAGCCGTGACTTTCCAAGCTCCTGTAGGTACAGTCTGGGTTGTGGCTCCCTTAAAACTACCCAGATTTGTCCAACGAACGAAGGCGTTGCAGCGTATTTTTGTTCCAGAATGGTCTCAAGCAGCATGTTAGAGCCTGTTTTTTAGTGTATTGCAATGTCTTTGCTGTATTGAAGGCTGCTCTTCCCCAGATAAGCTTTCTGCTACCTCCTTCTTTACACGGATGCATTTGAACTTGCTGCTGGCTTCTGCTTTCTGAAAGGAAGGCTACAGGTGCTGTTGGCAGGTTAGGCACCTGTCCTGGGGCCCTACAAACACCTCCATGGCAATAGGATCTCCAAAGCCATGGGCTTATTCTCCGTGCTCTGCTGTATCAGAGAAACAGGGTACTTTAAAGGCATTTCATGTTAGAAATACCCTCATGGATCAACTCAACGTCGCCTGCCACTTCTGAGAACCGTGGCCACCCTGCACCCAGGCTGGTTGAATTTGCGCGCATATGCAAGGAGAAATGGCCTTCCACAAAGCAAACCGCGTGCCAAGCCCCACTATCAGGGCTGGGGGCAGGAGGTTGGGTTTCCACACAGACATCTCTTACAACAGCACTTCTGGTGCAACCGGTTCCCCTTGATACGGAGATGGTATCAAGTTTGAAGTTCAGGCTATATTGACAGAGATTTTTGTCAACAAAAAGGTGTTGAAGGATGACTTATTTGTGGAAGAAGTCACAAAGAGGTGAAAGATATCCCCTTCAGGAGTCCCTTTCCTACCAAATCGGCATTTGCTTGCTGTTGTTTTTCAGCAGAAGCTGGAGCTTCTGGTGGCTCATGCCTCCTTGTGCTCCCCCTGCCTGCTCCAGTCCAGCTTTGCAAACGTCCATCCTAGAAGTGGTGATGGTGACAGTGAGAAGTGATGGAGCACTTGGTGAAGAGCAGAAACCAGAGCCCTCACGCAACTGATCCACTCTGGAAAGCGGTCCAGGAAAACGGGCATTGCGGCTTCACCAAGTTGTGTTTGGGGACTCAAGCGTCCTAAATAAGAGACAATGGTGGTGGTGCTCCGCAAGGCAGGAGCAGCTGGCCATGGAGAAGTAAAATGGGCTGGTGGAAAGGGAGTTTTCCCTGTTTACTCTCTCATTTTTTTTCTCTACTGAATGATCCTGGGGCACTTGCTCACCCTTCCTGGGCTTCTGGTTCTCTGCTCGTCTCCCCTCTTTTGCTGACCAGGGCAAGCTCTTTGGCATGGAGCCTCCTCCTCGATAGGGCTGTGGATGGCACCCACAGTCAGGAGGTTGTCTGAACCTGGTCTGGTGAAAATTACTATAGACAGAGTAATAAGAAGCAGTTCTGGGGGCTTTTCCTGTGTCCTCAAGGCTGCTCGGGGGAGCCCCTTCCTCAGGGTGGGGGGCACAGCTCAGGGTCTCCCCCAGCCCCTGCATCTCGCTGCTAGAAAATTAATGTTTTTGAGGCGGCTGTTGATGTTTGCCAGTGGATGGCAAAGTGTGTGGGTGGGCACTGAGCAATAGGGGTCAAAAAGACGGAGGGAGGGAGGGAGGGATGGACAACCTGCCCCTGCCAGTCTCCTTCCCTCGGAAAGCCAAAAAAGCTGCTCAGGCTCCTGGAGATGGGAAGCTGATTTCAATTGTGGGGCTTTCTGAGGAAAATGAGTCACTTTCAGGTTTGTTAGAGGCTTTATTAAATACAGTGTCACAAGTTTTCATCAGGAAAGCAGATTCATTGCGAGATGCTGCACAGGACTAGGTCTGCACCTCCTGTGTTTGCTCATTGCTCTGCTAAAGAACGCGGGAGAATGAAATTAATTTTAAGTGTTACTTTTCAGATAGCTGTAATAGAAAGAAAAATAGGGTATTGTGCCTCCTCTTGAGATAATGATCAAAACAGGAGTGCGAGAGTCTGAACCCAGGCTATTCTTACATTCATCCCAGCGCTGGGATCAGGTAACCTGGCACAAATGTTGTTTTAAGGCTTTTTCGGTCTCCCCCAGCCCTGAGCAGGGAGAGCGGGGGGTGCTGCCTTCATGTAGCCCCCGGGGTTGTCTGGGACACGGACAGTCCTCTCCTTCCTACAGATGACCGGGACACAGGTGTGAATACAAGGCCACCTTTGCCCAAGTAAGAGCCACATTTAACTTTCTTTTTTCCTCCAAACAGTCACCCGTTTTCACCCAATTTTCTGCAAAGCCTCTGAATGGTCTGGGTGGCCGTGGGAAGGACTTGGCCCCAGGGAGCAGCACATCAGCACCCCCTCCTCCTGCGGCTCCCTGCTAGGGCAGGCTGAGTCCCACCATCGCCTACCAGCGATGGTTTCATATCTTCTGCGAGGCTCTCATCTCCCCTGCGTCCAACTACAGCGTGTAACACTTAACCCAGCGTGTTCGTGCTGCACACTGGTTTGTCTCCTGCAGCAGTGAGGCCAGACCCTTGTCTCGTCTAATCAGGGTCAGGCTAGCAAATATTAAAAAACCCATGGAAAAAAAAAAAAAAAGAGTCAACACAGCTTTGGCAGTTGAGAGCAGCTCAGGGTCTGGTCCATGATGTTTGAATTTTCACAAGGATGCACGTCAACTGGATGCAATCCCAACATGCTAAATGCAACTCGCCTCTAATTGCATTGTTTCCGCTGATCTCTGATGAAATTATTTATATGTATAACAAGCATGTTTGGCTGAAATAGTCTTTAAACTTTATATGAATTTTCCATATGCTTGTTTGCTAAAAAGAGACCAAACACTAGCAGGTTTGAGTTATTTTTTCCCCCCAATTAATTTTGTTTTCTTTCACTCCCTCGCATGTATTTTTACTCTCTCCCTCTTCTCTGGTAGTGCCAACAGCAGAACAGGAAGGGTGGCTGGAGAGAGGCCAGATTTCGCCTCAGATCATTTCTCTTCAACACACACTGGTTTCTGAAAAACCAGATTCTGTTTGTCATTTGCTTTGCTCTCCCAGCATTGTGTCATGGCGATGGTATTGCTGATGGATTTCAAGCTTGCCTCATAGAGCAGTGCACAAGGTTTTCATAAGCACATTAATCTTAAAAGAAAAACTGTCAGAAGCAAACAATACCCCTGTGAATGATGTTGTAAAGACACATACTAACTCTAAACATCCATTACCAAAGAATATTAACTTATAGAGGAACTCCATTTCCTCTTACTCCTTTTTAATAGGTACCTGAAACCCAAAGTACTTCCACATTGGAAAATTTGCTCAAAGATGTGAAATTGCCCGAGATAAAGCCCCTTAACAGAATCTTTTCCAGCAAAGGCCCAGCAGAGCTCATGTCGGGCCGAAGAAGGGGGGGTCTGCCACGGCTGGGGCCTGACGGCTCCTCTCTGAGGTCTGCTCCCATTTTGGGGTCCTTCTGTGCCCCCGAACCCTTCGCCTGGCGGCAGCTGGGCCATCGGCACGGCCAGGTACCGTAGATCTGCTCTGGAGAAGGGAAAGCAGTTGTGGTTACCAAGCCTCATCCCAATTCTTTTCCGCCTGGAAGTTGTTTTTAATGCTCCCATGTTGGTGGCTTTATGCACCCCCCCCCGCCCCGACGCGCGCACACACTTTTTGTTCGTAAGAGAGCAGCCTGTGTGGCAGGAATAAAACATCTGAGATCGCTTTAAATGTCACTTGGAGCCAGGCCAGCAGCATAGGCAAGGAAAAGCTGGTAGCTTGTTTTAATTTAATGGTGTTGAAGTGTTCTACTGCAATTAAGCATCTGAAAATTAAACAGAAACAGTCATTAAGTCTGGTGATACAAACCCACTAGACCAGAGAATATAAATTATTTCAAATGGTAAATGCCAAAGCAGTGTTTATGATAGGGATGTTTCCCCTTATTAGCCATTATCTGTTGTTTTAAATCAGAGGAACTTAATCCTGAGGAAATTAATCACTGCAGATGTTGAATCTTGGAGCCCAGAGCAGGTCACTCACTCAGCTGCGGGTTGCTAAAAGCCAGAGTGAGGGCTTGGGAGAGGGAAAATAAATACACGGCAGAAGCGGACAAGGTGATGTCCATCTCTCCAGAGGATTTCCCATTCCTGTGCTCTCCCAGTCCCCCTGTCCCACCCAGGGGACAGGGAATCCCCTCCTCTCCCTGCCCGAGCTGGAGGCTGTTTTTTTGACCTGCCGATGTTATTTGCTAGCAATAACGCGCCCTTTCTCTGCAACCTGGCCGGCGGCGGCTTGTACCCACGGGGGGACGCAAAGCCATCGGGCTCCTGTAGAACTTGCATCTGCTCACTCAAAATTACATTGTGTGCATGGGGGGGGCAATAACTTGGTCCACACTGTTACCCTGGGGGGGGGGGGGGGAGGCTGTGGCACCTGCTGGGGCTTCCTCCAGCCCCCCGGGCAAAGCCAGGCTGCTTCGGAGGAAGGATTTTGGGGAGGAACTGGTGCTTTCACGCCGGCAAGGAGTGAATCTGGGACACCTGAGCGCTTGTTGGGGGGAGACAGGCGTCTGTCTCCCTGAAGTGGTGGGGCAGCGCTGGCACAAGTCGGGGGTCTGTGCTCAGCCACATGGCGGGGAGGCACGACCCCCTGGCGGGGTGGGAGCCTGCACTCAGCCGCGGGTCAGCAGGGCCTTTTCCCCCCCAAAACCCCATCATTTTGTGGGGGAGCGCGCCCATTTGGACAAATTGCCTTTTCCTGACGAAAAAGCATGGACAAACCCTAAAGGCAAGAGAAGGGCAGCTGGGGGCTGTGGTGGGAGTGCTGAAAATCACGGGCTGGCTGAGAGGGGAAGGGCAGGGCAGAGCAGCCTCCCCCAAAAATCGGCTGGGCTGCTGGCTAGCGCACGGGGCCACGCACCGAGGGGCTCGCCGCTGGCCGTGCAAATCGGCAGTGTTTACCCAGACAATTCGGGGAAATCAGAGCAGATGCAAACGCATGTCGAACCCTGCCTTCATCTGCGAAAGAGCCTTTTCCCCCCACGCTGGCAGGATAACGCAGACCGACAACCTGGACCCGTAAAACTTCAAATGTGTGCTATTTCTGTAGTATTTCTTTTACAAGCCTCAGCTTCGCTCTGCTGTGAGCGCGAGCCAAGCTCTGATTCAGGTAAGCACATAAATGCTTGTTTAAATTCCTCATCTTTCAGCAAAAGCATACGCTTACATCTAATGGACTTCAGTGAGACTTAAGCCTGGCTTTAAAGTTAAGCATGTGTTTTAAGTGCATTCCTGAATCGGGGCTCTGAGATCCATTGACGTGAACAGAAAGATTCCCCATTGGCTTCAGCGGGATTTTTCTTGCCTGAAATGGAGTCCAGATCTCATGAAATAAATACCCATGTCTTTGTAGATGTGGAACCACATGGAGACTTATGAATACTTGTTCCCAGAAAAGGATCCAGCTTATTCATATGCCTACATCATGTGTATTAAATTCTCCTGACATCTACCACAATTCTAGCATATAAATGGAAAACAGAATAGATACTGGGCCCTGAAAGCACTCAGCTATTGATGCCTTTCAATTAATAGCAGGAAGCATTGTTTGTGTGCAGCCTTTACAAATCGTACTTGCATTTTCCTCTTACATAATTTCAGTCACATTTTATCTGAATTGCTGGCCCGGCCGTCCACGAGGATCTCGCTCGCCCAGTCCCGGGCTGAGGGGGAGCCCCGCTCTACGATGGCAATGCCGAATTCCTCAGGACGGGGAGGAGAAGGCAGGATTTGGCACTCGGTGCGTATCATGGGGGCCGGGGCTGGCTTCGCCCACCCGGAGCCAGCAGCTGCCGGTCCCGACAGCGACGGGGGCAGCAAGGCTGGGGCGCTGCTAACCCCCCTAAATCCTTGTTGGAGAAGGAGGATTGAACAAAGGCGGAGGGAGCGCGGAGGGAAGTAAGGTTTGTGCCAGAAGACAGGACCATGCATACCACGCAAATAAATTTTAACATGGGGAGCAGAGCTGTTCAGGTTAGATTCGGGAACAGCAAATGGCTATATTGCTGTTTCTTCTGGCATTGCATATGTCCAATAACACACAATAACTCAAATAACCTGTATGCTTTCCCTACAGGAGCAGCGTTTGATTTAGAGGGGGAATTCCAGAAAGGAGCCGCTCTTTGATTGCGGTCCATGGTCCCCATCCCGACGACGGCAGCCAGCGATGCAGATGTTCCCGTTTCAACGCTCGCCGCTCCTTCCCTCCGCCGCTGTGCCAGGAAAACTACCAGAAAGCAGCGGCAGCATTCTCATAACGTACAACATGCTCCATTTGTTATTTAAAATCTTTAGGAGCTGGTGTCACGGGCGCAGGTTCGACGGAAAGAGGGAGCTGCCAGGTTCGTGCAGGCTCCCTGGAAGGTGCTTGGCTTTCTGCACGATGAAATTACTCCAAGTCTCAATCAACTCCTGGTCGGGTCTGCTTTCATCTTCCCGCTCCCCCCTGCCCACCAGTACTCATAGGATTAGACAACTTTAAGTAGGGTAAACTCATTGGTGTGTCATGCAAAAAAATCGGCAGGTCCCTCTATTTTGGAGCTTGCTTAGGAGGGTATAGGGCAAGAAAGGGTCTTTTTATGCCCATTTCTGGGGACAAGGGGCTAAGCGTCTTTTATCTGACCTGATGCAACCAGTCTCACACACCATCTGATTTCAAATGACATCTGTATTTATTATACCCCAACATTTTCCAGCGAAACCAGCTCTGAGGTTGGGTTCTGCCTGGCAGGGATGAAAACTGAGGCAGAGGTGAAGAGGGGCCAGGAGGAGATGGAAAGTTTCAGGGCACGATTGAAAGTGAGGTCCTGGTTTGAAGAAGTGGCTGTGAAAACACTATCACGTTATTCAGCAGCTCTTCTCCCACGCCATATGCCCTCACAGCTGCAGACTGGTGCCACGAATATATTTTTTATAAGAGCTAACTGCAAAATGTTGCGTCTGTTTTCCAGGAAAAACTTGAAATGAAACAAGCTAGGAGGTTTTTTTCCCTCTTTCAAAGCAAACTAACAGAGCAGCCCCCATCAAACCCAAACCAGAGAGATCAAAAAATATTTTGGCTTTTCCCTGAAATGAAAAGAAAACTTTTCCAGGCAAACAGGACTAGTCATTTTCTCTTATCTCATCTGTCAAAAGAAACAGTCAGAAAACCGTCTTTTGCATCTCAAAACATTTCTACTCAAACCCACACCCCTGCAAAAAAAAGACCCATTTTGCTCAAAGGTCTTTTTTTCCTCCTGGAGAAAGACTTCAATGAAAACAATTTATAGGGACATAAATAACTATTTTTATTGTTTATTTTTATCATCCCTTGCCAGCCCTGTAGAGTCAGGGAGACAAGGGGAACTAAGCAATCGCTTCCATTCCAAAATAATTCATGCCCAAGCGTGACCCCGTTTGGTACCAAAGCTGTGCAACACCCATCACTGCCTGTGGGTGCTTTTATTAAGGGAGCAGGGCGTAAAGCCAGTATCAGCCCGGGGCAAACCAAGAAGGGTGGGAAAGCGTCTTGCACAGGCTCATCTTCTAATATTGGGCTCCAGCTGTTGCCAGTCTCATTTGAAGTAGTTCCTCCAAAGCTGCATCGTCACCCATTTCACAGGCTTCCCCTCTTTTCTATGGCAGGGAAAAGGATCGCGGTCGTACCACCAGCCCCATCTTTGTCTGGCCAAGGACCGCGATGTACAGCATGTCCCTCGGAGCAAAGGGGATGGGAGGAGCTGATGGTCCTTCCTCCCGTCAGAGGGTTCGGGTTTCCCTCCCATCACCTGCAGCTCATCCCTCCGGCCTTGCCATGGTTTTGGTGTTGGAGCTGCACCAAACCACCCGGTGGAGCGCTCCTGGCTGAGGTGAAGCCTTGAGAAAAAAATCCTGCTGCCCCCGAGAGCTTTGTGCCCAGGTCACGGTGCATTGCCGTGGCCAGGCGGCAGGGAGGGAGAATATGGGCAAACCTGGCAAATCAGCTCTGGGAGCTGGCAGTATTTAATTAGGGATGTGTGAAACAAATACTACAGGACCGTGAGTGCATTGGCCCCGCGGCTCGGTGGGTGAACTGCTGTCTGCAGGGTTTAGCTGCTGTGCCTATGGGAGGAGGAGGAGGAGGAGGAGGAGGAGGAAGGGCTGTGCAAGGCAGGCTGCTGCTCGCAGTGCCCACTCTTAGTCTTTGCTCAGTTTCCAGGGCAGTGAGGAGAAGGGGTTTTTTTTTTTTTCCCCCTCATCTTCAATTTTAAGGGCCTTGTGCGAGGCGCACGCTGCCAGCACGTGCAGGCAGGAATGAGAAGCAAAGGGAGCGTCACCGGAGCGGTTCCTACAGAGGTGCTTCAGGGCTGAAGGCATCAGCTAGAACAGACAAGGCAGCTCTTCACAGCTTTACGTGCTGTAAATCCTATTTTATATCCCCCGTGCCACATATAGGGAGAAATAAACAGAGTTTTGCGATGATTATTCAGAGTCTTTTATGATGGTTATAATGTTCTCTGCCGCTCACCTCACTCTTGCCCTGCTACCTCGTTGCGTTTTCATATTGATACAAGTTTCTGCTGTGAAATGATCCCTGAAAAGAGTTTACCTGCCACTAAATGGCTCTGAACTCCGTGAAATGCTTTGGTACAACACCGTGAAACACAGCTCTTGGCTTGCTGGAACAACACACTGAGCGCATGCCTCATACAGCGCCCTTGTTAAGAGCTATGAAGTGTGGCACCAGGTCGTAAAGAGGAGCAGAAGGTACGTTATATTCATAGCCCGGCTCTATAAAATATAACCTGTTGCACCCTTCGCCACCCCTAACGCCAAGCCAGACGTTGAGCAAAACGCATGGGGCAAACTAACCTGGAAGGTGCCTTCTTTTGCCACAGCTGCCAGCAAGTGGCCTGTGAGGCACGTCTTCGCAGCCGGTGGAGCCGGTGACAGGCGAGGTGGGGGCCAGGATTGCCCCCCCTCCAAGCTGTCCTGGCTGGCCTCTGCGTCAGCTGCCTCTCGGCTGGCCGCAGACTCTTGCACCGGGAGGAGAGCCTGGCCATCAGGTGAGACCTCATCTTCAGGTTCACGGAGCCCACTGCTGTCTGAAAGGCAGGGCAGGTTATTCCTCTGTAAGATCTGGACGGATTATTTATCCTGCCTTTCTTCCAAACCATTGGCTCAGGTCACCCTGATGGACGACCCCTCCTTTTTCCCCCACGGTCCTTCTCCAGGATTCCCTTGGGATGAGAAGCTCCTGCACAAAACTGACGGAGGACCACCTCCGAGAAACGGGTGTGATGCGCCGGACGGATGCATGCCATAAAGCCTGGCTGACCGAGTAAAGGTATCTGAATCTCATCCGAAATGTTTTCCACGAGGAGGAGATTCCCCGCTCTTCCCCCGGGGCCACGTGCAGGCCGTTCAGTCTGCAGCCGCTCTCTGTACGCGCGGTGCCAAATGCAACAAGCCGACCCGGTGCTATTTCAGCCTACTTGATCTGTTTTTCCACCAGCACAACTTAACATCCGTTTCTTTGCCAAGTGTGCGGCCTTCCCACTTCATTATGGTCATGAGAAAACCATTTCAATAAGAAAACAAAGGAATAGGTTTAGCAGCCCTTCATCCCTTCTGTCGGTGAGCACGTGCGGCGTTTGTTTGCAAAGTTGGGCATAAGCTAATAAGTTGGTCTTGCAGAGATTTACACTCAGGCAAAGACTTCCATATGGGCTTAACATTAAGCAAGAGCTTAATCTACAGAAAAAATATTTTGGGTTTGGGGTTTTTTTTTGTGTGTCTCTCTCAGTGCACTGCAGGACCAAAGAAATATTCACCAAAGCGAACAGAGAGACAGACGCTGACTCCAGTGGTCTCGGGGGCAGCTGGCCAGCCAGGAGACAAGGACTTCATCTGAGAAGGTGCTGGTTGTCTCCCACAGCACCTACAGCTCCCACCAAAGTCAGAAGGATAGTGGGTTCTCAGCGCCATGTGGTGCTGGGGCTGGATGAGCATTTGCAGGAGCGGGATGGATGTTTGCTCTTGCCCTGGGAAGAGCACGGGAGGGGGCTGTGCAGACGATGTCTTCAGTACTCCTAAAGACGAGATGGAAAGAAAGGACCTGAATGCAGAAGTTGAAAGGTGTCTTTTTGTAACGGGCTCAGCAAAACGAGGAAATTGGAAAAGCTAAGTGACGCCCTCGGCTCTGAATTCCCCCGCGAAGGCTGTATAACACAGAAGGACAGGTATCTGCCTCCTGGCCTGCAGCCAGCGTGGCTGTAGCGCAAGACCTCTTTTCCTACCCACCGAAGCAGGGCAGGCGCTGCCACACACACCGGGAACCCGGGGACAAACTCACCGCCTGCGAGCAGATACAGCACCTGCCCAGAGCCCGTGCGACGACGTTACGTGCCGGAGCGCGGCTTCCACGACGGCTTGAATCTAAGCCCTGACAAAGCCAGAAAAAGCCATGCTCAGCTGCTGGTCTCGGGATTTTTGCCCCTCACGCCATGCCGCTGTGGCCAGCCGTGTGAGACTCTGCGTGAGCGTGGGGAGAGCAGTGCTGTCCTGTGCAGAGTTAGGGTTTCATACCTGCTTTTTAAAGGACGGGTGCATGCTTTCATCCTCCCCAAACTCCTCCGCTGGGAAGACAGCCTGGAGCTGCCAGGCTGCGATGCGGCCAGGCAGGCTTGCTCCCGTCCTCGGACACCCCCACGGCTGCAGCCTTCTCCCCTGCAGCGGGGAGCAGGGGCAGTCCAGCCCGCTCCATCCCCAGGCAGCTGAACTGAATTTCAATACCCGACCCAGCCGTTTAATGAAGCCGTTCCTGCGAGCCAGTCCCCCTCGCATACGTCTGACAGATGTCTTTTTCGCAGTGTGAAGCCTTTGCGAGGAAGAGGCTTCGGTTCGCCCCCTCCTTTGAGACACAGCCAGCCAGAGCAGGCAGCCCCCGTCCCGCTCGCCCGCTTCTACCGACAGCCCTCAAACCTCCCCTCCAGTGAGACCTCTGCGTGCCGTTAACCTTGAGAGTTGTTTAATATTGCTCTCAAATTGCTTTGTATTTTTAAAGCTTCAGTACCTAGTAAGCTAAGGTGATGGCCTGCAACGGCGCACCGCTGTAGCTGATGGGAGACAGGCGGATTCAGACGGTAGCTAAAAATCCTCCCGCTGCCTACATGCTTCTCAGGGCATTAAAAGAGATTTCAAATCCACACGCCGTGACTTACAAGTGATCTGCAATGGTTTACAGGCAGAAAAGGAGAAGAAAATAATGGTACTGTCAGTAAAAAGAAAGGTAGGGTATATCCACCGCTATTTATTTAAGGAATGGCAATAATTTCAAATGATCTGTGTTGTCCTCAGACCAGCAATGTTTTACACAAGAACTAGACAGAATTTATTAAGGATCCAGGATCCCGCTGTCATTTTCACATCAAGAATCTGTGATCAAAAATTTAGTCGCTAGGAAAAAAAATCCAAACCTAAAAATCCGGTGGTTTTGGTATTTTTTTTCCTCTCCGTGTGGAATCGAGGAGCTTTCTGGCTTGCAGTGGAGTATATTTTATACAGCTAAATTGCTTTTGACAAATGAAACCAAGTTATTGTTAATTACTCAACCTGTGGCCTTTGCCAGACTGAAATATATGATTAAACAAAATGGCTCAGACAGCACATTAAGCTTTGAAGAATGATTTTATTTTTTGAGCTCTCAAAGCCATTTCTTCAGAAAACAGAACGCATTTTTTGTCATGACAGCGGGATTGCTCAACTCTCTGTATTTAGCCAGTGTCAAAATGCTCAAGAAAAAAAATTGTCAGAAGTAATTTTGTGATCCTTCTGACACAAAAAGCACGGGCACAGGCGCCCAGATAATATTGCACTCCACTTTGCACGGAAGAAACATTATGCTTCGCAGCGTGCCTTTTGTGAACAGGCACTTGTTTTGAACCCGCTGCGATAGGATTTTCCAGTTTTGGTCGATCGTGACAGAAAATGAGCTCCATAACCGTGACTAAACTAAATATCCCCTCTAAGAGCCACAGCATTTCTGAATCATTAATGAATAAATAATGGGGAAACACGGGGGAAACCCCTACCTTGAACTGTACTAACGGCCAGCCGCTGCAGCAGGGCAATATTATCGGTATTTCTATTTAAAAATGAAAAAAAAAAGCGTTCAGAGCTACCTGCTTCGCTGCTGATACGTGTTTTTACTCGGCAAAACTAACAATGCAAAATCGTGCGTCTGTCACGCGAAGCTCAGCTCCTTGGAAAGCCCGGCACGGAAACATCCACAAATGTCCGGCGGCTTTTGCAAATATAGTTACAACGAGGGGATTTTTCCCGAGCTTTCCGTCACAGCGGCAGCAAGAAAAGAAAAGGGGGGGGAGGGGGGGGAGGAAAAAAAAAAGGTATTTATCTGTTTCTGAGCCGGGGAGCGGAGCGCCGGCGGAGGTGTAGCGGCAGCGCACCTTCCCGGGCAGAGCGCTCCCGGCAGCTCCTGCCCCCGCTCCGGGGGAGGGTTTCCCGGCCCGGGGCAGCCTGTCCCTCACCCCGGGGGAGGGGGGGAGGCACAGGGACTTCCCCCCCCCCCTTCCCCAAAGCTTTAGCCCCCGTGCCGGACCATGAGCTTGCGACGCTAAATCAGAACCGGGGGCGGGAGGGACCGCCGGTAAACCGAGAGGGCCAAGAGAGGAGTGGAGAAAGGGGGTGGAAGGGGGGAAAAAAGAGCCGGAGCGCATTAAAACCGTCTCGGAGCAAGGTCGGGGGCGGGTGGGAGGGGCTGGGCCCCCGGGGGCAGCGGGTTTGGGGGTGCCGGGAAGCCCCCAGGCGCTGCCCCCATCTGTCCGTAGGGCGCTGAGCACCGCGAAGGGCATTTGGGGCGTATTATTAATGACTTCATCGCGCGTTTGGGGAGCCGGGTTGGCATCGCCAGCGGGCGAGCGGTTCCCCGGCGCCGCTGGCCCTGCCGCGGGGCCCGGCGGTGCGGGGGCGGCTCGGCTCGGCTGGGCTCGGCTCAGCTGGGCTGGGCTCGGCTGGGCTCGGCTCGGCTCGGCTGGGCTGCAGCTGGGGCCCGCCCGCCCCCGGCCCGCGGGGGGCTCACCTCCCTTCCCTCTGAGCGGCCTCTGCCAGGGGGAGAGGAGAAACACCCCTGCCCGCACCCCTACCTGCGCCAGCCCGCCGGCTGCCCCGCCGCCCCCGCCCTGCTCCCCGCAGCCCCCTGCCCTTTCTTCGTCTTTTCCTTTTCCTTTTCCTTTTCCTTTTCCTTTTCTTTTCCCTTTTTTCTTTTCCCTTTTTCCTTTTCCTTTTTCCTTTTCCTTTTTCCTTTTCCTTTTTCCTTTTCCTTTTTCCTTTTCCTTTTTCCTTTTCCTTTTTCCTTTTCCTTTTTCCTTTTCCTTTTTCCTTTTCCTTTTTCCTTTTCCTTTTTCCTTTCCTTTTTCCTTTTCCTTTTCCTTTTCCTTTTCCTTTTCCTTTTCCTTTTCCTTTTCCTTTTCTTTTTCCTTTTTCTTTTTCCTTTTTCTTTTTCCTTTTTCTTTTTCCTTTTTCTTTTTCCTTTTTCTTTTTCCTTTTTCTTTTTCCTTTTTCTTTTTCCCTTTCCCTTTTTCCCTTTTTCTTTTTCTTTTTTCTTTTTTCTTTCTTTTCCTTCTTCTTCTATCTTTTTTTTTCCTTCTTCGTTTTCTTTTTATTCTTATTTTCCTTCTCCTTCTTCTTTTCTTTCTTCGTTTTCTTTTTATTGTTCTTCTCCTTGTTCTTCGTTTTCTTCTCCTCTTCCCTCTTCGTTTTCTTCTCCTTTTCCCTCTCCGTTTTCTTCTCCTTCTCTGCTTCTTCCTTTCCTTCCCCGCTATTTCCGCACACACGCCTGCACCCGGCCGGGCCGGGGAGGACACTCTCCCGCCGGCACAAGGCAGCCGCGCAGCCCCGCGGCCACGTCTCCCGACCCCTCTAATGAGGCCGAAATTCTCTTGTTCTTTCTGGCTCAAAGCCTGCGGAGACAGAGGCCGCCGGGGCAGCCCCTGACCCCCTCCCCCGGGGGCCCGGCGGCAGCGGGGAAGAGCCACGGGGGGACGCGGCTGGGAGGCGGGGAGCTGCACGCCGTGCGCGATGCTCTCCCGCAGCAGGTGCCCGGCGGAGGGGCTGGCCGGGGGGTGCTTCTGCTGCCGGGTGGGTGTATTTTTCTCTTCAAGCACCTAGGGAAAGCCCCCCTCCCCAGCACCCCATCCCCACGGAGCAGGGCTGCGAGCCGGCTGTGGTCACGGGTGTGCGTGTGCGCATCACGGTAAGAGCCCCCCGGGAGGAGAGGGAGGGCGCACGGACCGCGGGCCCACTCGCACACCGCGCGTGCACGGGGCCGCGCCGTTGCGTGGGGCCGACCACGCGGGGCTTCAGGCGGCGCAGCCACGCGCGTTCGTTAATTACTGCGGGCGCGGCGGGGAGCTCGGCGCCGGAGCCCCCAGGGCCCAGGCTCCTTCCGCGGCTTTTCCCGAGCGGTCCCTGCCCAGCGCCCCCGGCCCGCCGCTCCCCGGGCCCCGGCTCCTGCCCTCCCCTCCGCCCCTCACCGCGGGCCCGGCCCGCAGCCGGCGGATTTCTCCGCGCTTCCCAACAGAGGGAGACAAAAGATTGGCTCAGCCGAGGAGGGGCGGGTGGGCTCGGCCGAGCTCGGGCCGGGGCTCCCCGGCGGGGGCGGCGACCCCCGGGCTGCTGCCCCGGCAGCGCTGCGAGCCGGCCCCGCCGCGCCGTCGGGCCGCCCGGGGATGCTCCTGCGCCGGGGTTCCTCCGAGCAGCAAGCAGCCGGGGGGTCCGGGGGGCTTCAGGAGCCCCTGCCCGGCCGTCCCCCGGCAGGCCTCCTCCTCACCCCGGCCGCGGGCGGGCGGCGGCGGCGGCGGGCGAGCCCGGCTGCGGGCTGGGCACGGCCCCCGGGGGAAAAGGCTCTTCCGCGGGTGAGAGGGGACCCCCACGTGCCCCGAAAAAATCGTCCCGTTGGATTACCGGGGCAGGGAGAAAGACACCTGGTTTCCTCGGCCGCCTTTCGATTGCCTCCTTCCCGCAGGCTGCCGGCAGCCGCTCCCGCCCCGCTCCGCCGGAGGCTGAGGACGGCAAACTCATCGCCACGGCGCTCCCCCGGGGGCTGTAGCCGGGGGGGCCGGGAGGTGGGAAGGCAAGCACGAGGCACCCATCCCTTTGCGATTCTCAGCCGCTTTTTAATCGATCCGCTCTCTTTTCCCGACGACCGCTTTCCGACGCTCAGGCGGCACCGCCGGCCCCGACCCCGGCGGGCGAGCGGGGGTTTAATCCCACGTCTCGGGGGGAAGAGGAGGGGGAGGCCGGGTGGGCACCGCGTGGGGGCTTCTCCCCGTGCCCGTCCCCGCGCGGATGCCGTGCCCTGGCAGGAGACGCCGTTTGCCTCTCCCGCCCGCCGCTGCCCGCGCTGCCGGCGGGGGGGCCGGACCCCGGGGCGGTGGGCGCTGCCCGCCCGCCGCTGCCCGGCGCCGCTGCCCGTCTGTCCCCCCGGCACCCCCAATTTAAAACCCGAGGAGGAGCGGGTTTTCGATGCGGTTGCAAAGGCGATGCCAGCGGCCGGCTGCGAGGCGGTTTTCCCCTCTCTCCCCCCCCCCCCCCCCCTTGCAGTCGTTGGCGGAGAAACACGCACGGTCTTCCCATCGACCTTTCTTGCGGGAGGGGGGGGGGAACCCACAGAAATCCCCCAAACACTCGCCCCATCCACGTTTTACGAGGCTGCCTTCGTGCGTTAGTATTCGGGTAAGAAAACCGCGGATTTCGATGCCGGGTGGGCGGCAGCAGGTTTGCAGGGGAAAGCCAGGCGGGAGGGCGTCCGGCCCTGGCCCGGAGCAGACCCCCGCTGCCGAGCACGGCCCCTCGCCACCGGGCCGCACCGGCAGCCGGCGGCTTCCCCCGAAAGCACAAGCCCCCCCCCCCCCCCCCCCGCCCCGGATCCCCTGGCGATGTCCCCGCCCGCGGGTCCCGGCCCCGCGGCGGCCGTCGGGGCTGGAGGCGGGGCAGGTGCCCGTGCTGCGCCCCGGCCCGCGTGTCCGCGTCCCGCGTGGGAACGAGCGCGGGGAGGGAGCCGGGGGGGACCTTGCCGCCTCGGGGCGCGGGGGCGGGGGAGGGGGGCGTGGGGACCCCCACGACAGACCCCGCTCCGCCTTCCCGCATCCCTAAAACGGGCCCGGGGTGTGTGTGGGGGGGCGTCCCGTGGGGACGGTGCGGGCATCCCCGGGCGGGGAACGGCGGCCGTGGCGGGGCGCTGGCCCCGCGGGGGCGGGCGGAGGGTGCCGTCCCCCCCCGTCCCCCCCTGTCCGCGGCGGGGAGCGGCGGCCGCGGCCATTTAGGAGCGGCGCGGGAGCCAATGGGCGGCCCGCGGCGGCGCCTCCACCGTGACGGCCGAGATTGACGTGTTTCCCACGTCAAATTGATCCCAAGTAGCGGCGGGGGCTCCCCGCGAGCGGGGAACCGGCCCGGCGCCGCCAGGACACCCCCGCCGCCCCGCCGCCGGCTCCCGCCCAGCCGGCCCGCCCTCCGCCGCTCCCCGGGCCCTCTATGCCGGGCCGGCGGCGGCGGCCGGGGCCGGGGCCGGGGCTGCGGCGCGGCAGGCAGGCGGTGCCCCCTCCCCGGGCGGAGCGGCGCTCCCCCGGCGCCGGGCGATGGGTAAGCGCGGGCGGCCGCGGGGAGGGCGCCGGGCCGGGCTCCGCGGTGTCGCTTGGCGGGGGGGGGGGACACACACACGACACACACCGGGCAGGGAGGGGCGCCGGGCCGGACCCCCGCCCGCCGACACCGGCACCGTCGCTGCGGCCCCGCCGAGCGGCCCGGGCTGCGGCGCGGCCCTCCGGGCCGTGGTGGCGGGGGTCCGGCGCGACGTGCCCGGCTGGGAAGGCTCTCGCCTCCCCGCTTCCTCCCCGCTCCCTTCCTTCTCTTTCGCTCTGCTCTCTTCTTTCGGTTCTTTCTCTCCTTCTCGTTGTTTCTTTTTTTTTTCCCCTCCCCTGTCTTTTTTTTTCCCCTCTTTTTTTTTTCTTTGTTTCTCCTTTTTTTTCTCTCTTCCTTTCGCCTTTTCTTTCTTTCTCCTTTTCTTTCTCTTTTCTTTCTTTCTCCTTTTGTCTCTCGTTCTCATTTCACTTCCCTTTCCCTTTCTCTTTCCTTTTCCTTTTGCCCTTTCCTTTTCCCCCCTTTTCTTTTCCCCTTTCCTTTCCCCCTCCTTTTCTTTTCCCCTTTCCTTTTTCCCATTCCCTTTCCCCTTTCCTTTTTCCGATTCCCTTTCTCCTTTTCTTTTCCCTTTTCCTTTCCCCTTTTCCTTTTCCCCCATTTACTTTCCCCTTTTCCTTTTCCCCCTTTTCCTTTTCCCCCCATTCCCTTTCCCCTTTTCCTTTTCCCCCTTTTCCTTTTCCCCCTTTTCCTTTTCCCCCTTTTCCTTTTCCCGCATTCCCTTTCCCCTTTTCCTTTTCCCCCTTTTCCTTTTCCCTTTCCTTTCCTTTTTTTCCCCCTTTTCCCTTCCTTCCCCCCCCTTTTCTTTTCCCTTTTCCTTTTCCCCATTCCCTTTCCTCTTTTCTTTTCCCTTTTCTTCCCCCCTTTGCCTTTCCCCCCTTTTCCCTCTCCCCCCCTTTGCCCCTTTTCCCTCCCCCCCGTTCCCTTTCCCCCTTCCCTCTCCCCTCCCCACGGCAGCCCCGGCTCCGTCCCACGCCCGCTCGCCGGCTCAGGCGTGCGCCGGCCGGGCAGCCCGCGGGGGGCCGCGACTTGCGCGGCGGCGCGTCCCCGTCCCGTCCCGTCCCGTCCCCCGTCCCCCCCCCGTCCCCGCCGCCGCGCCCGCGGGCTGCCCGCCGGTAACGCGCTCCGCCGGCGCGGCCGGCCCGCTTGCAGAGCACACGTACGGGGAGGTGAACCAGCTGGGCGGCGTCTTCGTCAACGGGCGGCCGCTGCCCAACGCCATCCGGCTGCGGATCGTGGAGCTGGCGCAGCTCGGCATCCGGCCCTGCGACATCAGCCGCCAGCTCCGCGTCTCGCACGGCTGCGTCAGCAAGATCCTGGCCCGTTACAACGAGACCGGCTCCATCCTGCCCGGGGCCATCGGCGGCAGCAAGCCGCGGGTCACCACCCCCAACGTGGTCAAGCACATCCGAGACTACAAGCAGGGCGACCCCGGCATCTTCGCCTGGGAGATCCGCGACCGGCTGCTGGCGGACGGCGTCTGCGACAAGTACAACGTGCCCTCGGTCAGCTCCATCAGCAGGATCCTGCGGAACAAAATCGGCAGCCTCTCCCAGCCCGGCCCCTACGACGGCGGCAAGCAGCCGCCCCCCCAGCCCGCCCTGCCCTACAACCACATCTACCAGTACCCCTACCCCAGCCCCATGGCCTCGCCGGCCGCCAAGATGGGGGGTCACCCCGGCGCGCCCGTGGCGGCGGCCCACGTCAGCCTGCCCCGCTCCTGGCCCTCGGCGCACTCCGTCACCAACATCCTGGGCATCCGCACCTTCGTGGAGCAGACGGGTGGGTACCGCGCTCCGGTAAACCCGGGCCCCCCCGCCCAACCCACCGCCGGCGGCCCCGGAGCCCCGGGCGGCGGGGGCGCGGGCAGGGATCGCCCCTTCCCCGCCCGGCGAGCAGCTCTTTCGCCCCCCAACACCCAGCCCACCCCCCCCCCCCCCGCCCGGGTTGGTGTTTTTTGGGTTTTTTTTTTTTTTTTTGGTCGCCGCACCCCGCTCCGGCGGGACGGGGCGGCGGGGCCAGATGCGGCGAGGCTCAGACATCTTGAACTTTTTATGAAAAATGTGGAAAATATTTTCGTAGGGATGATAGATTGCCGACCGCAAATTCGGAGCCCTGAATTTCCCTTTGCAAAGGGAAAAAAAAAAAAAAAAAAAAAAATGGAAGGGGGGTAAAAAGGGGAGAAAACAGTCCGGGGGAGAGGCGAAAGGGGCAAAAAGAAAAAAAAAAAAAAAAAAAAGAGGAAGGCAAGCAAGCCACCTGGGAAAACGGGCACGGCGGTCTCCGGGATCCCCCCGAGAAATCGCCCTGGTTTTCTTAAAAACCAAGCCGCGGAGGAGGAGCGGAGGAGCGCGCTGTGGCCGGGGCTCCGGCCGCCGGGCAGCCGCGGGAGGCGAGGGGAGCGCCGGCAGCGCCCAGCCCCGCGCCCCGGCCCGGTTGCCCCGCCGGCCCCGGGGGGGGACACGGCGAGGGGGGTGCGAGTCCTTTTATCCTTCCAAAAGCCCGAGTAAATCAACCGCATGCGTTTCCCTCCGTGCAATCATTTATCTTTAAAATTCCGATGTCACTTTTATAAATCTCCTTCGTCAGAAGAGAAATTGGGCCTCCTAAATTATCGGGAGCATGGAAGTGACGGGGGGGCGAGGAGAGCCGGGCAGAGGGACCGGGTTTGGGGAAGGCGGGGGGGGACACACACACACGACAGCCTCTCCCCATGGTGGGGTGGCAAACCAGGGTACACCTAATTTCGGCCGTCAGGACCGAGCCTCTCCCGGGCCCCCCCGGTGTCGGGGGAGAGGGCTGTGTCCCCGGGATGCTGGCGGAGAGCGGGAGGCGAGCGGATCTGTGTGCCCCCCCCTCCCCCCAACCGGTTTATTCGAACAGGCACTTGCAGCCCCGGGCTTTCCCCCCGTTTCACCCCAATCCCTGCTCCGGGGGACAAATCCTGCTCGGGCCGGGCGGCGGCCGGGTCCGGGGGGGGGCGAGGGCTAACGCTAACGGAGCCGCCGCGCTCTCCTCCCCAGGGGCTCTGGCTGGCACAGAGGGGTCTGCCTACCCCCCCAAAATGGAAGACTGGCCCAGCGTGAACAGGACGGCCTTCCCCCCGGCCCAGGCAGTCAACGGCATCGACAAGGCTGCCATGGAAGGAGATATCAAATACCCGCAGGTAACTGCTACGGGGGACAGGAGGGGACAAGCGGGGGGCAGGAGGGGACAAGGGAGGGGGGCAGGAGGGGACAAGCGGGGGGCAGGAGGGGACAAGGGAGGGGGGCAGGAGGGGACAAGCGGGGGGCAGGAGGGGACAAGGGAGGGGGCAGGAGGGGACAAGCGGGGGGCAGGAGGGGACAAGGGAG